>NC_091142.1:18449139-18775312 GCF_041381155.1 Argopecten irradians | reverse complement strand
TAAGACAACTTTCTTAAAGGGACAATTCAGTCTGAGAGAACATTAAAATTTGTACATATATCGGAAAAACCCCAGTTCTAAAATTTTTTTTAGATCAACCGGTTTTATAGTGATATGTCAGAAAATCCCATGGTGGTGAAATGCTTGTGAAATGTTCAAACTTGCTCGCTGTCCGCCATTACACATTGTGATCAAACATCTTGTATACCGAACCCAGTCCCTTGCTCGTAGAGTAATGCTACTTTTGTCTAGAACTGCTCAAATCACTCTGACAGAAGTGTGTTTACTTTATTAGGTGAATTGTCTTGCCTGAAAAATCATTATATCATCTCCACAGTGGTTATGTAGTTTATTTGTTTAACGTACGTGACTTTGGCTCGGGTATGGGTACAACGTACATATTGTAACTGCTTAATCATATTGATCAACGATTTGTAATTACAACGGTATCAATTAAAATTTAAAACAATGACATGGAATTTATCAATATTTTATGTTATATGTTTCATAAGAAATGTACAACAATACATTTATGCCATATTTTGCTTTTTGGTTATGTAGAAGAATTAGCCTGAGTGAATTGTCCTTTAAGGTCCTAAATGCTAAATTTCAAGACAATTAGCCCTGTGAGCCCTGTGTGTAAAGAGTTTTGTTCTTCAGATCCCCTGAGTGGTCTTCATAGATAGGTTTGAGTGTATAATGCTGTTATTGTGGTTTGTACATTATAGTCCTTCTTTTGTACTACTGTAAACCAACCTTTATTCGTATGCGATTTACTTTCGCGAATTTCGCGATTGACTAAAATTCGCAAAAATTAATCTCCAGGAATTATGATTAATAGAATCTTGCATGGGCCTGTCAGGTAGACAGAGATATCTCAACCCGAGTGAAAGATTTTGGCTGGTCAACCCGAGGCTTGCCGAGTGTTGATGGTCAAAATCTTTCACGAGGGTTGAGATATCCCTGTCCACCTGACAGGCCCATGTAAGATTCTTTTTCTTCTATACTTTAACAAGAAATGGTGAAAATTCAGTTGATATGAATGTCCATGTGCGTAAAAATGGTCGCATGTATTGATGACGTCATTGTCTAGCGCGTGTAAGCTATCTTTTCCATTCCCTGGTAAAAGACAGAGTTATCTTTTCCCTAGCCACCGCGGGATAACCCTGTCAAGTATGGGAGAAAAATATGACTTAGTATGATAGTATCAAATCAGAGTAGAACTATTATGTAGTCTATTCCGCTAAAGTTAATCTCCGCCAACTTGTTTTAAAACGGAATTCGCGAAATTTAATAGCCGCGAATACAAGTTGGTTTACAGTATTCGCGGCTATTAAATTTCAATGTTGATCTAACTGCTTTAGTCTGCTTTTGTCAAATGGTTGTCAAAATTTTAGCTATAACTACTGTTATAAATATCAAGGGGTTGATACTAGTTGTGGTCCTGTGATCCGAGACCACCAAAATGTTTTGAGGGAAGAACCATCAAAGTGATCAGATTTTTCTAGCTAAGTAAGCGGTCTGATGGACTACCAAAAATCAATAGTTCATGCGTTTTAGGTCTGAGATATACATATATACATGTATAAACACTACAGTTCAAAGTTAACTTTAAAATATAGCTAGTTATTCAAATATTTTTCTTTCATAGAATATAAGAAAGACCATCATAGAACTCAATTTCTGGTCATCCTGATGGGCACTGAATAAACGAAGTTAGAATCAGTCCCCAATAACTGTATATACTGGGACCCTACCAGTAGTCGTGAAGGAGCAGTATAGTAGTCAGTCGTGATTTGGGAAAAATATAATATTGTTTGCATCTCATGAAACACATTATTTCCACATAAACTAAACAATACCATCATGAAGTATTCGTCAGCAGTTCCAGACATTCAGAAATCTGGCCATGGACGCTCAGTAGAATATGCACACAATCACGACTAGTTGGGTCCCGGTCTATATTCTAACCTCTGTATAAAAATACCAGCTACAAAAAAAAACACTTTATTAAAATAATTCTTGGAGACCCACAAACTACGTACATTAAACGATAGAACTTGTAATATCAATTATAAAGTCTTAAAGGCCCACTACCTTTCCGTAGCAAAAATCATCAGTTTCTTAAAAACAATTTTACCATAATAAAATTGATATTGATGGCATAAAATGGGATTACAACACCAAACAAATGCAAAATTCTCTGCATAATCTATGTTAAAAGTGAAGATTGATTTCGGTGTTTTTTTCGGTCTTGCACAGTGATATACAACTACATTTTGTATAACGCGCGGTAATAAGGACACCGGCGGGAAACATATTACGACCCGCGTTATAAAAATTTACATAATATATTTTGTTTTATTTGTTTTTTAATGTGATAATAAGTGTAATATGAACATTCTTATAACTTCTGCAACTCGACAAAAATACATAAAATTGTTTTACTTTCCAATTTTGAAAATTAAATGCCGTTACGAAAGGTAGCAGGCCTCTAAGATATTCTGTTTTATCTTCAATATTTATGCAAAACGTTGTAATATTTAGTGGATTTTTGTTGTTCTTTTTTGTGTGTGTCTTTTGAGAGCAGTAAACTTATAATAACTCTTGGCTACTCACTAGTGAAGAAGTAAATAAACACTGTCATTTAATGAAGGAGTTTCACATCTCTCTTACTTAATACAATGTAAATGCTGGTCTTTATATAGACTCAATGACTGCATCCATTCAAAATGTGGATAGCACTACTATGGTATTAGTGAAGTATTTGTAATACTTTTGTAAAACAATCATGGTTTGTCATATCCATGCCCTCTGGGCCTCTTGATTAAACGCCAAACAGAGTTATGTCCCTTCATAAATAATCCGAAATAAATCTACTCTTTTTCCATCGATTGTCTGCCATTAACAATCATGACAAAATAAGGGATACATCGTTATTTTAATAATACGAAGATATGGCATTATTACACACAACAATACATCAGGAATAATATGAAAATACATATACATAACTTATGAAAGATGGCGATGAAATGAATTTGTGTAGTGCAACCTATCAAATATTCGCTGTATATTTACGTCGACCTGTGTCTAAATTCGTACATATAATATCACAAAATATTTGTATATATCGCAAAAGGTAACATTGCGAAATCTGTGCGAATAATTTGGCAATGTTGTCGGTGATTAAATCATTAATAACACCGTATGAATTTACCTATTACAAGACGCTGGATCAGGTAGTGTCGTGATTCCTAACAAAGGGCAGATAACTTGGATCGATAGCAAAGAAGTGTTTTATTTTTACATCATTTGATGCCTATATAAGTTATAACAATTCAGTTTGATTCCAACTTGCAATATATTATATATTTTGATTCATTTTTGCGGAAAAAGAGGCTTAGTATGCACATTTTTGAATAAAAAATAATATACTAATAGAGTGCCTACCACAAAAGAGTTCTATTTCCGGAACGTTCATCAAGCGTCGGGCGCCATTGTTTGTGTTTACATTTACCGGCGAAACAAATCCATCGTAATCGGAAGAATTGCTAATAATCTATAACATTTACGTGTTTCAAAACACGACCGGACATTCAAAATGTCTATTGGTGTACCGATTAAAGTGCTTCATGAAGCAGAAGGCCACATTGTGACATGTGAAACGACCACAGGTGAAGTTTATAGAGGGAAACTGGTGGAAGCTGAAGATAATATGAACACTCAAATGTGCAATATTACAGTTACATACAGAGATGGCAGGGTAGCCCAGCTAGAGAATGTGTTCCTGCGTGGAAGCAAAATCAGATTTTTCATCCTCCCAGACATGTTAAAAAATGCACCCATGTTCAAACGAATACAAGGACGAAGTGGAGGTGGCGGAGGAGCCGGTCGAGGAAAGTCTGCAATCCTTAGAGCACAAGGTATCAATCTCTCCAATGCAATAAATGTAAATTACCGAAATCTGTTGACATATTACCTGCTGGAATAGTATGCTCAGATAGATAGAAAATTTGCGACGGTAGATTGCACGTTTTTCATATCAAAACATTGCCGCTTTGTTGTACCGGAAGTTGTAAACGTAGTTTTGACTATAGGAGATTTCAGAAAAGATGGCGATGACGTCACACAAAGGTACATCCGGGCGCTCAAAGGTACAACTCCGTTATATCTACACATAAACATAGAGGGAAAACAGCCCCTTGCGATGTTTGTTTACATTTAATTGTAATAAATAGTACGACAATCCGAGAACTATTGCGTTATTTTATTTATAAATAGGGTAAATAAAAATATTTAACAATAATATTTAGATATAAACATCTGGTATTTATATATTTTACTCCGTTTATACTCCATTTTCTACCGCCACGAGAAAAAAAACACGGTCGCCATTAGACCTACGTATAAACATTGACAGAAGTTACAAAATTGACAGAAACTACAAATTAAATTCCAAGTTTCCCCAAATATTATACTGATATTTTAATAAGCAATTACAGTTTTCCAAGTCTTACTTGGTAAAACACCTTACGATGTGTGATTATGATCAAATTAAAATTTGCCTTCGTAGATACCCAAGCGCACTGCAGCCATTACGTACAGTACTGCCGAGATCCCGAATTTCGTCATTTTTCATAGTCACAAAATCATGTATTCTGGTTAACTTTTTCGTTAGAAACTTTGGAATTAAGTTTATAACATTCAAATGAGTCATTTTATAGTTACTTTTTATCATATTTTTAAACAAAACTTCGAGTATTTTAGAATTCTCAAAGCCGTGCGCAATGTGTCCTGGTCGGCATTTATACATTGTACATGTAGTAATTACGATCTACATTGTAGCTATATTCATAAATCTAAATGTAGTCTTATCTAACATGTATTCAAATTATTTAAAAGTAATATCACCTAAATTTGGGACTTCACATAACGGCACATGGAATAAAAGTGATTAAAAAATAAAAAAATATAAACTCATGAAATTGAACGATTTCACTATTTTATTTTTCGAGATATCGGCAGCCATACTGTACGTCTACGTACACATACATGTATATCTTCATTTATGTGTAACGGTGGTTTATACCATTCATTTGAAATAATATATACATGGGAAATAACGAAATATATATATTTTACAAGTACTTATTGAGATGTGTGTTGGTAATTACGTATAAATATTATTTATTTCCCAATTATCGGCTGTTGCCAGAGGTGATCTACCAGCGAAGCCATGCACGAGCGGCCGTGGTCTGGCCAGGTGGTTCACATTTCGATATATTTACATCAAATAGTGTTATGAACAGATTTTTCGTGTATAACAGAAATATGATACATTGAAATCAATTATCTATTCATAACTTTTTCACAATATGGATTTCTACGAGTGAACAAATAGCGGGTACGTGTGACGGCCCGGCACCGCTTCGCAAGCTGGCTTCAACATAAAATCTAAACAAGTATATTTAGCAATAAACAATTTTAAATATAAATGTCTGTAACCTCTGAAACAATAAGAAACTATTTTGAAATCAGAATTTGCAAGTATGAAAGTGTATACTTTTGTCAACGTATCGATTGTGTATCAGGGATGTACGTATCTGTTATTGTTTTTATTAGTCGCCATACCGTGTTTGTACCTTTGAGGACCCGGATGTAAACTTTCTGTGACGTCACGCCATCTTTTCTGAAATCTCCTATTCTACACGCTTTAATTTACCTTTCAGTTAATTAAATGATAAACATTGTTTTTACAGCTGCAAGAGGTCGTGGTCGAGGAGGCGGTGGTGGCGGAAGAGGAGGAGGTGGAAATGTGTTTCAGAAGAGGCGCTGATCATCGTTATTGTGATTTTGTGACTGATAAATTCCATGTGAAATGTTCACGTTTCATTTCATTTCATTCTTGACATCATGGGACAATTTCGTGTCATAGACTCATACACAACATGTGTTTCAGAAACAAACTTTCATTCGTCGTCATTGTTATCATTCATTGTGTACTTGTAATTTTTTTTATCATAATAGTATTGACAAAAAATTAAATACTAGAAAGGACGCTTGGGTTGCATTGTTCATCAATTTCAAAATGGATATGTTTCAAATAACTAGATTTAAATAATAACGTTTGATAGGTGTCTCTCATCAATCACTTCTTTTAGCAGTCATTTTGAAAGTCCCTTGCTGTCACGTGATCATGATCACTGCATAAGTCTGTTTCAATAAAATTTATTACCTGTATAACCGTATTCCATTCAATGTAATAGGCATTATGTGGAACACACTATAGTGAAATATATGACCTCACAATATCTTAAAATTTAACAATATATTAATTACTGATATAGGTATATTATAAAATAAGACATGATTTGGGGTTTTCACCTTATTCTACAGCGATTGGAAAAGTACTGACTGAATTTGGTACTATTTTTAAATAGAAAATAGGCTCATCTATACTGTATATATAAACTACCAGACCATATAAAGGTCTTGCAAAACCCCTTATACCATAACACTACTAGCTATACTGGGTCGCGACCAGTTACCGTGATGTACCAATTACCGTGATTTCTGCGCACGCTCTATCTCCCGCACAATTTTTTGGATTCTTTTATTAAACAGCTCATTTAACAAAAAATTGTTCATTTGCAGTCGATATTGCTAACAAAACGTTTTTCTTTTGAAATCAAAGTTTGCAACACTCAATCATAGCGGGGAATAGAAATCATGACTTACTTGCATATTTATCCTGAAATTTAATGAGATCATCGTTTATTTTGTTTGTCATTTTCAAAAATCGTCTGCATCAAAGTAGGTCAAAGTATGCAAAATAACAGGTATATATGGCAAGTTACCGATCGGCATGGTTGGACAGGATCGTAAAACAGAATGTAGTTTTTACCTGGTACATACATCTTGTGTTTAAATTTTTTTTCAAACAAAATAAATTAATGTGTATTTAGTGAATTTCTGTAAGTTTTAGATCGTCTACACCTTTGTTTGTCTAAATTTACTCCTGCCCGGAGCTGAATCCTGTTTTTAGTGATTCCCTGGTCACCTATCGAACACACCTTTATTAGACAGTACTTTTTTTTCGTGCTGCTTCCGATCAGTCATTGGATCCCAAAATAACCATGCATTACGATTACATTATTCCACTAAAAGATATTGGTCGCTTTAATGAAACACAAACTAAGTTTTGGTGATATAAGCATGTTTTTAAAAGCGCATTTCCTTTCTATTTTGGAATCACGGTAACTGGTCCTGTAGGTATCGTCAACTGTACCAATTAGCGGTGAAAATAAATGGTGTCTGGTCAAAAAACATTAAAATTAAGTAGCGACTATTGTTACTGAAGTATCGTGGACTAAAGATAATTCATGTCGATTTTCAACGCCTTCTGTGCGTTAGTTTTGACAAAATCCTTAAAGAACCTCGAAAAAATCATGGTAACTGGTCGCGACCCAGTAGTCTAGCCTACCCTTTTACACAGTGTTCACTTGAGTTATGCCCCCTCCATCAATGACATGTTGCAAGCGAGAATGACGTGTTCTGAATGAATTATCATCATGACGTCATTGCATTATTGTCATAACGTCATGCTATTGTTGAGAACATGTAAAATCTTGTGTAGTAACTAAGCTTGTCTTTGGGGGAGATTGTTCTGAATGAATTATCATCATGACGTCATTGCATTATTGTCATAACGTTGTGCTTTTGTTGAGAACATGCAAAATCGTGTGTAGTAACTAAGCTTGTCTTTGGGGGAGATTGTTTAGATCTCCAGTCAGGAGTCTCATCCAAAAAGAGTGAATCATTCTTTTTCTCTTACCCTTCACACCACTTTGTGTCGCTTTAATAATGACATGTAATGGACTCTGCAATGCAAGCAAGGATAGCATAACATTGTCGTTTTGTTCATAGATTTTCATACTTTTACAGTGACCCAGCAAAGCTTTACTCATTCCATCCACTGAAACAAATTCTTGCCTGCACCAGCTCCATATATACTTGGGTCTCCTCACAGATATGTTGGAGTCTGCCAGGTATTCTACAGTACACCTTCAATAAGCTTGCAAAATTAAATCCAACTTATTTTTAAACTGAGCCTTAACGCTTTTTTCATATTTTGGCGGAGACAGCTAAGCTCTTTTTGTTTTGTAGAATCTTTTACAGTAAAACATGTTAATTATAACGTAATTTCAAGGTTCATATAATAATGTTTAACAAATTATAATATTTACATTTTTACTGCTACCTCACTATGTAACCTTTCCAATGATGTTGCAGTCATATAAACTATGAACTTAAATCCATTATCGCTTATTTTGACATTATTATCATTGTGACATCAAAATTGTCGTGCCAGCGATCACGAATAACAGCTGTTCAAATGGCTGTTCTATCCTTGATGATAATGAGTGGTTAATTCATTGTAGATACAAAATCCCTTGTTATTTCAACATAAAATTGTATTCCAATGTAAATATATGCATTAAACGTCTTTCAGTTGGCATTCATAGTCAAAATGGATGGCAACTGGACAGAAGCAAATCCAACATGAAGTGCTAGCACCCTTCATGGAATTTGCCTCTGTCCAGTTTGCATTCATTTTGGCTATGAATGCCAACTGAAAGATGTTCGATGCTTAAATATGCAAATAACATTTAAGTATATATTTAAGTAATTTTGTTTGTCCCCAGAGCTTCGTTATAACCTGTGTTTTACTGTACAAAGTATTTGATAACTGAAGTACTACTTGCAAACAAAGTTTTTTGAGTTACCTCCCTTCCTCCTATTAACACCAGTAAGCCTTGTAATAAGCGGAGTCATGTAGAAAATAAACCAGTAACTAACCTAGATATCTTTCTCTTTTTAGGAAGGACAAAATACTCTCATTCCTAGTATGAAATTTTGAGCTAAAATTCCCTCTCGTAACTTCTCATTTGGAAAAACATGGTCCTATCTATCTTGGTATTGCTCTAAAGCAAATTACAATTGTCCCCTAAAAGAAACTGAAGTCGAGTTAAGAAAAAAATGTTTTTGTGATCAAAAATAATGTTTTAAAATGGACATATAATCTTCGATACTCCAGGGGTTACTATCACAGTCATTATATCCATCCTTGGACTATCTTATACATGTACTAATAAAGCTGGAGGCAGTTCAAAAGAAAAAAAACTGACCAATCACAGGCCTGCGAAGTAACCACACAGTCAACCACAGTGTTACCATTATTTAATACTTTTGATGTACATCAAAGGATCTAATTACCTGTGTCGACCGATGCCTCCAGCACTATGAAAAAGTCTAGGGGGTGGATATAACAACAGTGATAGTAACCCCTGATAACGACAGTAATAGTAATGTCTGGAATATTGATGATAGACCAACATATATACTCATCAATTGGTGGAACATGGTCATGATCATCAGAAGACTGTTGGGCGTAATATAAGTGGATGATACACATGTATAATAAAGAACAAACTCTGAATATTTCTTCTTAAAAATAACAATTTTAATAATGCTAATTCCATATATGGTACAGGTGATGGAGGTTAGCAGTATGATATACATACATCATCAAACATATACAAAGCCATATACAAACAACACAGTTGATTTCACAAGCTTATTGTGGGACGTTAAACTAGACCTGTAGATCTATACATAACAAAAAAACAAACCCTTAAAGGGGCTCATTACAAGTCCCTTGGGGTAATATAGCGGACACGATACAGGCCCTGACGGGGTCACGATTAAATCAGCTTACAAAGATACAATTCAAAAACGTACAATTATGCTTCAACCTATTCATCACAACTTCTGTTTTAAGATCACAATATGTTAGATTCTTCATTTAAAAGTGCTGAAAGTTATCTATCAGTTTTTGTGTGTGTGGTTTTTTTTTGTTTTTTTTTTTGAAAGAATTTGCAAGCACCTGCATTATATATTTAGTAACTTGCAAGTTGTACATATACCAATGGATTTTTTCAGGTATAATACACAATTTTTAATGAAATTTGATAGAAATCCAACAATTTCTTTTTTAATTTTGAATTTTAACAAAGGATGATTCAGAAACATTTCAGGCTGAAATTTCTTGGTCCTTGAACTATTTCCAGATTTAATCAAATGTCGATAAAGTTGACAAGAAACGAAATGCATTTGATAAAACAACATTTGAATTACACATAGAAAAACGCTACATCTAGCACATAACCTTGGTACATAGAACTGGTGGCATGATTATTTACACTGAGAACAAATATAGAGCAAGGCTTTTGGAAAATGATTTAACAAAAAGTTGAAAAATTAAACACACATTGCTGATTATCCAGAAACAAGAAAATCTTTAAGATTAACCAATAAAATGTTCATATCTTAATTCATAACTCTAAAATACAATATTATCTAATTTAAATTGCAAGAAAACTATTTGTTTGTCTAGATAAACATTATGTACCAGAATTGATTAAAACCAAATTTGTTTTCAATTTCCTTCTGTTTGAATTTTGTAGGGCTCTAATGATAAAAATTAGAAGTCACTGAACTTGTTTCTTTTTTGAAGACATTACTAGCAGAAATATGTAACATTTCATCAAATATAAATGCATATTAAGAACAATGATTATGTACAAGAGGGAACTATACATGTAGTATAACAGGTGCCTGTCGACTGGCGGGCCTCACTCTCTCTTATACGAAAACATAACAGATATATATGTATAATATATACAAACGGCTAGTACTGCGGTGGTTGCAAAGCCATATTAACAAAGCAGATAAACATTAAATATTTCGTTTTCTAAATTGCACATAAAGCATTTTATTAACATGATACAATGAATTAAAAATTGTGAAACATACATATATATACAGATCAATGGATTTGTCAAATTCTATAGGTACATAAATAAAAATTAAAAATCAAACAAAATATAAAATCTTTTAGCTTATCACATGAAGATTTCAGTTTGTGTTTCTAAAAGAAACTGATTAACCTGTAAAATTAATGTCTAAGAAAAAATATTTTGTTATTTGTAGCGTAGAACACAAAACACTTGGCAGTTTTCACTGGAGTTATGCCCCCTCCATCAATGATGCACTAAGTTAATTAAGCACCGTTTAAAATTATACATTAAACATTCACCCCTGAAGACACATTCAAACTCCAATAAAGGGAATAGTTTATAATGAATTTCAGGGGTTGAATGAATAAATATTCTGAGATTCATTCTTTGATCGTTATATTTGTCCAGCAAACACATAATCAATTCAAATTGAGTTTCTATATTGAAGATTTTTTTTCTCAACAGATTTACATGATTATCTATCCTTAAGAAAATAGATATGGCAAAACGTTAACTAATTTTAAAAGAATAAATTCTAATTTTAAGAGTTTAAATCAGCTGATAATGCCTTCATGAGCACAAAACAAAAGCAAATAAAACAAAAAATATTTGTAGTGAAATGGCACATAAAAATTCAACAACTACTTTACTTGTACAATACAACCATACTTCAAATCATGTCATTATCAATAATATTTAGATGAGCTATATTAAAAGAGCATATATATCTCTCTCAATCTCTACATTTATCAGAGGAAATTAATATTCCATTCTCTCTATTACCCCTCAGTCAATAAGAAATTGCTGTCCCTCTATCATTGGCTGGTAAAAGTGTTACAAAATAATAATTATTCCCTAAACTTGCATTTAAGATTTTTATCACTTTACCAGAGAGACTCTTGATACCAACCTTTAATTAACTTACACTGGATAACCAAAGGCCAGAGATAAAGATAAAAATCATGAAAATACCAATATGACTATTGGTATGGTTACAGTAATAAACTGTGTGTGATTCAAAAAGCACTAAAAAGTTCAAGGTCACACCTTTGTTACAATGGAAACAAAGAGTCAAGGTCAATTTTTAACACCATATCACCATAAGCACTATATAAATTCATAGTGCAAGAGTTCAAAGAGAAATTTTGAATTACTGGCACATCATTTTTTGATCAGTGATGTAAATATTTAAGAAAAAGGTGAGTATTCTTGACTCCATGTAAATTAAATCTATCATTTTAATGCTAATTAGTGTGATCAACTAGTATAGACACATATTACATACACATCTATATATTATATACAACTTCCATTCATACCTACATAGATCAACCTAAGTCTTCAGTATGTATGTAAATACACAGTAAACAAGTCATGATGCTAGTACATTGTATAATGTCAATAAATAATGAATAAATAAGTGGCGTTACTAACATGTAATAAGCTCCTTCAATCAGAGCCAATCCTGTACATCTCAATACCATGTGACTGGTAAATCTAATTAATCCTTTCTTAATTATAAGGGTCTTAATTGCTCAAACGGATGCTTGTTATTACAAAATATTGACTAAGAACTAAAGTCTGTTTAAAGTACCATATAGTTCATTAATATCCTTTCAATTAAATTTCATTGTATTGATGAAATTGTCTAAAAACAAATTTATATAATTTGAACAAGATCTTTCTAAAAACAACTTTTTTTCATTTTCATTAAAAATATTTAATGTGAGTTAAATCTTCTTAAAAATACATTACAAATATTGAACACAAATTCCTGCAGAGAAATCGAGGGTGATATAACTATTTAGACTTTTACATATATTAGCCTAAAACTTTGTCCGACATGCTACTTGATTATTCAGAACCGATGGGCATAGGGTGATGTGTTGATGATATCATACTTACATGTAATACACAAATATTGTATACAGAGCGATGGATATGCAACAATAATAGTACACAGAACTGGCAAGCAAACTTTGGTATACGTCATTCACTCACTCTGGTGTTTGGGTGTAGCATTATTACAACACCTGAAAGTCCAATAAAATATGGAATTATTTGCCCTTCTGTGAAATTCTTAACTACCTTTTTATACAACAACAGAACATTTACAACCTCATTGGATTAAATTTGGTGACACTAATAATATTTCATCCATCGTCATAGCAACAGGATTTAATATACAAAATTCATCTGCTGTCACAACACTTATTGGTATGAACTTAAACATGCGAGATATTCTCGGTTGGTGTTGCAGCTGCAGTGAGGCATGTATCCAAAATAGCACATGATCGTGTAGTGAAGCCTTAGAGGAAGCAGGCTTGTCGAGTGTCTATTGCCAAAGATTGTTTACAGTATGATAAAATAACACAGATGGAAGCACAATCTATCCAATCCAATCTAACTCTTGCATTGATCTTTTTCTAGAAACAAGTTTTAAATTCAACAAACAAACCCAACATCTTTTAACTGTTTTTTTGAATTAGAAAAGTACACTTCCCCTCTGCTTGACTGAATAACACATTACTAACACTGTTATTTCTTGGAGGAATCAACACCACTTCCTAATACGACAGCTAAAATTAGTCACCAGCCATTTCAAGCTTTCATTCACTAGTGATGAAAAACGTAAACCTGTTGCACACTAAAATGAAAGAAATTTGTTGGTGTTGGTTAGTTAGGCTGTTGATTCCTTTAGGTTGTCGAAATAGTCAACTAACTGGTCATAGGTCATACCCATGGCCTCATAGTCCCACTCTGGGTCGTGGTGCTGAAGAAGCTGGCGCTGGTGGTTATTATTGTCAGTTTCCTCGCCGACCGTTGAGGGAGGGTTAGAAGCCTCCAACAGCGGGTTGGCAGTGATCCGAATGCTACATTCAGACCCTTTTATGGTTGAAACAAAACTGCTTCGATTACTGGCCTCGGCCGAATTTTGTCCACTACTGTTTTGACTACTTCCACCTGCCACTGGTGTGTGGTTGCCGTTAAAGTCCTCGGCCGGCATCAGGGTTTGAGAACACTTTGTGTTGATAGCGTTACGTTCCAGAGTGGCCCGGCCAATCCACACCCAGTCATTAGCCTGGGCAACAGTCTCTAATCGCTTACCCTTGGGTACATGTTTGCGTTTGTAACGCACCATGAACACAATACAATTGACAAGAAATACACAAATTGCGACACAGAACACAGCTAGAAGGACGTACATGCCAATCTCCAAGGGAGATAACATGGCTATTTCCTCTTGT
Source organism: Argopecten irradians (assembly GCF_041381155.1). Lineage (NCBI taxonomy): Eukaryota > Metazoa > Mollusca > Bivalvia > Pectinida > Pectinidae > Argopecten > Argopecten irradians. Next base: position 18,761,202 of record NC_091142.1, on the reverse strand, counting down.
CGAATGGGCTCCTGTTTTGTCTGAGGACTTTCCTGAGTCCTGAGATTCTCCGCCAGATCTATTCCAATTGGAATCACACCTGAATCACTATGATCCTTCTTAGGGAATTTCTTTCCAAATTTATCCTCTTTACCCTTATTGCTATCCTTTTCCCCAAGGTGTGGGTAATTATAATGGGAATTTTTATTGTTGATGCTTATACCATGAGAATCACGACGGTCACTTGCTCGGTTATCGTCATAGTGACCATCACTAACAAAGCGGTCACTATAAACACGATTTCCAGGAGAGAAATCAGAATCCACAACCACGTAGCTCACTGATATAGACCTAGAACGTTTCCGAGCACAATCGTTTCCCAGCTTAAGCATGACCTTGAGAAGTTCCCCATGACCTTGACCCAAGGCAACAATACGAGGCTGGTATTGCTTTGTGTAAGGTGCCATACCAATAACGTAGTGATTGAGAGTCGACACATCCAGGACATAATCGTCCTCTTCAACCTTTTCCAGTGGAAACTGTGTACCATCGGAATATTGTATCGAAACGTCCAATACAGCCTCCTGAAAAAAAGATTTGGAAATAATATTAATTCAAAGATAGTAACTCACAGATACAGTATAGGAACTCTTGATGCTACACCTACCAGATTTTAACTCATTCACCCCTGAAAATTCATAATGAACTGTTCCAACCTTAGAATCAGAGGAGTCCATTCATGTTTTTAGGGGTGAATGAATTAACATGAATGATCTCTCTTTACCACACAAATGGTACAAGGACTTGTTAAGTGAGAGACTAGTGTTAATAAAGTATGTATAGTCAAGCCTGCCTAGAGACAAACTCTGTATAAAGAACACCTGTTTTATATGAACATTTTATTATGGTCCCAAATGGTCAATATCAAACACTGAAGATCATTAGTCTACAACACTATCTTTGCATTGAGTGGTATAGGTATACACAGGTTTGACTTTGATAGTTATAGTCAGTGGTTGAAACTTAATGAGATGTACTTGATAATTATTATTCTAAATGTGAACACTATACAGTAAAACACGGTTATAACGAACCTCGGAGAGAAAAACTTACCTGATACTTGGTATGAAGTCTCCCCTGGATATGAGAGATCGCTGTAAGTGCTCCAGGTATCTCGTGAGAAATATGGATCTCCAGTGTGATCCCAGTTACCAAGGTGATGATGAGACGCTCTACCGAAACCTTATCGTTGCTGACACGCACCTCTTTACCACCAATCAGTCTCCGCATCGGGGTCATGACCTGTTGAATTGAAAGTGAATTGTCAGAAAACTTTATTCAGACAAATGAAATGTGCGGATAATATATCCATAACAGGACTCTTTTTTAACAGCGCTATATTTCAGTCACACTGACATTTTGACCTTGCAGGACCTACAACCTGATCAACCTTTGTATTAACACATGTACTTTTCAGTTGTACCAAAATGGATATCAAATGATCTATGGCACCCACATAATCGTAAGATACATCCTTAGCTGTTACAACACAGGTTTGAATTTTTTAACATACATGCATTTTAGTCCTCTCAACACTTACGTAAGTGTTTTGTTTGTTTAGTTTTACGTCCTATTAACAGCTAGGTAAGAATGTAACAGGTTTTATGGTGGAGAAAAACTGTAGTACCCAGAGAAGAACCACTGACCAGTGGTCATGATCAGTACCTGGCAACTGCCTACCTAAGATTCCAACTTGTGACTTAAATGTGGAGAGCTTGTGTTAATGTCAGGGCATCTTAACCATGCAGTCGGCCACCACATCCCACGAACACTCTAAAAGTCACTTGGCCCTATGTTTACCAGGACTTCAGTTCTGTCTACACTTTGGCCCTATATTTATCTGGACTTCAGTTCTGCCCACACTTTGGCCCTATATTTACCTGGACTTCAGTTCTGCCCACACTTTGGCCCTATATTTACCTGGACTTCAGTTCTGTCTACACTTTGGCCCTATATTTACCTGGACTTCAGTTCTGTCTACACTTTGGCCCTATATTTACCTGGACTTCAGTTCTGTCTACACTTTGGCCCTATATTTACCTGGACTTCAGTTCTGTCTACACTTTGGCCCTATATTTACCTGGACTTCAGTTCTGTCTACACTTTGGCCCTATATTTACCTGGACTTCAGTTCTGTCTACACTTTGGCCCTATATTTACCTGGACTTCAGTTCTGTCTACACTTTGGCCCTATATTTACCTGGACTTCAGTTCTGTCTACACTTTGGCCCTATATTTACCTGGACTTCAGTTCTGCCCACACTTTGGCCCTATATTTACCTGGACTTCAGTTCTGTCTACACTTTGGCCCTATATTTACCTGGACTTCAGTTCTGTCTACACTTTGGCTCTATATTTACCTGGACTTCAGTTCTGTCTACACTTTGGCCCTATATTTACCTGGACTAAGTTCTGTCTACACTTTGGCCCTATATTTACCTGGACTTCAGTTCTGTCTATACTTTGGCTCTATATTTACCTGGACTTCAGTTCTGTCTACACTTTGGCCCTATATTTACCTGGACTTCAGTTCTGCCCACACTTTGGCCCTATATTTACCTGGACTTCAGTTCTGCCCACACTTTGGCCCTATATTTACCTGGACTTCAGTTCTGTCTACACTTTGGCCCTATATTTACCTGGACTAAGTTCTGTCTACAATTTGGCCCTATATTTACCTGGACTTCAGTGCTGCCCACACTTTGGCCCTATATTTACCTGGACTTCAGTTCTGCCCACACTTTGGCCTTGTATGACAGCATTATTCAGGCTGACCACACGGGGGTCTGTGACTCGGAGTTTGTCGAGGACCATGTCGGTGACAGACAGCCAGGCCTGCTTACTCTTGAAGAAGTCTGGACCGCCGGGTGTGGATATGTAAAACTGGGCATAGACCTCCACTGTAGCTTGTTGGTGGCGTAGCTGACAACTCCCACCACCGCCACCACTACGAGAAAACTTTCGATACTTCTTCATCGACGGAAACTGATCAACAAGTCTTTTATTTCTTGTTCTGGAATGAAAGAAATAGTTCTTTATTAAACATCCCATGCAGGTTAAATTAATTAAGGGAGAAGTGTCGAAGGATGATGTATTTGATTAGAGAGAAAGGATTGGAAGACAAACCATCACTTTGTTTCTTTATTCAACCAGAAATTTCTGTGAGACTAAATATTCTATGATACGGATTGGACGAGATGAGGCAGAATGGAAATGAGTAACTCTATATATATAATCTCCCTATCATACACAGAGGGAAATCAGTGGTCCAAAAATATTATAATATGGTTTATACTGAGGAATTAGAGAGAGGTATTGATGGATGACTATAGCCAGTTACTTTTATGGGGATGATATTTCCATGATTTCACGGGACACTGACATCAATGGTAGCAGAAATATTAACAATGATAGAAGTAATTTTTCTCACTTTAAGTGAAAATCACAACATTTTTGACCCAAAAATATAACTGATTATTTGGTGGTAAAATCTTACCTTCCCCTACCACGGTTACCGCGGCCATGGTTTCTGTTTGATACCTTCCAGCCCCGGACCTGGCTAAGTTTATCGTCGGACAACTGTACGTCCAGATGTTCAGCTGGTATCCAAACTCGGACATTGATAAATGCGGTATTACGACCAGACTTAGCGATAATGGTAACATTGTGTGAACCTCGTCTTTCTGTACCATCTACATACACCGAGGAACAGTTTGATGCCACCTACAAATAACAAAGGGAGATAACTCTATTAGAATAAAGGCAAAAAAATACAATTGTAAAGGATCTAGACAATGTTGCAACTTCTAATCAAAACACATTTTAGATATACGACTTGATTCAATACTTATGGATTTAGGTTGGTTTGTTAAGTTTTAATTACGTCCTATTATCAGCCAGGGCCATGTAAGGATGTGCCATGTCTGATGGTAGAGGAAGCTGGACTATCAGGAGAAAAACCATCAACAACCAGTGGTCACTAGCTGGCAACTGCCCCACATGGGATTCTAACTTGCAACCTATAGAGGTGGAGAGCCTGTGGTTATATGTTGGGACAGTTACAATAATCTATTAATTAGCACATGTATTTACAGTGAAATCTTATTAGCTTGAATTCATTGGGAGTTATGTGAGATTCAATATAAGGTAACTCAAATACATAGTGAAAATGTATTCTTTAATAACAAAATATTTAAATCAAACAGGGTCTTAAGAGCTATATAATGTTAACTTCAAATTAAGATTTGTTTTTAGGTACATTCAAACCTGTCTTAGTGACCACCTCTGTACAAAGACCACCTGCTTAATAAGATCACTTACTCAGTGTCTCAATGGTAAATTTCAACACAATTTGTCATGACCACTTGACTATACCCATCCCATAGATTGAGATAATACACACTTATTTTTTTTTCTATACCAATAGTATTTAAGATGTCTAAACTGTAAATAAGGTCACAGCCTACAAGTCAAAGGTCAATCAACAAGTACATCCCATAATAGTGAACTAGGAGGTTAGCCAGTGATGGCGAGATACTAATGAAGTGCCGCCTTCTAGAGAGCGTGTAAAAAACTGAGATGTGATCTGTAAATACTGAGATATGATCGTCCATACATCCTCACTCCCCTACAGGGGTGTTCCCCATGGCTGACTGGGGTTGGAGAACTTCCAAAATAGTTTACAAGGTTACACACCTCCAGTGTATATCTCATTTGTAAGGTAATAACAGAGAGAGAGCGAGGTGATAGTCACATTCTCTACTCTAAATGTTAAACAGGTAAGTCGTCAGGAAAGTAAAATTTTTCATTTAAGCTTACATTCCAAATACCAATCACATACACAATTGCCTGAGTCTAAGAAATTATTATACCATCATTAAGTTTTTGAAATTAATGGAAAATTATCAAATCAAAAAATTTGCTTAATCAAAATCCTCTTTCCAGAAATGATCTTTTTGTTTTCGAAAGCTTGAAATTTCCTTATTCCTTGGACTATTTTCCACTGTCACAGTTAAGTATCATACACCTTCATTGTTCCACAACGGATAAGCTGATGACGATACACATGGCAGATTTTTCAATGACTCATTTCATAAATCAAATTTCCTAAATTCATGAGAAAAGCAACAGTTAAATACTAATTCAAACAGTATAAATATCTCTTTCACATGAATTTTTACATTTATACTGTTTGAATTTTATACAGATATTCTCTCTCTGGAGGGCTAGTATTTTAAAATAAATACTAATTAGTTTTAAAACACAACAGCCATTAGAGGAAGTGTATTAGTTAATGCTATGCCTTTGTTTATGATTACACCGATCAATGGAGGCTACACAAAAACATGCAACTTTGATGACAAGTGCATATTCATGTAAATAATAACAGTATATTGTTGGCAAGAGTTGCCAGGCTAAGTAATGTAATTATTTGGTTCTTGTCAAATGAAGAGTTGTCAGGCCAAGTACCGTAATTATTTGGTTCTAATTGTCAAACAAAGAGTTGTCAGGCCAAGTAACATAATTATTTGGTTCTTGTCAAACAAAGAGTTGTCAGGCCAAGTAACATAATTATTTGGTTCTTGTCAAACAAAGAGTTGTCAGGCCAAGTAACATACTTATTTGGTTCTTGTCAAACAAAAGAGTTGTCAGGCCAAGTAACATAATTATTTGGTTCTTGTCAAACAAAGAGTTGTCAGGCCAAGTAACATAATTATTTGGTTCTTGTCAAACAAAGAGTTGTCAGGCCAAGTAACACAATTATTTGGTTCTTGTAAAACAAAGAGTTGCCAGACCAAGTAACATACTTATTTGGTTCTTGTCAAACAAAAGAGTTGTCAGGCCAAGTAACACAATTATTTGGTTCTTGTCAAACAAAAGAGTTGTCAGGCCAAGTAACACAATTATTTGGTTCTTGTCAAACAAAGAGTTGTCAGGCCAAGTAACATACTTATTTGGTTCTTGTCAAACAAAAGAGTTGTCAGGCCAAGTAACATAATTATTTGGTTCTTGTCAAACAAAAGAGTTGTCAGGCCAAGTAACATAATTATTTGGTTCTTGGTAAACATTCGTAAAGTTGCCGAAGAAAGCTTGATCTGATGGCTTCTTCAAACATTGACAAATTAAAATAATTGCAGATTCTTTATGGATTACCACTTATGAAATCAGCTAGTACTTCGAACCTAAAATTCATCAAATCATAAAAAGAGATTTGTTTCTACCAACTCTAATTTAGACCAAATTGGTATCCCTTAAACACCAACACAGCCTGGTAAAGGGGTCAGTATTGATCTAATCATATATTTTATTATCAGTATCATCACAAAATTGTCTAAATGTTGGAGAATATTGTAAATATGTTGTTGAGAATGCCTGACCTTGCCAAAGTGAGAGCTTATTTTCTGTACTGTATTGTTTTGTGGAAGAATCAATATCAAATTAACAGAGACGATAACATACATGCAGTAGAAATAGTTTCTTCCGTGAGGCACACGACCAGTTTACTCCAACAACTTTGATCGATAACACACCAATATTTATACCTAGGTCAGCTATCTCTCACTGTATCCAATAAAACTGCTTAAGTGATGGTAGAAAGGTCTACCTAAAACAGCTGATGAACCATCTCCATACATACCCAAGGTCATCTTCAAGGTCAATAAACATTCTACACAAGGTCAACTTCAAGGTCAATAAACATTACAAATAAAGAGGGAGCCCTTTTACCATTGGTCCTTGATTTTCAAAATGGCCTATACGATTACGATTAAATTTCTTTATATTGAAAAAAAAAAAAAATCCAAAAAAGAAAGGGCAAAGAAGAAATTGTCATATAGGCAATTGGTCTTAATCAAGAAAACAAATTGTGTGGAAATTTGCTAATTAGAACCCCAAGAAAAAAGACTTATTAAGCAAGTGGTCTTCAAATAGAGGTGGTCACTGAGGCAGATTATTTCAATGGCATTTCAAAGGTGTTGACGAAAGCAATTTTGTTATTCTATTCTCAGGTCCAGATCAATTAGAGAATTTTTTTTATCTAAGCCGATTCTATACGATTGTATCAAGGAACGACTATTTCTAGTCGGTTTAGCTATCAGGCTCTCGACACGAACATCCTTGACATGCTGGGGATATTGATTTTTACAGCATCAGCAATATTTCTGCTGTCGTGATCGTACTAACGCCACAGTAATAAAGTACAGCTTCACCTTCAGAGAGGACACCACGAAATCCCACATGAAACAGCCTACCATCTAACATCTACTACACTTACCCGATGTACCCCCCCTCCCATTCCATTTCATATATAGCAAAAAAATAAAGTCAATTTAATTAAACCTATTTTTATTACAGAAAGATAAAAACTTAAATATCTCAACTTCATTGTTTTTTTATTTCTGTAAAAGCTATTGAAGGGTATCTTTGATAGAATTTTAATGAAGTAATCTATCGTAAGCATTTAAGTGCAATGTTTGCCGAGTTATTTCTTCTTGTTAATGATTTAGAGAAATGAACTGAAACATTAAGCATGTCTACCGGTATATACATTTTTACTAGTTTTTTTATCAACTCTTTAACAACAAAAACATCTTTATTCACTTAATCATGAGCATAAATCTGCGTTTCAAAAGTTTCCTTAAACTCATTCACCCCTGAAACCTTATAATGAAATGTTCCAGCTTTAGTTATGGGAGATTTCAAATGAGTCTTCAGGGGTGAATACGTTAAATGCCTTTACATAATTTCTTCAAATTCAAACACTTTGGTACACATTGATCAAGTAATTAACGTCAGTGAACCCTGATTGAGTAACTTAAGTCATCAGGAATTATGACGGTACTAAATTGGTAAAGTACAAAGTATTTAATGCTGCACATCCAATAACATTTTATAGTTGTTTTGGTTTTCACACACCAATAAACGGAGTAAAAAAATTCTCACCTTATCAACTAAATTGTCGTATAGAAACAAATATTGTAAATAAAACATTGGCTTGTTGTACCATTGATCAAAGAACAAAATTCAGAAAAATATACCATTTATTCACCTTTTATATTTTTGTTTGTTTGTTTGTTTGGGTGGATGGGGAGAAATGTGGATGGTGTAGACGAACTCCAGAATATTAAAAACATCACAAAAATTTGGCTTGCGACAAGGCCTTATTCTGTATCCTTTAAATTTCAAACTAGGGTGAGATAATCTAGTACAGTATTAAGAACTTTTCATCATCTAAGGCCTGGTGATCAGTCTTAAAGGGATGATGTAAAATTCACACATATTTCCTTTGAAATCGAAGGTAGTTAGAGGGATCAACACACCGAAAAAAGAAAAAGGAAAATAAAGAATTTTATACATATTTTGTTGATTGTGTATCTTTATCAAACAGTATACAATGTCAATTTCAGTAACAGATAATTGTGGCCTTTAGATAGAAACCTATTTCAAACGATTTACAGATGAAAAAAATATATCGTAACAGTTAGGTGAAGTTATCAATTACATATCTGGGCCTTTTTTTTTTAAATTTTGACGAAGTTTGGCCAGTATAAAGCAATATACAAAATTTGGTTAAATCGGATAATAAATATTAAAGCTGTCGAACGGAAACCATGAATTTATTGGATTTGACGATTTTAAAGTCCCGTAACTCTTGCAAATATTGACGGTTTTTTACCAGTATCGAACCCATCCAAGATCTCATTGATATAAAGCAATTAATATACTAAATTTGGTTGAAATCCGATAATGAATACTCAAAGTTATCACATGGAAATCTTTTCCCAGATGACACTGATATAGTGATACCTATATGTTGCCTTTGTGTTGCAGGCTACACAAAAACCAAGCTAACACTGATCTAAACAACAAAACTTCTCACATGTTTATCCTGAAATAAGGATAGAGTACCGGTACGTAAGAGTGGTGATGAAATATTCAGCTCCTAACAGTTGTCTATTGATCTAAGTATACACCATGAGAGAGTGTGGTTGGAGAGTAATCTCTCTATCAATATGTCTCTTGTCACATACATCACCCAACGTGACATCTCAATCAGTGAAGACACACATCACATTGTTTAAACATAAAAAAATGCAGTACATAGATTGTATAACAACTTATGTGTGTGAGGTTAAATTTCTTGGGCAATAGGAAATTCCGAAAATAAATCACCCTGAAAATGTTTCAAATACAATAAAACATAACCACGAAAGTCTATATTGCGAGATAACGTTATTATGAAAAGTTCTTTAAACGTAAAAATGTGAAATAAGGTCGCTGTGAAAATAAGTTTATTTACAGTACAGAATCACATTCATGTAAAAGTTCATAAAGAAAAACAGTTTTCACAAATTTCTTTGAGGAAATCAGAAATCACAAGTTCTGGTGTCACAAATACACCCTGATTTACAGAAACATCTCTAGGCCAGAAAACTGGGAGGAGAAAAGCGGTATTGGACATTCTATTTTATTTTTTTATGCAATTATGATTCAATTTTTCAACGTGTCTAAATATTATCAAGAAGCCATGCCTGAAAAACTATTCATTGGCAACTGCATTTTCATCAATGGAAAAATTCAAGGCTGTTTTCTATGGAATCGCCCCATTATCTGATCATCTCAAAATCAAAATGAGAAAACAATGTTGACATGCATGCTTCTGAAAGTTTCATGTTCTCAGCACCAAGGCCCAATAAATCACTTGAAGAAGGATCATTGCTTACAATTTTAAAAATAAATTTCATAACTAAATCCCTTTCAAGTGCAGAAATGACATTATGTTGAAAGGCAAAGATTTGCAGCTCTGCAAAAACACCATAAATGATGTAATTCTATCACAGCTTAATTAACAACCATACCAATGTGTTTTGATATTTCCCTCACATGTAACCTTGTGATTTTATCCAGAAATTACATTAAGTAAGTCGATGTTGATATATTGAGGGTGATTATCATTGGACTTGAGAAAGTGCTTATTAAATCTGTTTGGTTTTTAGGTCATCTGACCCGAAGGGTCAGGATGACCTATAGTCATCATGTTTCGTCCGTCGTCGTCCGCCGTGCGCCGTCCGCCGTGCGCCGTCCGCCGTGCGTTAACTTTTCACATTTTGAACTTCTTCTCAAGTTCTACCGGTGCAATTTGGCTGAAACTTGCATGAAATGATCCTGACATGGTCCCGACAAAGTGTTGTTATTTTTCGGGTCAATCCGAAATCCAAGATGGCTGCCACAGCCGCCATCTTGAAAACACATTTTGAACTTCTTCTCAAGTTCTACCGGTGCGATTTGACTGAAACTTGCATGAAATGATCCTGACATGGTCCCGACAAAGTGTTGTTATTTTTCGGGTCGATCCGAAATCCAAGATGGCCGCCACAGCCGCCATCTTGAAAACACATTTTGAACTTCTTCTCAAGTTCTACCGGTGCGATTGGGCTGAAACTTGCATGAAATGATCCTGACATGGTCCCGACAAAGTGTTGTTATTTTTCGGGTCAATCCGAAATCCAAGATGGCCGCCACAGCCGCCATCTTGAAAACACATTTTGAACTTCTTCTCAAGTTCTACCAGTGCGATTGGGCTGAAACTTGCATGAAATGATCCTGACATGGTCCCGACAAAGTGTTGTTATTTTTCGGGTCGATCCGATATCCAAGATGGCCGCCACAGCCGCCATCTTGAAAACACATTTTGAACTTCTTCTCAAGTTCTACCGGTGCGATTTGGCTGAAACTTTCATGAAATGATCCTGACATGGTCCCGACAAAGTGTTGTTATTTTTCGGGTCGATCCGAAATCCAAGATGGCCGCCAGAGCCGCCATCTTGAAAACACATTTTGAACTTCTTCTCAAGTTCTACCGGTGCGATTTGACTGAAACTTGCATGAAATGATCCTAACATGGTCCTGACAAAGTGTTGTTATTTTTTTGGGTTGATCCGAAACCCAAGATGGCTGCCACAGCCGCCATCTTGAAAACACATTTTGAACTTCTTCTCAAGTTCTACCGGTGCGATTAGACTGAAACTTGCATGAAATGATCCTGACATGGTCCTGACAAAGTGTTGTTATTTTTTAGGTTGATCCGAAATCCAAGATGGCCGCCACAGCCGCCATCTTGAAAACATATTTCGAACTTCTTATCAAGTTTTACCGGTGCGATTTGGTTGAAACTTGCATGAAATGATCCTCACTTGGTCCTGATAAAGTGTTGTTATTTTTCGGGTTGATCTGAAATCCAAGATGGCTGCCACAGCGGCCATCTTGAAAACACATTTTGAACTTCTTATCAAGTTCTACCGGTGCGATTTGGCTGAAACTTGCATGAAATGATCCTGACATGGTCCCGACAAAGTATTGTTACATCTCTGGTTGATCACAAATCGAAGATGGCTACCATGACACTATATCTAATTAATTTCCTATATGTTAAGGCCCTTGGGCCTCTTGTTTGAAATAAAATTTGTTGAAAGAAATTGAAAATGATCCTGACATGGTCCTGACACCATATATAATTAATTTTACTATTGCCAAGGTAGTCAGATGACCGTTAAGGCCCTTTGGGCCTCTTGTTTTTGGTAGTTTCTGCTCCTGCTTAGTGCTCATTATAATGAGATTGGCCCATTGTCAGTATAATGTGACCGGGTGGGGTGTATTACTTGGTGTCTTCGGCGGCATACTTCAGTGATCCACTATACAACAAGAGGCCCAAGGGCCTTAACGGTCATCTGACTTCCTTATCAATAATCATATAGGAAATTAATTAGATATAGTGTCATGGTAGCTATCTTCCCTTTGGGATCAACCAGAGATGTAACAACACTTTGTCTGGACCATGTCAGGATCATTTCATGCAAGTTTCAGCCAAATCGCACCAGTAGAACTTGAGAAGGAGTTCAAATGTGTTTTCAAGATGGCAGCTATGGCGGCCATCTCGGATTTTGAATCGACCCGAAAAATAACAACACTTTGTCGGGACCATATCAGGATCATTTCATGCAAGTTGCAGCCAAATCGCACCGGTAGAACTTAAGAAGAAGTTCAAATGTGTTATCAAGATGGTGGCTGTGGTGGCCATCTTGGATTTCGAATTGACCCGAAAAATAACAATACTTTATCGGGACAATGTCAGGATCATTTCATGCATGTTTCAGCCAAATTGCACCAGTAGAACTTGAGAAGAAGTTCAAAATATATTTTCAAGATGGCGGCTGTAGCAGCCATCTTGGATTTCGGATTGACCCGAAAAATAAGAACACTTATCGGGACAGGACAATGTCAGGATCATTTCATGTAAGTTTCAGCCATATTGCACCAGTAGAACTTGAGAAGAAGTTCAAAATATGTTTTCAAGATGGCGGCTGTGGCGGCCATTTTGGATTTCGGATCGACCTGAAAATAACAATACTTTGTCAGGACCATGTCAGTATCATTTCATGCAAGTTTCTGCTAAATCCCATTGGTAGAACTTGAGAAGAAGTTCAAAATGTGTTTTCAAGATGGCGAATGTGGTGGCCATTTTTCGACCCGAAAAATAACAACAATTGTCGGGACCATGGCAGGATCATTTCATGCAAGTTTCAGCTAAATCGCACTGGTAGAACTTGAGAAGAAGTTCAAAATGTGAAAAGTTAACGCACGGTAGACGACGACGGACGAAACATGACAACTACAGGTCATCCTGATCCTTCGGGTTAGATGACCTAAAAAGACACCGTAGCTTCCCAAAACACGCACCTTGCACTTCATACACGCAACACCGCATACATGGGAGAGGCCTTCATTACATGACCCTGTTTTTTAATAGGACGTTAATTAATCAAACACATTTTTTGTTTATTTATGTTTAACAGCTACAGTTTTGTTAAAGGATACACCAGGTATATAGGGAGCGGGGTAAATGAAGTTGCAGTGTAAGGAGAAAAACAAGGAGAATTAAAGTGTTGTTCTACATAACAAAACAAATTACAACAGACAGGTTAGATCCAAAGGATGCAAGTGTTGCTTGACACATGAATAACAATTTTTTTTTGCATGTGTATAATATAAAAATTGTTATTTGTTCACTGTGATGTCCTTAATTATCAACTTTTAAGGAATGTGCATTTTTTTGCCAAGTCATTTTTATCTCTTTCTTTTGATCATCAAGTGAAATTTAAGCCTGCATTTTATCACGGAGAACAACATTTCAATTACACATTTATACAACGTAGTCACATCAAAAAGCATGTGACCAACAGTGAACACTCCAAAGCCCCTAATGGCAGAAACAACCAGCGTCTTCTTCCGGAGATGACATCGACAGTTTCCTGGTGAATTAAAGTAAGAGAGGATCACAGGGTTACCTTAACAGTAGCCCGCCCTTGAATCTTTCATACCTTTAGATATGAAAAGGATCGATCCACTGATTCATGCTGGCTGGTCTAATATAGAATATGGGTAGAACAGGTTCAACCTGCCTGTCATCATTGTTATGTTTGAGGAACAAATTACAGAGGAGCACAGCAGACCAAGGACTTACCGGGACGGAATCTTTTATCTTTTCATCAATATCAAACAAGTGTTTTTATATATGTTGCCGTTCCACAGCAGCTGGGCTGTTTGTTCAGGCGCTCTGCTCTCAGAGCTATTAAAACTCTGTATAGATCCACATAATACTTGTTTATTTTACTTTTTCCCCCAACTCCATCAGATAGCTTTAACTTTGTCTGCAAAGGATGTAAGCCAAGCTAATGTTGATAGAGCTTTTAGACAGTTGAGTGAAAAAGTTTGGTCATGTCCCGTAAAAATTCTGAAAATTCATTGTGCTGTAGCATATAACTAGTGAATATGTATCAAGATTTGGAATTTTGTTTTGAGAAATTGCCTTTAAAATGACTCAAAAATTTAATTATGTAAGTATCACAACGAACATATGGAGATCTTGATAGATCTGTAAAGTGATTCACTCATGTTCAGAAACTGGTTGATTGGAAATTTTCCCTATTTTCCTTAAACAATGAATATCTCCCTGGTCCTGCCTTCTTTGAGATTACCAAATTTTTTTATTTACATTCAAAAGAACAGTGAATATCTATTCATAAGAGCAAATAACTCTACAAAAGAGTAGATAACTCTTTACAAGAACAGATAACTCTACACAAGAGCAGCTAACTCTTCAAAGAGCAGATAATTCTTCACTCGAGTAGATAACTCTTTACAAAAGAAGATAACTCAACACAAGAGTAGATTACTCAACACAAGAGAAGATAATTCTTCACAAGAGTAAATAACTACACAAGCAAGCTAGAGCAGATAACTCTTCACGAGAGTAGATAACTCTACACAAGAGCAGATAACTCTTCACAAGAACAGATAACCCTTCACAAGAGTAGGTAACTCTACACAAGAGTAGATAACTCTTCACAAGAGCAGATAACTTCACAAGAGCAGATAACTCTTCACGAGAGTAGATAACTCTTCACAAGAGTTGATAACTCTTCACAAGAGCAGATAACTCTTCACACGAGTAGATAACTCTTCACAAGAGTAGAAACCCAACACAAGAGCAGATAATTCTTCACAAGAGCAAATAACTAAACACAAGAGCAGATAACTCTTCACAAGAGTAGATAACTCAACACAAGAGTAGTTTAAACTCAACATAAGAGCAGATAACTCTAAACGAGGGCATATAATTCTACATAAATCAAATACCTTTAAACAAGGGAAGATAAATCTACACAACAGTAGATAATTCTTCACAAAAGCAGATAACTCTTCACGAGAGTAGATAATTCTTCACGAGAGTAGATAAGGCTACACAAGAGTAGATAACTCAACACAAGAGAAGATAACTCAACAAAATAGTGGATAACTCTAAACAAGGGCGTATAACTTTACATTAATCAAATACCTGTAAACAAGAGAAGATAACTCAACAAAAGAGCAGATAACTCTGTCTGCTTACCTTGAGAACATCCTCTTCAGCTGAATGACAAGCAGTTTCCTCAGAAATGTCTGTCAGTTCATCCGTTTCTTTTACACTGTAAACTCGAAGAGGATAAACCTGCCTCCTTTCAGTCAAAAGGGCAAAGTTGAGGATTTCTTTCACCTGAAAATATAACAAAAGAGAGAATATGTTTAGAGTAAGCATATGTTATTCAATATTGTTGATTATTACTATCATTTATGTCAATATAATTTGATGAAATGGAAATAAAAAACAAAACAAAAGAAAAACCACACAGAATGATGTTAATATTGGTTTAGTTTGGTATTTATTTGTTTATATCATTTTAACAGCCAGGGTCATTTAATGGTTTTCCAGGTTTTGGAGGTGGAGGAAAGCCAGAGTACCCTGAGCAAAAACCACCAACGATCTACAGTCACTACTTTGTAAGTGCTCACATAGGTTATGAAGCTGTGATTCAGAGATGGAAGTTACTGGTAAAATGCCTGAATCAGTCAACACTTTATTGTGTATCTGAATTGATAATATGCACTGGTAACATTTCTCCCCCCACCCCCCCCATTTTAAAAGTCAGAGTATGAAATCACACATAGAGTACTCAAATCATGAGAGAACCTGTGAGTTGATCCTTTGACATCTATAAGCCTAGCAGTCAGGAGATGTCACTAGATCTGTGGTCAGATTTCTATCTAATTATATAGACACATAGGTGACATCTCAGCCTCCACCACAATCCTCTTACAACTACCCAAGTACAAAGACTAGACTAGTACTAGATTTTAATGTCAAGTCTCCTACTTT
This sequence comes from Argopecten irradians, assembly GCF_041381155.1. Classification (NCBI taxonomy): domain Eukaryota; kingdom Metazoa; phylum Mollusca; class Bivalvia; order Pectinida; family Pectinidae; genus Argopecten; species Argopecten irradians. Next base: position 18,745,412 of record NC_091142.1, on the reverse strand, counting down.
AACATATAGGACAGTTTGGTAAGGTTAATTAGCATTCTATTAACAGCCTGGGTTATTTAAGGACACATCAGGATGAAAGGTGGAGGAAAGCAGGAGTCCCAGGAGAAAAACCATCAACCAACATTCAGTACCTGGAAATTCCCTCACATGGGATTCAAACTCCTGACCCACAGTGGAGGGCTTGTGATAATATGTCGGGACATCTTAACCACTCAGTCATCATAGGACAAAGATTCAATCACAATATTACATAGAACGTATATTTTTTCTTAAAAAGAATTCAAATAATCCTGAGATAATTCTTAAGTTACATGGATAAAGAATGATTAAAACGTTTCCCAGATATAAATGCAGATCATTTAATGTTTTTAAATTTTCAAAATTAAATTCATCGAAATTGAATAATTCAAATCCAACAACTTCATGTTACATCATGAATTTTGTCCAAGAATGGAAAAATAGAAATGCTGTTAAAACCTGATTTTGACTTTAAAAATTAAATTCATTAAAATTAAATCCAGAAATTTCATGTTATATCACGCAAAATGTTCCATGAATGGGAAAATGTTTATGAAACGAACAAGTAAACAAACATGTTAATACAGACTTTATTTTTAGATATTATACCAATCTATATATAAATAATCCTGGCCCTCCACCTAACACCAGACAATTTGATTTTACAGGGTGTTTCCAACACGTGGACCTAGTTTCTCCATCAGAGCCCAGTTGGCAGCCTTAATAGCTTTAGCAGCTGAAGCAATGAGCCGCTCAATGGTGGTAGTGATAGACTCTCAATGAAAGCAGTCTGTAGCTGTACACCCACATCAAAAGGGCAGGGTGGTAAGGTAGCAGTCTGTCCCTCTGATACACAGCCAACAACAATAAATCAGAAAATGGTAGTAACACCTCAAGCCAGCACATCCTCACACAAAACACTAAAACAACCTGGAAATATGTCTGTGTATCTCCCCTTAGTTTGTAAATTAGAATTTGTCTATTTTACTAAAACATTGTCTGGCCCTCAACTGAATATGGACCCTTCTTATCGCGATTATCAATATCCCACCTTAGTTTAAAAATTTCTCTTTTTAAAATTGTCTCCCTTAGTATGTAAATAAGGATTAAACTAGTTCAATACAACATTGTGGACCCTGAAGATTTTTTTTTAAAGATTATCTCCCCTTACTTGAATTTGTTTAGTCTTGCTAAAAGTTACTCAGATTTAACTTCAAGATCATCTCCCCTTAGTTTGAAAGTTAGGATAAGTCTGAATTCATTATCTCCCTTTGTTTGAATGGTAAGATAGATCTGGTCATCATATCGTAAGCCTTTCAAATTTCTTCACAATATTATATCGCCTAAGTTTCTGCCCTTGTTTGAAAGTCAAGACATAAATGCTGAGAAAACCCAGAAATTGCAAAGTTGGTCACATAGGTGAATAACAGGCTTTATGAAATATCATATAAGTGAGATGATGAGATCAAATATCCTTTAGGGTCCATAGCAGGCGAGTACCATGTGACCGCCAACTCAACTGATCAGTTCTTATATCACAGCTTTAATTTGGTAGTAAATAAGGGAGAAGAATTGATTTAATCAAACATCTCTCAGGTTTTCCTCAATCCCTATCATTAAGTGTTACAGTAATGAAAGGTTTCAAGTCAATCAATTATATCTATGAAGATTTCAGAGCAGCACCTCGCCTGACTGTCATATGGAATCACATGTTCACAAATCCTCCGTCCTTGAATATTCTCAAGAATTAACATCAGTGTGAGAGTAATTTAGAGATAGAACTCCACAAAACCTTCAGGAAAAAAAACCTTCCTTGTCATCATGATCCATCTTCACACATACACCCCTGAAATTTCATAATGGACTGGTCTTGTCTTTGATTTAAGAGAGACTTAATATGTCTTCAGGGGTTAACGACTTAAATCTAAATCAAAAGAATGGAAAGAGTATTATATGGGACTGATAATTAGGAAGGTTCTGACAGCATCATGTCTATGCTATGAAAATAAAAACATGTAATAAAAGAAATAAACCCTTTCAATACTAACAACTAATCCTTGATGTTTTATTTAATGAGTTCTGAAAGAGTTTTAAATGGCCCAACAAAAATGTCAGCGGTATAAAACTTTACATTCATTCTTTGAATATAATGAAAAAAATAATTTTAATATTCAGACACTTCAATCATCTTTGTAATTAGAGTGGGCTTTTTTTATTTCAGAGAAAAAGCAATGAAATTTTTCCCATAAAGGTTTCCAGTGACATAAAGCATACAATAATACTGTTGAAGCGATTACAGGTAGTTTTTGTGATCGAACTGCTTCCCTGAACATTGTAACCACTAACAATGATGCGTAATAACTGAACATTACACTCGACAATGACACCCAGTTCACAGTCGAGGGATGAAAGGAATTCTCGCACTGCCGATATATACCCGACTTTTATCTGGCAGTGTAAATATTTGGGTACTTGTGTTGTGATCAATAGGAGACTTGAGTACGCTCCTAACATGAGTGTAGTGCGAAGCTTTTTCACTTCAACGCCCTATAGGTTACTGATAATCCTGATTATTGGGTTTTAAAACTTCAGATTTTGTTTTGAATCGTGACATAATTACAAGGCTGAGGAGATCTTCCCTGTGGTCTAGGTCGTTTTATCGTTAGAATTTTACGATCTTCGACTCTGATAACACAAACAAGGGGATACCGTTTTTTGAAAAGCTTGTAGAATGCTACAAATTTTAAAAGGCTGCCTCAGACATAAACACAGGAAAAGTGCCCTTTATTTGTTCCATAGATGTTTCTTTTTCATGTTGGACTTTCCAATATTTAGCCTTGAAATTTTTTTGTGATTTGACATCACACCGAACATGTTATGCTGTGTCACTTGGTACAAGAGTTCGGTACATTGATACTTCAAACTTAACAGACATTTAAAATATTTCGGAGAGAACTTTAACCAGGAACTTGAGACTATTTCAATATTTTCTTCTCATACATTTTCTGTACCCAAGTCAAAATACAGAACGTTAATTCAATTCTTTATCACTTTAAGCAAAATGGCTCACCAGAATTTTTCTTTTGAACTCTCTATTTATATATAAAGGCAGAATTTCTGAAATGATCTGTTATTTTCCAATAGGAAAAACTAGAAATTTTCAATAAAGGAAAAATTTGTTGATTTCCTCCACGATTTTGAAAGAACTACAACATACAGGTAATGTAATTGCTACAGTGAGTGTCTAAATATTTAAGGCAACCATAAAGATAATCAAATTTTCATGTTATAAAGTAGCAAAGACAGTAATTTTGCAGAAAACAAGATTCAAGTCATGAAAAGTAGAGAATTTCTCCTGATTAGGCAGATTTCTCTTCCCTTCCAGATTTAGACAGACAAGATTTAGGGAATGGGTCATAAATCACAGGAATTAGGCAAAAAATACTGGGAACAATTACATCCCTAGATACACATCTAAGTCTGTTTTTACACACAATAAATTTTCCCTCTACCTAACACAGCTTTATAGAGATAGTATCTGCCTACACTAGGCCCAAACCTGGAGTGTTCGGGGACAGAATCAGGCCTAATGTTGGATACCCTTGGTTGAATAACAAAGACAGGTACATTATCTTAGTTCACATCTACATGGCAGATAAGTGAGGAGCTACAATCGACCCCCACTCATCTGACTTCTAATGGGTCTCAGATGTTTTATTCTAGTATGTTCAGGAGCTTTATCAACGTGGACCAGACTTCACAGGTTCAAATTCTTGGGGAGTAACCCAAGTCTGATCAATTTCAAAAGCATTTCATCTACGATTGTTTAACTAATAAATTTTGGAACTGTATAAAATTTCTAAGAAATGAAATGTTTGGGGGAGAGGGGTACATCATTTAAACTTGAATTACCATAGGCGTGAGTTAAATGTCATTTTTACGGGGAAATACCGTTGTCGCAAACATTTAGCTTACATATCAGTTTCTGTGACCTTGAAAATTCTAAGGTCAATGTAATTGGGTCACGTGATAATCAATAGTAACTACTGTATCTCTAGTATGCACCTTCTGTGACCTTGACAGAAAAGCCAAGGTAATGACTTTTTTGGCGATTTCTGATCCATAAGATCTCAAGCCCATTCTTTGACAATTTCTGATTCATAAGATCTCAAGCCCATTCTTTGACAATTTCTGATTCATAAGATCTCAAGCCCATTGTTTGATAATTTCTGATTCATAAGATCTCAAGCCAAATCTTGTAATTAAGAAAACATCAATATCATTTACCTTATTATCACCTTATTATCTCCCAATTCATTGTCACTTAAGCATAATTGTTTATTTTTCTGCAGTAAGATACTGCTGAAGAGGGACGTGTATAACTCCAAGTCTCCAGTACCATACTTGTGACATAGTAAACCTGTGTATACAGAACACCTGTCTGTTTCAATACCTACAATGACAGGAAATTCCTCCCATATACAGATACACAACAAAGAATAATGATGCCTTGTGTCTGTCTATGATAGAAAAACTGCTTCCTCTATGTCTACACAACCACGAACCCAATCAATCAAGAATCTCATTAAGCAAATTGATCCCAAATGTTCAAAGGCAGAAGGAGATCGATAAAGATCCTCTTATCTCGCGAGGCCGATGATGGAACACACAAAAACACTGACAGCGCACCTCACAGGCCTTCAAGCCGATCAGGTACGTTACATAGGCTGACGAGAAATCTAATTTAAAAAAAGAATCATAACAATCTCGTGTGCAGAGCTATCATTGGTATTTTCTGCAAGGTGTGCAAAAATTTCAGATCTGAAAAAAGTTTGTTTATTTACAGGAAGAGGTTTTGGAGTTTTAAAGGTCATTTGTCACTTGGCAACAAATAAAGGAAAATATACACACTGTATAAATTGCCATCATTATTTAAAATCATGACGATATTAACTGCAATTTATTTTTCTCCTCCTTTTTTTTTTGATTGATTAATTTATCATCCTATTCCAAAGCAGCCATGCAAGTCATTTAAGGACATGCCATGTATAATGATGGAGGAAAGCCAGAGTACCCGATGAAAACCCACAAGCCAGCAGTCAGTACCTACCACAATCTTATTGAGATTCAAACTCATGGCCTATAGGTGGAGGTGGGTGGTAACATGTTTGAATATCTTTAGTGAAATCCCTATAAGCATTCAAGGAACAGTGCTGTGGCCACTATAATTTGATCCACAGTTTTTTTTCTTCTTTTTTCTCTCTCTTTTAAAAAAAAAATAATTAAATTACTTTTTGAAGGTTAAAATCCTTGCAGAAATTATAAATTGTTAACTAATGGTACAATAAATTCTTAATATCTCATTATTCAACCAAGAGAAATCTAAAGCTACTGTGTTTGGCACGTGCTGATTATCTAGCAAACTCTATAACTGTGAAGTAAATGCTAACAATTAACAAAATATAAAAATATTTTTGATCATAATTAAATCATGACAAGGCAAGAATCGTAACATCCTGTTTAAGATCATGGCTGTTGTATGTATAAGTCTTTCTTATGGCTATAGATACACTTTTCAGACAATCTAAAAATAGTTCTTATCCAATCGCAGTAATTAGTTTGATTGGATACCTGAACAGGAAATCTATAAATATCAACCCCAAAACAACCACAAGAATATATATATATATAAACCACACATCCTGTATATAAATCTCCCGGAGCCATAAAGTAGTCAGATTTCAAACATATTACCAATCTAATAGGATCTGTACAACTCAATAGTTCCTGCTTGTTTAAGAAAGATGAAATATCTTTGTACCATATTTCATCCAATAAGTGTCCATGGCACTTGAAATGGGGCAGTTGCCACATATTGACTGCTGGTTGGTGGTTTTTCTCTTGGAACTCTGACTTTCTTCCACAAACAAACCTGGCACATCCTTACATGACCATGGCTGTTAATAGGATGTTAAACTGATAAAACCCAATAAACTTAAAATGAAGTAAAATCAGGATTGAAGAAACTAAAAAAAGTCAGATGCTTTTCATGGTAAACATACAAGGGTTTACTATGACAGCAGAGTCCTGGAGAATAATCCTGTAAAAACCATATTCCCATGACTCAGACCCTGATAAGTATCCTACAGACCATCTAGGCTCTCTTAATTATGTCTAAAGTACAACACTTACACAGGTCACAATACCGTAAGGACCTGTAACTCTAAACGACTTTCATACAATGTCTTATGAATGTTAACACAAGGATTTAATAGGAAGATCTATGAAATATGGGTTGGTCAAAGGTTTTATGGTTTGTCTTTGTTTTATATGTCCCATTGAAAGTCATGGTAGGGTCGTTGAAGGATTTGACAGGTTAAGGTGGAGAAAAAAAACACCCTAACCTACAGTCAATATCTGGTAATTGGTCCACATAGGATTCAATTTTTAATGGAGGACACAATGGCCGAGTGGTTAAGATTTCCTGACATATTACTGCAGGCCCTCCATCTCGAATCCCATGACTGAGGGAGTTGCCAAGTACTGACCACTGGTCAATGTTTTTCTCCCGGTACTTCTGCTTTCTTCCACTAACAAACCTGACACATCCTTAAATGATCCTCTGGTTGTAAAAGAACATTGAATTAATAACACCAAAACAAAAAGATAAAATCTTAAAGCAAGAGGTGGAGGGCTTGTGGCCATATGACAGAATGCCTTAAAGCACATAAGAATGACAAGTTTTCATTACAAAATTCCTGTGATTTTTTATTTGATATTTGTTTGAATTGGTTAAATGCCTGTACAAGTTTAAGACTACATAAAATAATTTTAGAAAATTTTCTCACTTTGGAGCCTACTTTAACTTTTAATTAAAGAAACTTTTGTAGTACAGAGTCACAAGTGCTATGCCAAAAAGATAAAAATCTTTATGGCTCTCGCTTACAAAGAACACCCAATAGGATATTTGATAAATACATTGATCTCCTTTACATCGATTTGTTACCAATGTTCAAACAATTTCACTGTGTTAAGGTATATTTACACAGAAACATGAAGGGTGTTGATGTTTTGTAACGAGGAAATATTGACAATACACAATTAACAAGCCACATTACCACAATCTAAGAAGTGAATATACGTCGAAAATTGAAAAGAAAACCTAACCAAGAAAATGTATAGATATCAATATCAAGGACTTCTCAGTGTCAAAAGTGGAGACATTTTTTTTTTGATACTTCTAAGGTTCTCATTGTGTTACGTGTTATGCACGCTGGGTAGGTGTTTTTACAGTTATTCAGAATCTCATTGCCCTTTAATAGGATTTGAACGGAACCTCCAGTAATAGCCCTATGACTTCCTTACGACTGATCTCTTAAATTTCCTAAGCTGAGCGGGTATCAATAGAATATATGATAGTCTGAATGAGATACCCCTGTGTCAACAACATTCCTCGTAAGAGGGGAAGACTCACGACTTTCTTCTCCGATCAATATTAGTGTATAAGCAAAGACCTAACAGCGATGTGACCTTAGAGGCTTCTGTACGAATATTTGAACGTTTTATTAAATCTGAATTGGGCTCTACAATGGCACTTGATGGGAGTCTATGTGTCCATTTCAAGTGGTTATTTTTTCAAATTCAATTTAGATGTAGGAAATGTTCTTGAGTTTTGAAATACAAAAGACAAATCAATTCAATACAAATGTTGAAAATGTCCTTGTAAGTGAAATAATGCATCAGCAATGCAGTAAAAGTGTGTCTTGAAGACTAAAGATTTCATTGGTGAAATCTATTACAGAATCTCTAAACCCCTGCTACTTAATTTTGCAATATTCATTTTAAAGAACTTCACATTGATTAAGTTTCACAGATTTAAAATAGAATTTGAATTTAATTATGCAAGAATTATCTAAGATATTAATTCGCTGAGATAAATTTTGGCAAATCTTTCTTGATCGCAAAATTCATGGAAATAAAATCACACTCAAATGAAAGTTGCTTCACAGTATAATTGCATCTGTAAGTGACTTACTTAATGTTTGTAATCTGTATATATATCACTATATTAGTAAAATCTATCGGACTTTAATGGCGAAGGTAAAAGAAAATATTCTGACTTCGGATCCACAAATACATTTACCGTAGGAAACTGTACATAACTTTCATACATATTTTCTTATTTCATTGTAACATTCACCAGGAGTGTTGATATTTAAACAAAATTTACACACAAGTTCATTGTTTGGCAAATTGTTTGACCTCCCTCAGATTATTAAACCCTTAAGAAATACCCTTGAATGATATTTAATTGCCATTTAGAAATATATTGGAGAACCAAACATGTAATCTATTGAGAGAAAATGTATATGTTTGTTGTCTCAATTTCCCCCACACAAGCAGATTTCACAAACACAAACTCCTGACTGAAAACCTTTCATAAAATTCAATACTTTTGATAATGTATACAGAAAATTTACACAAGGTGTGAAATTCCCATCGTGACGTCTTATCAAAACTGTAAAAACATGTAAATGTTGAAACAATGACTCACCAAAATTTCATTCAAACGAGAAATGTTCTGAATTCTTATTTAATTGAGAAACAAAATATCAATATAACAATAGAAAACTGTGTGACATTTTCTCTAATGTTATTGACAAAAATTACAATGGTCTATCCATGTTTAGATTTAGATCAAAGAGAATTAAGGAACCTGATTAGTCCGAGCCAAAGTACAAGTATTCCAGCAGGTGAGTAGAGGAACTAGAGACACAAACGTGGGATAGTGCTTTCCAATAAAACGTCAACAACTATCAGATAAAACCGCTGTCCTTAGCTAAACAAATTGAGAAAGTGATCGTTTTCTATCGTGGTGTTTCCTTCAATTTGTAAAGTAGGTTGTGAAAAGATCAATTGAACAAGATGGACAAGTTTTGTTCTAATAGAAGGGAAAAGTGCACCTCAACTTTGCTATCTATAGAAGTTGGGTGACAAGACAGATTTTCATGGCAAATACATTGGCTCAGTACAGACACATTGGTATAATTAAAACTCAAACTCACTTCATGACTCTTTTTAATATGATTTTTTTGTCATTGCTGTTGATCGTCACCAAAACGTTTCACAATATATAATCAAGTTAATCAAACTAGAATAGCTGGATACCTCGAAATGTTATCATGACTCTGTCCACTTCAAGTTAACACAATTTGACTGCAATTAGGACAAAATGTTCTTTTCATAACAAAACAATTATTTGTTATGAAAATGACCATGTTTTCATCAGATATAAACACTGACACGTACCCTGCATAACACCAAAATCAAAGGCAGATAACTCTATTTTATAAAAGAATTAATGTTAATATGCGTCAATTATTCCTGAAAGGTAATAGGGAAGGAACAGAGACATTTCCTGGAAATTAATTCTTTGCTCATTTATCTTCACTCCCCTTTTTAGAAATTACAGATTTTCTTCGCACATTATTTTCTCAATATTCAATTTAACTCACAAACTACATTCATTATAAAAGGAAATTCTTAAATGTTTCCCTTAACATATATATATGGGTACATTCTGAGACATCAGTAAGTCCATTCTTAAGTTTTCATTCTCCCTACAAAAATTGTCAAACTTAACAAACAAACCCATATCTTACTTATTACTCTTGTTTCATAAAAAAAATCTTTTAATGACATTCTATGAAATATGTTTCTAAATTTTCATTTTTTTTTACTCCCTGTTTCGGTTTCACTGAAAAGTTTCCAAAGAAAGGCGAGAGATTTCAAGCTTTCAGTTAAATTGTAGTTGTGTATTTGTGGCAAACAATGACATAGACTTTTCCAATTTTCTTCCATGACAAAATTTAACAACACACGAAGCTAATAGGCAACAACTTGCCCTCTAATTAGGCGAGGATCAGCACTTTTAAATCATTGTAATTGGAATGGATGTTCAATTAAGAAGTTCATGCGAACTCTTTAATGAATAAAGCAAACTTTAAAGCATGCATGTTCTTCTATTTTCAAGAAATGATTTGTGCAATTATTTTCTACATTTGAAAAAATATCACTTCGATTTTTAATAGCAATGCTATTTCTACAATCTCATCACATTTTTTTTTTAATAAATTCTGCTGAAATGCATGCTGTTCCTCTCACTAAGAAAACTTGTTTGGCTGATTAGAAACCAGGTGAAAATTTAACAGGACATCTGTCATTAACAGACAATTGTACTCTATAAATCTATAGAATTGTTTTTTCTTCAAAGAGTTTATATAACATAGTTCAATGTACCAAAGAAACAACATCAATTGTTTCATTATATAAAATACTTACAGCTTTTTTTATCTAATCTTAAAATTTCAAAGACACATTTTCTGTAGTAATGCCTCATTTTTCTGAATTCATATCAAAACGTAGTTTGAAAGTGACAATGAATGAGGTTGAAAACCTTGCAGCATCCCTGTTAAAAAAAAAAACCAGTGCAACATGAAACAATATAAAAAATGAATTCTTACCTTCAATATTGGTACAATTCTCTCTTGTTCTCGACTCCGTATGTTGATACGCGATACGATTCTAGATCCTTGTGATGTGTAGGATTCACGTTGCTGATCCCGCTCGTATTCAATACTCCATATAATTCGTCCAGTGCCAATGTTAGATCCTGTGTCCTCCACTTCTACTCGCCATTTGAAAATTTCCTGTACTCTGAAAATACACAAAGAAAACATTGGTTTAATTTGGTTTCACATAATGCTGGATTATTTCATCAACAGCCAAGGTCATCTAATTAGGATCACCTCATCTATATGAGGTTTGTAAGTGTATATAAGTGAATGAATGTTTTTGGAGTATTTTGTGTCTCCTTGTGATAGCAAGACTCTATCCAGTTTATAGTTCTCTCTCACTGCCGAAAATCAAGCAGCACATTAATGTAGAGAATACTACATCATCATTAGCTTTCATATTCATTAATTCGCCAGGAAGCTTACAATTAATCTCTACTATATAAATATTATCTATTACTGTAATTTTGTTCTCCCTTCCTTTAAAATTTGTAGCTATTCTAACCTATCCTGTTGACATTAATAACTCATTCACACCTGAAATTTCACAATGGACTATTCTAGACTTTGATTTAGAATAGCTTAAATGTGACTTCAGGGGTCAATGAGTTCAATATCATAGCCATCGATACAACAATAGAACATTAAAACAAATTAAATGTGTCAAGGAGTCTTCTCTTAAATATTGAATAAGAGCTTTTTTCTCAACCTTCAACAAATCTGCATATGTAAGTCTTGAGATAATTACCACTTTCACCCACGATAACAGAGGGGAAGTGATATAATATTTGCCAGGGAAAGCTAGAAAACATCTGCCATTAAGGCTATGCCTGACTCAAAGCAAACCCCAATCCTAATTTGGGATACTTTTAGGACTTCTTTAATCCAAGGTTAAATCTAGTGAAATAAGAGATTTAACCCCATTATTAGCATCTCAACAGTAGACCATGATACCAGACTGAGAGTTGTTCTTGTTGGGATTACAACAGGCTCACATTGCTGTAGTGTTGCTATTGCAATAATAGGCAATAAATAGTTGTAACATACTTTTGCATAATTTCTGTTGAAAATCTGTCAAGACACCGTCAGATTTGGTAATTATGAATTATAATAGATCCATCATCATCAAAAAATTCAAAATTTTTAAAATTTGAAAAAAAAAAAATCAATATTCAATAATGACTTCAAAAGAAGTAGTATTGCTAAAATTCAGAATTGCATTTTATATTATAATATTGATTTTTTTATTTATTTTTTTTTGTATACCGCATCAAATTTAAAACTTACTTCAAAATAACCAAACTAAAGAATACTTTAACAGTTTCTGTAGACCACGCATTATAAGATAGCTGAAAATAAATCAAATTCATCCAATATTCAAAATGTTTAGGGTTCTGGTTGTGAAGAAAGGTTATAAGGTCAGGATTGAAAAAGGTATTAAAATCATTGAACCGTAAATTTCATGCATGGATATTTGTGACTGGAGAGGGTAAACAACTGAAGAAAACTGATTTCAAATATTTTTAATGTAGATTAAAAAAAAAACAAAAAAACAACCAAATCACACGATCAATATTAAGCTAAGAATTACGGTAGAATTTCAGTTTTACCGATAACATCTTTGATGATATTGATATAATTCTCATAGTTTGATAAAGTTGACCAGGCCCTGGGATCTTTAGACAGCACATATGAACAACTTCATTTTCCTATTTACCTGCTGTTTCCTTACAAACCAGGCCAAGCATGGACTCTACATTACAAGGTAGATTTCACTTGTATGGACAGCCAAATCATTTAAAAACACATTTACCGTCACCGTGGTAAACACCTACAGGTCGATGGTCTAGAAGCCATGAATACAGATGTTAAAGCTATCCGAGTCAATCTCGGAGACCAAACATCTTTGTGAAGTTTTTCTGTCATTAAACCAAGAGACCATAGCCAAAATTCCACAACAAGATGAAGAGTTAAACCTGTGGCTATAATAAAGGCAGGTTGGATTTTGTGGAAATTGAACCCCTCCCAAAAAAAAAAAAAAAAAAGTTTCATTAAACAGATGCTCTTTATACAGAAGTGGTCACTAAGGCAGGTTTTAAAATTGCTATAAACTTCCTACCACGGGCCGGACACGCAATATATTTGTGATCATCAGAATTTTAAATACTTCAGAGTATTATATAAAGCAAAATTTTTTTCTATAGATGGAGCAAGAGTATTAGGGCCAGCTAGGACATCCTGGGAAAGACATGGGTAGTAGTATATATCCTCCACCCTCCCTCCCATATATCATGGCAAGGGGTCTAATTAAAACAACAAGTATCTGTCCACATGTGACTGTGTACGAAAATATATAGCCATATAAAATAACCACAGCAAGGTAATAATGAAACAAGAGGCCCATGGGCCTTAACGGTCATCTGACTCATTGCACAAAACAACAAAGTCACAGTATAAAGTATTGGTTAACGATTAATATAAACAATACAAGGAACTCCTTAGTTGAATATGTAAGTTTCTGAAATAGGTAAATGTCATTCGTTGAACAAACTTGGTAGCCCTTCATCCATATATGGTTGTAACCCATTTACGAATTTTAAAGCCAAATTTCAGCAAAGCTTCCATTTTGGACATCCGCCATACTATCCCCATGGGTCTTAGTTCGGTCCTTTATAAAATATGATTGTCCTCACCTAAAGTTCCCCTTCAGAATCAATTAAAACCCCTATAGACCAATTTTCCTTGAGATTGGAGACCGAAATCTGAAAACAGGAAGTGGGCCAGCTAAATTTAAGAAAATTTGCCCTTTTGGGGCCCCGCACCTCAGCCCCAAGGGGTCTGACCAGACTCATATATATAAAATAGGATTGTCCTTCCCCAATGATGTTTCACACCAAATATGGATGAAATCCATCCAAGGATGAAGGACTAGTAGGATTTCAAAGCTTAGATTAAGAAAATTTCCCCTTTTTAGGCCCCGTCCCTCTGCCCTAGGGGTCGGACCAGGCTCATTTATATAAAATATGATTGTCCTTCCCCAATGATGTTTCACACCAAATATGGATGAAATCCATCCAAGGATGAAGGAGGAGTAGGATCTAGCTTAAATTAAGAAAATTTGACCTTTTGGAGCCCCGCCCCTCTGCCCATAGTGGTCGGATCTATTTCATTTATATAAAATATGATTGTCCTTCCCCAATGATGTTTCACACCAAATATGGATGAAATCCATTCAAGGATGAAGGAGGAGTAGGATTTTAAAGCTTAAATTAAGAAAATTTCCCCTTTTGGAGCCCCGCCCCTCTGCCCCTAGGGGTCGGACCAGGCTCATTTATATAAAATATGATTGTCCTTCCCCAATGATGTTTCACACCAAATATGGATGAAATCCATTCAAGGATGAAGGAGGAGTAGGATTTTAAATCTTAAATTAATAAAATTTCCTCTTTTGGAGCCCCGCCCCTCTGCCCCTAGGGGTCACCAGGCTCATTTATATAAAATATGATTGTCCTTCCCCAACGATGTTTCACACCAAATATGGATGAAATCCATCCAAGGATGAAGGAGAAGTAGGATTTTAAAGCTAAAATTAAGAAAATTTGCCCTTTCGGGGCCCCACCCCTCAGCCCCTAGGGTTCGGACCAGGCTCATTTATATAAAATATGATTGTCCTTCCCCAATGATATTTTACACCAAATATAGATGAAATCCATTCAAGGATGAAAGAGGAGTAGGATTTTAAAGCTTAAATTAAGAAAATTTGCCCTTTTGGGGCCCCACCCCTCAGCCCCTAGGGGTCGGACAAGGCTCATTTATATAAAATATGATTGTCCATCCCCAATGATGTTTCACACCAAATATGGATGAAATCCATCCAAGGATGAAGGAGGAGTAGGATTTTAAAGCTAAAATTAAGAAAATTTGCCCTTTGGGGCCCCATCCCTCAGCCCCAAGGGGTCGGACCAGGCTCATTTATATAAAATATGATTGTCCTTCCTCAATGATATTTTACACCAAATATAGATGAAATCCATTCAAGGATGAAAGAGGAGTAGGATTTTAAAGCTTAAATTAAGAAAATTTGCCTTTTTGGGGCCCCACCCCTCAGCCCCTAGGGGTCGGACAAGGCTCATTTATATAAAATATGATTGTCCATCCCCAATGATGTTTCACACCAAATATGGATGAAATCCATCCAAGGATGAAGGAGGAGTAGGATTTTAAAGCTAAAATTAAGAAAATTTGCCCTTTTGGGGCCCCACCCCTCAGCCCCAAGGGGTCAGACCAGGCTCATTTATATAAAATATGATTGTCCTTCCCCAATGATGTTTCACACCAAATATGGATGAAATCCATTCAAGGATGAAGGAGGAGTAGGATTTTAAAGCTTAAATTAAGAAAATTTCCTCTTTTGGGCCCCATCCCTCAGCCCCTAGGGGTCGGACCAGGCTCATTTATATAAAATATGATTGTCCTTCCCCAACGATGTTTTACACCAAATATGGATGAAATCCATCCAAGGATGAAAGAGGAGTAGGATTTTAAAGCTTAAATTAAGAAAATTTGCCCTTTTGGGGCCCCACCCATCAGCCCTAGGGGTCGGACCAGGCTCATTTATATAAAATATGATTGTCCTTCCCCAATGATGTTTCACACCAAATATGGATGAAATCCATCCAAGGATGAAGGAGGAGTAGGATCTAGCTTAAATTAAGAAAATTTGACCTTTTGGAGCCCCGCCCCTCTGCCCATAGTGGTCAGATCTATTTCATTTATATAAAATATGATTGTCCTTCCCCACTGATGTTTCACACCAAATATGGATGAAATCCATTCAAGGATGAAGGAGGAGTAGGATTTTAAAGCTTAAATTAAGAAAATTTCCCCTTTTGGAGCCCCGCCCCTCTGCCCCTAGGGGTCGGACCAGGCTCATTTATATAAAATATGATTGTCCTTCCCCAATGATGTTTCACACCAAATATGGATGAAATTCATACAAGGATGAAGGAGGAGTAGGATTTTAAATCTTAAATTAATAAAATTTCCTCTTTTGGAGCCCCGCCCCTCTGCCCCTAGGGGTCACCAGGCTCATTTATATAAAATATGATTGTCCATCCCCAACGATGTTTCACACCAAATATGGATGATATCCATCCAAGGATGAAGGAGAAGTAGGATTTTAAAGCTAAAATTAAGAAAATTTGCCCTTTCGGGGCCCCACCCCTCAGCCCCTAGGGTTCGGACCAGGCTCATTTATATATAATATGATTTTCCTTCCCCAATGATATTTTACACCAAATATAGATGAAATCCATTCAAGGATGAAAGAGGAGTAGGATTTTAAAGCTTAAATTAAGAAAATTTGCCCTTTTGGGGCCCCACCCCTCAGCCCCTAGGGGTCGGACAAGGCTCATTTATATAAAATATGATTGTCCATCCCCAATGATGTTTCACACCTAATATGGATGAAATCCATCCAAGGATGAAGGAGGAGTAGGATTTTAAAGCTAAAATTAAGAAAATTTGCCCTTTGGGGCCCCACCCCTCAGCCCCAAGGGGTCGGACCAGGCTCATTTATATAAAATATGATTGTCCTTCCCCAATGATATTTTACACCAAATATAGATGAAATCCATTCAAGGATGAAAGAGGAGTAGGATTTTAAAGCTTAAATTAAGAAAATTTGCCCTTTTGGGGCCCCACCCCTCAGCCCCTAGGGGTCGGACAAGGCTCATTTATATAAAATATGATTGTCCATCCCCAATGATGTTTCACACCAAATATGGATGAAATCCATCCAAGGATGAAGGAGGAGTAGGATTTTAAAGCTAAAATTAAGAAAATTTGCCCTTTTGGGGCCCCACCCCTCAGCCCCTAGGGGTCAGACCAGGCTCATTTATATAAAATATGATTGTCCTTCCCCAATGATGTTTCACACCAAATATGGATGAAATCCATTCAAGGATGAAGGAGGAGTAGGATTTTAAAGCTTAAATTAAGAAAATTTCCTCTTTTGGGCCCCATCCCTCAGCCCCTAGGGGTCGGACCAGGCTCATTTATATAAAATATGATTGTCCTTCCCCAACGATGTTTTACACCAAATATGGATGAAATCCATCCAAGGATGAAAGAGGAGTAGGATTTTAAAGCTTAAATTAAGAAAATTTGCCCTTTTGGGGCCCCACCCATCAGCCCCTAGGGGTCGGACAAGGCTCATTTATATAAAATATGATTGTCCATCCCCAATGATGTTTTACACCAAATATGGATGAAATCCATCTAAGGATGAAGGAGGAGTAGGATTTTAAAGCTGAAATTAAGAAAATTTGCCCTTTTGGGGCCCCACCCCTCAGCGCTAAGGGGTCGGACCAGGCTCATTTATATAAAATATGATTGTCCTTCCCCAATGATGTTTCACACCAAATATGGATGTAATCCGCTCAAGGGTTAAGGAGGAGTAGGCTTTTGTATAAATAGTCTTACGCACGACGCACGGCGCACGGCGCACGGCGGACGGCGGACGGCGCACGGCGCACGGCGCACGACGACGGACGAAACACGATGACAATAGGTCATCCTGACCTTCGGTCAGATGACCTAAAAAGTACTTTTGGGAGTCATAGTGCATGATTGTGTGTTATGGCAGTTAAGGTGCGGTAATCAAAGAGCACTTAAAACATAGTTTATACACTCAATTACTTCAGCAAATAAGTGCAAAAATATATTGGTTGTCAGGCAACCTCATATGTTTTGTACATCAGTGGATCCATCATCCTTAGCTTCTCATTGCACACAAAGCATGCATTATGACATAAAAGTATCTGGTTCCAAATTTTGATATCTGTTTTGAATTTGTAAACAATTGCATGATTCTTTTCACGATTTTGAATGATGTATGTTTCGCATTTTATTCGGTTAATCTATTGATTTCTTCCGAAAGTCTGAGACAGCTTCACATCCAAGGCTTTTTAAAAATTAATCATGATTTTATTAGAATCCTTAGGAAGTCCTAGAGAAGCATGTCTTTCGACACCAAATTCCTTTATGATTGAAGGAGAGCAAGAGTCAGGACTTTGGAATAACATCGATTGCTGGCAGAAGTTCAAGGGCACACTGTCAAATGGCAAAGTGATTAAGCAATAGCATGATGGGAAGAAAACAACAGCAACATATTTTTGTTCTATAATGAATTGGTTTCTGAAGAACACATCAAATTCCTAAAAGCTTTATAGTACAATCAAGTTGTCCATTGCTTCGATTTGTTTAGTTTTACTTCCTATTAATTGGCAACTGTCCCACATGGGATTCAAACTCGCAACCCAGAGGTGGAGGGCTTGTGGCAAAATGTTGGGACATCTTAACCACTTTGACCCAATTAAAAATTGAACCCCATGTGGGCCAGTTGTCAGATACTGAGTTAGGTAAGTTGTTTTGAAAACATGACATAATTTCAAATTGAAAGAAAACAATCTAAAGCATATTACAAACAGAATATCTGCCAGCTTCTCTGAGCTTGTTCTCATAGGCTGTTTGTATAGTACATTAATACATATGTAAGTCTAGTAAAAGTGGTTTCAAGGCTTCCAAAACATTTGTTTTTATCACAGAAAGTTTATCAATCATATATTTGATTCATTGTGCCATGTCTTGTATATCTAATAGAGTAATAGCTCGATCCATGTTGAAATGAAAAACTTCAGAAAGTTAAGCTATCGAAAGCAAGTTTTTTCAAGGAAGTCTAAGTATGCTTGTTTCCATATCTTCACGCAATAACACATGCCAAGAATTGCGACCTATTTTCACTGGCACGAACCCATTCAGTTCTATGCTATACCTATAGATATGCCCTGATAGCTATCTCGTTTTTTCGTCGTTGCCAATTTGCCACAGGATTTCTTATCCTATTCTGGTAGATATTAACATTGAAATCAGAATTACATTGGATACTTTGCCAGAAAAATTGACTCTAACTCCAGAATTTATAAAAATCACTAACATTACATATAAACATGTACCATATATAGCTTATGATGATCTAACATTTCTTCCTATAAGAATCAATCTATACATTTTGTGTGCCGTAAACTGCCCAAAAAGGTGAAAAATATTTCTGGTTAATAAATGTTTCACATTTTTTTAACTACTGACATCATGTAGCTATCCCCAAGATCATGAAACAATCAAGTCTAAAACAGTTTTAATGTTAGATTTTAGTCAATCAGAAATGACATAACAAAAGGTTATATCACTATCATTTGGCTAAACAAAAACCTAAGATTGTTTTATGATCATGCAGCTTGGTGTTCAATCAGACCTTTTACATCCCTTTTTGAGGATGAAAAGAACATCAAATGGACTTAACCTTTTTATTGGAGTACATATTATATAAAAGTGGAAAATAAATAGTATTTCACTTTCAGGAATTTGTAGCAGTGTTTCCATATATCTTTTTTTTTCTGACTTTTTTTTATATATATATACAGCCAATGTCCAAACAATTTGAAATTGTATGATTATATCATCTTCACTATATATAGGTTTTGGTTGGGTTTAGTTTTATTAGTTTAACATCTTATTAACAGCCAAGCTGATTGAAGTGGATGCCAGATAGTGGAAGAAAGCTCAGGTCACAGTACCAGGAGAAAAACCACTGACCATAAAATGTAGGCAGATCCAGCACTTCTTCACAAAATCAGACTGCAACCTGTCACATTTACTTATCCTTTAAGTTCATAACCAGTAGTTTAGCATTTTTTTATTTATTTTTTGTAAATAATACAAAATAAATGTCACATCTCCTATATGCTGATGTAGATGTAATGATACCCTATGTTGTTATATATAAATCATTTCTGACAGTTTGACCCTGACAAAAAGTGCATCCCATTCAAATGAAAATTATGATAATAACTCAATTTCAAAACAGCAAACTGTACACCTATATGTTTATGTGTCGACAAATTAACAAAAAAAAAACCCACAGACATGATTGGAATAACTTATTTCGTTCTTACATAAAGGTGCAATTCCAATTACATTAGAATTTCAAATTTACCATTTTTTTATAGGTTGCAAGATTTTTCTTTAATTGAATATTTTCTGAAAACGTTTTTTGCTTGCGAGATATACAATGTTAATAACTGAGGCATTTGTAAAATGAATAATTATCTGCTTTGTAATTATTTCGCATAGACTGAGTTTCTCATTAAAAATCCATTCTTCAATATGTATATGCTTTGGATGTGCGAAAAATGTTCAGTGATCCCGACGACATCTTTCCAGTTTGTATCTCCATACTGTATAATTGTCAATATTTGAATGGGAATTTTGATTTTGGTAATATTTGGAGATTCATCCAAGGTTGCAAAATTTAATACTTCACCAAGTTTATCAAAATCACTGTTTTAAGTAATATCATAACCTGTTGTAAGAAAGACACTTTCAAAGGCTACTAAAATAATTCACGAAAATAACCCCACCCCCCACCCCCACCCCCCCACCTCCCGTTAATAACTTCCATACAGTAAATCGTAAACTATTACACACTCAAAATTTAACAACTCCACAGTAACTCTGTATAATTAACATGTACCAATCTATCAAGCCCTATATCAGATTGAAGTACTTTTAGTCTCTCTGACAGTCGCCTTTGTGACAGATTCTACCACAAACTTTACCCAACAATACCCACTTTTTATTTTCAGCCCATTAATTTGCTCCAATTTCAATCTCAATGGGGACATAAATATTCCGAGACTAAATCTAACAACAAACGTGATGGACTATCGCCATCTAAATCCCTTCCATTTCTCAAATGTCACAATAACTTTCAAATGACTCCTTCCAAAAATTTTCCCCAGATATAATACCCAGAAACTCGTTAAAAGTTTTACCTGGCTGGATTCACCTGTCCAGCGTTATATAACCCTGTCTGAGCTTTGCTACAGATTGTACAGAAAGACCGTACAGATCACCAGTCCCACCTCCCCTATCTCTCTCCGCTGACCTCATAAATATCCGGCTCCCTATATTTCATTAACGGTGGCTGAGTCAGACGGTCATTTACAAATCTGGACAAAGGGTCCAGGTGACATTTACACACACCTGGCAAACATCGCCACATTTCCAATATCTCTAACCTGTCGGACCAATCTTACTTGGTACTACTGACTTAGATAGTCAGTCATTTTACATACACACAAGGATAATTAGATATTTGATAATTCCACTCCTTACTACCATCTTAGATATTTGACCAAATTACGCTGTACTTCAAAGCTTGATATGTTCAATCGTTTTAAACGTATATATGCAGATAATTAGATATTTGAACAATTTACGCTGTGTATTCAATCTTTTCAAACATACTGAAGGGAAATTATAATTTGACCAATCTCTATATTGCCAACTTATCATTATTCAGTAATTTTTTATAGATATAAAGATAACTAGACATTTGACCAATGTACTCTGTGCCATCAGCTTAAGATTTAAGCGTTTTAAATACTCATGCTGATATTTAGACATTTACTCGTTTTAAATATACATGAAGATAATTAAACATTTACTTGTTTTAAAAATACATGAATATAATTAGATATTTCCTAGCAAAAGAATATTAAAATTACACATACAAAATATGAAACATAAAGAAAATCCCTTTTTCAAGGTAATATTTGAATGAACCAAATGTTTCGCTACAATTTCGAGTTATTCACATGTTGCCTGATGTTTTCTGAGCCTTTTAATTTCGATAGGGGTTTACACAGGGAATCCCTGGTAAATATATGTCAGCATCTGCACTGGGTAGAATGCTAACAGGAAGATTAAAGCGGATCACATATGATTGGGATACTGTCTACACCAGCTGGCCTTAATCAAATGCACTCTGTCCCATTTAAGTTTCAATTTTAACAGGACCTAACCCATTCACCCCTGAAAGTCATAATGAACTGTTCCGCTGCCTTGAATTAGAAGAGTTCAAATGTGTCTCCAGGGGTGAATAAGCAAATCATATCACAGCATTGCAAAATTCTGAATATATCACTGTATAATGGCCTAGATGAACTAGTACGAGGGAAAATGAAATGACTTTTGACTGTGTAACCGGTGTAAAATAAAATTGTTGAATCGTTGAATCAGACTATCAAGCTTTACGTAGACATCTTTTTATATCTTTTCTTTCTGAACAATTATTTTTGGAATAATAATGGTTGAGATCAATTCTATAGTTGAATTTATTATTCTTTTTGTTTAATGTCAGCAGAAATTTAAGAATATGCTTGGTTAATAGGAGGTGAAAAGAAAACATAACTGACCTCTGGTCAGTAGTGAAACTGACTTCTGGTCAGTACTGACAACTGCTCCATGTGAGATTTGAACTCACAACCCTGAGTGTTCAAATCCACAACCCACGTAAGTGTTATATTATGATAAAACACTTTAACTTTTCCCCCTTCCCAAAATTGGGTAGTCTTGAGAAAACTTACCATTTTTTTTTTTTTTTTTTTGCAACAACATTTTTATCTAAGGATTTCCACTTCTCCCCATAATGTTAAATAGTAACTTTTCTTTGTGTGTGTATAAGTACAGACAAGTGTTACAGAAGCTACAGACAGCTAAATGGTTAAGTGATGAAATATTGATACATTTCTCCCAACACTTTAAAAGGAACGCTGTAACTGACGGAGAGCTGTGGTGGTGAGGATAAATCTACAAATCTTAAAAGGCCTCAAAGTACATTTTCTCCCAAACATTACCAATATATCATCAATACAAGAAGGAGACAGTTGTGAAGTGTTTTACGAAGACAATCAATATTTCTTATCTTTGTATTGTCAGAAAAACACGGTCTTTCTGAAGTAGGAAAAGAACAATGTAATCTTATTCAGAAATGGTTGGGATTGTGCTATGCCCTTCTCCCCTGTCTTTTTTAAAGAAATTATTCACTTCATGCAAAAGCATATCCACTTATTTTAAGATTCATTTATAATCTAAAGTTACGATTTTTTCCAATCACATCACTTATTTAAGATTCATTTATAATCTGAAGTTACGATTTTTTCCAATCACATCACTTATTTAAGATTCATTTATAATCTAAAGTTACAATTTTTTCCAATCACATCACTTATTTAAGATTTATTTATAATCTAAAGTTATGATTTTTTTCCAATCAAACAAAAGCATGATTTACTGGATTCCTTTGGGAATAACTACAAATTATCTCCCCTTGATTACATCTTGCTCTGATATTCACATCAGGAATATAATCCTGATACAGTGAAATATAAGTTAGCAGTTCAGGAATTAATAAGTATTACCATATAATGCGAATTGTACAAATCTCAGTGTGCATTCTGGACAAAGCAAACGTAAATACATTATTAGCAAACCAATTAGCATGGTAACACAGGTCATGTTTTGAAAATGAGATGTAACATAAGCTAACAAGCCAGATACCGGCTGTGGTGTTAAAACACTTGTTCTCCACTAATAACATTATCAGTAAGCCCCACGCATCTGGTCAGCTCCAAGTCCTTCAGATAGCTGAGTCGGCATATTGCCTAGTAATGCCTACACTTACAGGGGAGATAACTCTAGAGTGGGTAGAGGTCATCTACCTCCAATCTAATGGGACCCGCTGTAAATATAGTTAGGTTTAGAAGAACATGATCATCAATAAAAGATGTTAGTATATCATTGTGGTTTATAGTAAATATATAATGTGGAAAGCACTACACACAGACAAATTCAATATCATATATATTTTAGGTTTAGATGAAGTTGGAACTCATCAATATCATATTCCTTCAAGATGTCAGTAAATTTAAAGAACTCCATAAATTATCATAATGAAGGTATATTTGATCTTTTTTATTCTTTTTGGATGAAAGGATTTATAATTTTTTAACCTGAATGGAATTAAGCTTAGAACCAGGAAGCAGAACTTTTCCTATTTTAGAAGTGGCTTTATTTGTGTGTCTCATAGCTCTGGTATCACCGTCATTCTAACTACCAGGAAATATTGCCCCCCACACATTCCCTTCATTACCAACAGAGACGAGTTATTTGATTATATTATATTTTGAGTAGATTAGACAGCCTTCAACAATTACATCGTCTTTGGAATCAGGAGATAAGAATTTGTAGTTTAGAATAACCTACAGCAGATGACTTGGCTAGCACACCAAGGCGAACACCTCCACACAACAGAGATCTCCGGCACTTGTAGAGCCCTGGATAGACGGGCAGAATAATGAGGTCTGGTCCACAAGGCTATATCACAAACACATGTAATCAATGGAGGCTATGGGCCTTTCACATCTCTACATTGACACACAGATTGTCTATCTGTAGGTAAAATAGGGTTTCACTTGGTCAGTCAGAGATGTTTTACTATACCATCAGTAAATGGGGTTAGGGACTCAGATCTTTAAAAACAATAGTTATGTCCCGAACTCCATATTAGAGGGAGAGGTGGGACGCCCCAAAGGGCAGGGACGTTCTCCAGTAAAGTGAATTTAAAGTCAGATATTTTTCAGCTGATCAAAGTTTTCTCTTTAGAGATACGATAGATACTGTAAAGAAAAAGTATTTTTATGTAATTTTATTTGGTGATTTTCAATCCAATTATAATGTATCATATAGTTGATCGTAGTCAACATAAATACAGAAATATTCAAGACACTAAATAAGCACTGATCAATGCTGGGGTGGTTAAGTGGCACATTAGGTAACCACTCACTTGCCTTTCAACACGAGTATATGGGGTCACTTGCCAAATCATAAAGGCTGGTTTTATGCAGGATTTGTCCACTATATAGTGGGGAGGAGTGGGAAGAAGGAGTTTCACTATCACAAGGAGACACAACATTGATATGCCACAGCCTCCCGAAATATACAGGGATTTACACAGACAGCACACACCATACAGGGGAGGCCATCCTTAAATGATGCTAGCTGTTAACAGGATGTAGAGACAACCAACCAAACTCCATCAATTTGACCACTCATGCATTTCCTTTCCATCCGGCTCGACAAAAGTGATTGAGTGTGATATCAATTGTTTCACATTTGATAAAATAAATAATTAAAATTGCTATGTCAAACATACGTTACATGATTACCTGTAATGTTGTTCCAGCTTCAATTTCAAACAAGGATGCATGATTAAAGAAAATATATCTTCAATTTTCATAGCGGACTTTTTATTTTAAGCCATTATGAATTTTTGAATTTGAATGATAGTGACTTTAATGAATCATTATAAAGATAAATCCTATCATCACTTCCCTAATAGCAGATCTATAGTAGGCAGTGCAACAGTAAAGTCTCGTGCCGCTCCTAATTTTCCATAAGAAACTTCTCAATCATTCATAGACATTATCTATCAAAATTCATTTCAAATTAAACGGAAACATCAATATATTAAGGTGGTGACGTAATGTTCATTGATTATGTAAATTATGTTCCTACAGATAATCGTCTACCATTGAGTAATTACACATACATCTGTCATACTGAACACCTATACACCTGAGCATGTTACACAGTCTAACAACCCTCCCCACCACTTCTCCCACCCTACAAACTTGGGGCTGAATTAGGGCCCTTTTCCTAATGAAAAGGCCTCAAAATTTCCCCTCAATTCAACCATTAAATTTCCAAAATTAAATAACCAGGGTAACCTGAAGATTATCTGAACAATTTTTGATGAACTTAGTCATTTAAGGCTTAAAATATTTGTTTATTTTCTTCAGAAAGGAAAGTAAACTACACTGGAAATAACAATCCTATTCATTATGGTTTAATTATCATTTTATTATTTTTCCAAAAGTTATTGGTTTAGTTTGGTTTTGTTAGTTTAACATCCTATTAACAGCCAGGGTCATAATAGGACATGCCAGGTTTGTTGGTGGAAACCACCAATCAGTGTTCAGTACCTGGCAATTGCCCCACATGGAATATTAATGGGAAAAAAGTCCTGAGGTCTACCTAATGTAATTCACTATCAATAAACCGGAAATGTGAAGTTTTGCACATTTTCTCCCCTACCATCTCCACTCCTATAGAAGATTTACATCATAGAAGAAAGAACATCCCCCTCCCCTTCCCCCCAACACATAAACACTTAAATCCAGATCAGAACATTCCACCTCTCTTTCAGTCCCCTATTATCACATTTACTGTTTTCCTTTGTTCTTTTCTAAGCATTGTCAGCTTAATGAATGCAAATTGTTTATTGTAATGCTCTTGCCTACATATATAAAACTCCGACAGGATGGAATGGGACACGATAGGACGTGCCATTATGGGACATAGGTCAGTACTATAAGCAAATATGCTTCCTATTTAATAGTGAGGGATAATAATAAATTACTGAGCAGCCTAAATAATACATATGAAATATACCACTAGAAATACTTAGTTTTCAAGCTAACAAGCCTTAGATGGGTGTGAATATAGGTTAAAGTAAAGGTCTATATTATGGTGTTGACAGGTTAACTATTTATCTGACATCATCGTATTAAATCGTGTAAATATGCTGTATAATGCTGGTGTAGTTGGGATCAAAGTCCAACAAACAAAACTAGATTTGTATCTGAATACTTTTAGTATGATTCAGATTTCAACTAATTTGATGATAATTTCCCTGATAATTAATGGACATCCTTACAAAAGGAAAGAAAAAATGGTTTTAATGTGTCAGTTTTAGCTTATTTAATACTGCTATTGGCTGAGATACAGTGAAACCTGCTATGAAAGACACCTCTATATAATATATATATATAAACTTGTTTATAAAGGACAGACTTACTAACCCCATTTGGTGCAGTTTGCTAAATTGACCTCTATATAAAGGACACCTGTCTATAAAGGAAACCTCTGTATAAAGTACACCTGTCTATAAAGGACATTTTGCTGTGTCCGTTTAGTGTCCTTTCATGTTTGACTGTACATTGATTTGATTTAATCTGTCAAAAATTTCTAAAATAATCTATTATAATCAAGATTGTTTACACATCTTTTAAAGTTTATATTCTAAGGTTTTGGGTAAGAAATCGCTCCTTCAACACAATTGTAAATATTACATGCCAACAAACAAGGGCAGATAACTCTGTAGTAGTCAAGACGGACTAGACAAGCATCATGTCTGGTCAATTACTATTATCTAGATCTAGATTGTAAACAAAACCTTTGTCAAAACAGGTGAGTCCCTTATCTGTAGCCCCACCAGACATATCAGACTTGAAAATCCTTTACTTGTGTGTCTGAAACATTTCTAGCCCGGTGCCCAAGTTATTACAGAATTCAGAGATGAAACAACACACTATGGATTTTCTAGGTAACAAATC
Source organism: Argopecten irradians (assembly GCF_041381155.1). NCBI lineage: Eukaryota > Metazoa > Mollusca > Bivalvia > Pectinida > Pectinidae > Argopecten > Argopecten irradians. The sequence goes on along the minus strand of NC_091142.1, from coordinate 18,718,462 downwards.
CTGGTTGTCTCCAGTGCCTATAAATATCACGAGGTTTACCGTTAGGTGCGTTTCTACCACATAAAATCCTCACAGCAAGACTGAGGATGTTTCAAACAAATTCATGAGCATGCATCCCCTTTCCTCATATAAACCTGTTTTAGTATTCCCAAGCTAGAAGTGATATCAGTTTCTGATTATTACTCCGCTATACAACCTATAGAGTATCCAATTAAGTCACCTGACCCTGACAGTAGTGGATGTTAAACAGATCCTAATTCCACCCAGATCTGCTGCTTAGAGCACCAAATTCCTTGATACAAAACGCACCAACGTCCTTGATACAAAACGCACCAACGTCCTTGATACAAAACGCACCAATGTCCTTGATACAAAACGCACCAACGCCCTTGACCAAATAAGCACCAACTTCCTTGACCAAATAAGCACCAAAGTCCTTGACCAAATAAGCACCAACGTCCTTGACCAAATAAGCACCAACGTCCTTGACCAAATAAGCACCAACGTCCTTGACCAAATAAACACCAATGTCCTTGATACAAAACGCACCAAAGTCCTTGACCAAATAAGCACCAACGTCCTTGACCAAATAAGCACCAACGTCCTTGATACAAAACGCACCAAAGTCCTTGACCAAATAAGCACCAACGTCCTTGACCAAATATGCATCAAAGTCCTTGACCAAATAAGCACCAACGTCCTTGACCAAATAAGCACCAACGTCCTTGACCAAATAAGCACCAACGTCCTTGACCAAATAAGCACCAACGTCCTTGATACAAAACGCACCAATGTCCTTGATACAAAACGCACCAACGCCCTTGACCAAATAAGCACCAACTTCCTTGACCAAATAAGCACCAAAGTCCTTGACCAAATAAGCACCAACGTCCTTGACCAAATAAGCACCAACGTCCTTGACCAAATAAGCACCAACGTCCTTGACCAAATAAACACCAATGTCCTTGATACAAAACGCACCAAAGTCCTTGACCAAATAAGCACCAACGTCCTTGACCAAATAAGCACCAACGTCCTTGATACAAAACGCACCAAAGTCCTTGACCAAATAAGCACCAACGTCCTTGACCAAATATGCATCAAAGTCCTTGACCAAATAAGCACCAACGTCCTTGACCAAATAAGCACCAACGTCCTTGACCAAATAAGCACCAACGTCCTTGACCAAATAAGCACAAACGTCCTTGATACAAAACGCACCAAAGTCCTTGACCAAATAAGCACCAACGTCCTTGACCAAATAAGCACCAACGTCCTTGACCAAATAATCACCAACGCCCTTGACCAAATAAGCACCAAAGTCCTTGACCAAATAAGCACCAACTTCCTTGACCAAATAAGCACCAACGTCCTTGATCCAATGAGCACCAGAATCCTGATAAATTGCCACCTCCCACCCCTCGCCCTCCATCATTTATTCTAATTTCTGTATATTGTAACATTTCAAATGGACATTGGCATGCCACTCACTGATAGCACATTTTATTTTCAAGCATATAAAATAAAGTGTGTGGTACAAACAAAATTTTAGGCATTTAATAAATTTAATCAGTTGAAGCCATCAAATGCAATAAATTGACTGATTTGTATCTGGTTGTTTTCTTTGACAAAAGGAATGAACATCGGTTCTACAACAGCTCTGCTACATCCAACTGTGCATCTCCAGAGATATCCCCAATATTTTTTAAACATTGTGCTATATTAGGGGAGTGTTTATTGGGAGTGTTTATTGGTTGAACTTGAAATACACATTGTGTCATTTATACCCATCTGATTTATCTTAATCTACATTAAATAAACTTTTAAAAATTGATAGAATTTTAGTTTTAAGAATAACAAGTTCACAATCCCATTAAATCTTTTGAAAAAATCATCTCTCAATTTTTAACATGAATACATAATGTACTTATGTGCTTGCTTTAACCCCGAACTCTCAATCTCAATTCAGAGTTTACTAATCAGTACAGCTTTATAAACAAACAACGGTGCCAGGAATAGAACACTCCTTCAGGTATAGCATTTACAATGAAGAAACCTAGACCAAGCCGTTGAGCACATAACTTCACCCATTACAAATTTTTCCATGGAGTTTTTTTTGTTTTGTTAATCTTTTTTTAGTTTTTTTTCTTTTTTTCTCAAAATCTTCATTTTGCAATTTCCTTTTTCACCATTTTTGCAATGGATGGCTATTCATCATCATTGCCCAATTGTGTTTGACAGAATCTGGCATTTGGATTCCAGCAGAAACAATTTTCCATGCAAATTAAAATGCTGCTGCATCGGTCTTAGCCTCTGGAAATTATCAAACATTTTGGAAACTGAAATAACATGAAATTTACAGAGTGCAATCATTTATAATACCTTAATACACTATTTATGGTTTTAATGGCTACAGCCCATTAAATATCAGTGAATAACATTGTCATATTTTTACTTTATATACAGCCTATCCCCATCCTACCTCTTTCCATTTCCTCTTGGCCATGATTTTTTTAAGGTCAATGAATGACACGTGCCTGAAACTAGAAGTAGGTTGGTGGTTTTCCTCCACCACCTAACCGTGGCAAATCCTTAAATATGTTAAGGTCATTTGGCCAGACAATCAAATGGCCAAAAACACACATATAGAAAATTGACATTCAACAAGTACATTATAAATGAAATGGACAAAAACTGATTTTCTTTGGAACTGGTATGTCCTATCTTGCCTTTTTCAACCAAATTTCAAAAGCTTATTTACCAAACTCTCAAGATCTATTCACCATAATATACGTTCAATCGAAATCCAAACTTCTAATGGATATTGTGGCTTTTGGTAACATAATTACATTAAGTACTAGTGGTAAATAATATGTGCAGTGGACACAGCAATTTACAGCATTTGTTGGTAATATCCTAATGTGACCTTCTGGAACCTGATAGGACAACTATCATTTGCATATTGATTAAGACGGGAGACATTAGAAATACATGGTGAAATTGGTGACAGACAAATTTCAAATTAGAGAGAATGAAGCATGTCAAATCCAACTGTAATTCTAACAGGATGCAGATTTGAGAATTCCACTGTTCATGTACAGTTTCATTAGAGGACTGAGATGAGTTTGGATTAATTTGACACGGGAGAGAATGTCCATTAAGGCTGTTTTAATTACAGATCCAAGATTGTCATTCCTCAAGTAGAATCACTGTTATCAAACACCCTGAATGGTCACCTCCTCTTGAATGTAACATGATAAGGAGTACCGACCTAGACGGACACATCTGATCTGATTTGATGTCCCCCGGACAAGAAATGTAGACATTAATTCCCATAGACAGGCCAGTGTATGCTGGTACCAGGAAATCAATGTTGTTATATTACTAGGTCTGTTATTGGGAAACCTGAATACACGGAGGACTATATGTATCTACAATAGGCATGATCCTAAAGTCAGACAAAAACGTGAACTTTACACAGAACCAAGAGTCACAAGGCTAGGCAAAGAAACATCAATACGTGAACTTTACACAGAACCAAGAGTCACAAGGCTAGGCAAAGAAACATCAATGGGATCCTTTCAGTTCCCTGCTGATCCCACAATGATGTTTAAGGTAGAAATAGGATGTCAGATGTAATATTTTCAAAATCATATCCAATAATCATGTGAAATACGTAGAAAACAACAAGTCAGATCAACTACTGGAATAATCGTTTGACATTCCTAAGAGAATTATAGAATTTTCTTTGACTGATCAATATAGTAGGCTAATATAGAAATATTCAAAATTGTTTCTAATTAATCAAGTGTGAAAAAATACATTATATTTTCTTGTCAAAAGCCTATAATTGATTTTTTTAGAGAGGGTGAGGAGGTCTGTACTTATCTGTACTTTATTTGTTTTTCTATGAACTCCAAGAACTTTGCATCTAAAAAGGCCAATTTCAGCTCAATTTGACCTTTGTATAAAGACCTCATATGAAGACCATATTCTGTTTATTCCTTCAATTGCAATTGGTTGCTTTTTCATGGCACTGTGCCTTGATTCAGGAGTAAAAAAAAGGCTTTAACAACACACAGAATATTGTTGTCTATTTACATGTTATAAAAGGCAAAGGGGGTGGGGAAATAGAATGAAATGATGGTAGTGGTGGTGGAGAGGGGGGAGGGGAAGAGAATGAAATGATGGTAGCGGTGGGAGGGGGGGGGGGGCGAGGGGAGGGAGGAGGAACAGGAAGGAAGAAAAGGAGAAAGTGATGGTGATTTTGCCTGCTGGAAATCTAACCAACACAAAATAGATTACTGTAATACATTTAGCAGCCTCCAGAACGTCTTTCATGGTGATCACTACTCTACCAGTAGGAAAACATCAATAGCTGGACCACTTATAGCTCTGCCACTACAACAACTGGTCAACATGGCACTGTCCTCTCTGTACAATCACAACATCTCTCCAGTACTGACCACTAATCACCCAACTGACCAACACTGACCATTGTCCATCCCCCATCACATTGATCTTAATGAAGCTGATGGACTGCTGATTTTACTTTCCATTAGATATAGATATGGTCCTATGGATATTACAAAAATAAAGGAGATCATATTTGCTTTCAAAAGCTTTCAGATCTATTTGTCAATGGACAAGGTCGTAAAAACATGCTGTAGCTATAGACACATTTACAGGAGGAGAAAGATGTGTTTTCATATTACCTACTGTAATGATGTGATATGTCTGGATATACTCGCTAGTATTTAATGGGATACAAATGGCAAACCCAGTCCCTGGGAATGATATTGCACACAAATTGATGTAAAAACTCTACTTCCCTTTATAACAATGAAACAATATATGAAGTCAGCATGAAATAAGATTTAAAGACAAGGTAAGTGAACTTGTGGCTTCAAGAGGAAAGGGCACTACAGTAAAACATATACATATACACAAGTATAACAAACACGCTTACAATGAATTCATGGTTATAACATAGTTAATTTCATTCCAAATAAAATGTTTGTAAAGTGTGTATAACAAATTGTGCTTATTGTGAATTTGTTGGTCCCCAGACGTTCGTTATAGCCGTGTTTTACTGTAATTATGAGTTGAATAAATATCTAAATATATATATATATGGCTTCTCCCTAAATTTACAAAATTTAGTGTAAATTTTTATCCCAAAATCCTACAAACCAATTCAGATCCAAACTTGCCTTATAAGCATCATTTGGTCTGCACATCAGTCATCAATTTCAGCCATATTGTCTTAATTCCACAGAGAAAGAAGCATGGTGTTTGAACATTGATTTCGTAATATCATATTAGTTTACTCTGGGGAGATTTCTATGCTTTCTTGTGATAGGAGCTGCTTCACCAAATCGAATTTGGTGTCTCCATCGCTGTTTACGCTACCTGGGGATTATGGATGTTTTTATGTACAAATGTCTGTGTATCGAATCACAATCCTCTCGGACTCAAGTGTCTTTCATCCCTGTAAGACACATTTGGAATCTTCTCCTTAAAGTACTGGAACAGTTCATTATGGAATTTCAGGGGTGAATGGGTTATTGTGGTATACAGGAGACTTGCTGTCTTTATAGGACAAACAAACTCACCAGCTATCCTTTGTTTCATCCTCATGTGTTTCCATAGCAACAGTAAACAGATAGTATAATTGATTGAAGAGATTTACTACACAGTGATCTTTTTTTTGGCGAGAAAAAAAACTTTGAAAAAATTGTTTACCATAACACAGTGACCATGTTATTCTTTCTATAATCCAGACATTGATATTTTCTGACAATAAAACTCCAACTGAGAGAATAAACCCTCCATCTATTGTATTATGTCTATTGTCTTAACCTTATAAATATCTTCTAAGGAAGCTCTATGCCACTCTCATCAGTTATCCTTACGTTTGTAGCGATAAAAATCAATTTCCGCTTATTGAAACGTGGAAAAAATAGTACAAAAGGATGTTAAATAGAACTAATTGATTTCATTTCCTGTTCGTTTGGCTCCTTCGTGGAGCAGAAATATGATGCAAATTTAATTATCGTAATAGAGCTTGGATGAGGGAATCCTGTCATTTTTTAAGTAGACAAACACCTATACGTGGGGCAATTGCTACATACAATACTGCCATGTTATTCGTGTAGTGTCATTTTGATACTTTAAGTGCATTGCATTTGAACAATTCAATAAATACACAGAAAGACAAATTGGTATTATAAGCACTTGGCATAGTTAAATAAAGCAATTTTTTCTATTGAACCATTATAAATTGAAGAGGAAAATAAATATGAATAACACTTTGTATTTTGATATTTTACAATTCCCTTAGGAACCATTTTTACTGAAACATCAGCTCGTGCATCATGGGATAGATCTGTTATGACCTTCAATGGTTTGCATAGCAACAAGCATAAACATTGGTCTTTCCTTTTATTGAGCTTTACAGCTTCTTTAAATTAGAAAATATCAGTTGATATTACACAAGACATTACTATTATTGTTCAATTTTTGTGTAAAATCAATGTCTCAATTTGCTGTATCATTTTTTTTAATATCTTCAATCTAACTCCCTCCACTCACTTGATTCTGATACCCTAACTAGCATTGCTTCAAACACATGCCTTTCTGAACACCTTTGTTTTGCTTCAAACACATGTCTTTCTGAACACCTTTGTTTTGCTTCAAACACTTGTCTTTCTGAACACCTTAGCATTGCTTCAAACACATGCCTTTCTGAACACCTTTGTTTTGCTTCAAACACTTGTCTTTCTGAACACCTTTGCATTGCTTCAAACACTTGTCTTTCTGAACACCTTTGCTTTGCTTCAAACACTTCTCTTTCTGAACACCTTAGCTTTGCTTCAAACACTTATCTTTCTGAACACCTTTGCTTTGTATCAAACACTTGTCTTTCAGAACACCTTTGCTTTGCATCAAATACTTTTCTTTCAGAACACCTTTGCATTGCTTCAAACACTTCTCTTTCTGAACACCTTAGCTTTGCTTCAAACACTTATCTTTCTGAACACCTTTGCATTGCTTCAAACACTTCTCTTTCAGAACACCTTTGCTTTGCATCAAACACTTCTCTTTCAGAACACCTTTGCTTTACATCGAACAATTCTCCTTCAGAATACCTATGCTTTGCTTCAAACACTTCTCTTTCTGAACACCTTAGCTTTACTTCAAACACTTGTCTTTCTGAACACCTTAGCTTTGCTTCAAACACTTGTCTTTCTGAACACCTTTATCTTTGCTATACAACACTTGTCTTTCTGAACACCTTTATCTTTGCTATACAACACTTGTCTTTCTGAGCTTTCTGAACGTTACCCTAGCTTTGTTCTCAACATTTGTTTTCTGTACACTCTAGCTTTATTCCATCACTTCTGGAAGTTGACAACAAACTTGTACATGAATCCTGCAGACATGTGGGTTGACCCAGACTCCTCCGTACAAGTGTACTGTGCTATAATTATTCCTTTAAATGTGAAATCTTGGAATTCTTACACCTTACATACAGCTAAAACCTAAACTCATCGCTAGACAAATGACTTCATTTTTTTTTTTGATTGGAATGGAATAAGTACAGTATTGATATCATTGTCATAAGAAAGTTCCTTGATTACTAGCAGTACAAGAATCAGGGAATGTTGATAAAATTACGCGCCCCAAATGAGCTCCTATCTACAAATGAAGCAATTGTGAGGTGTACTTGTACACCTTGAGCTGTCAAACTCGCCCCATATGGTTGATCAAGTTCTCTTATTTTCCAAGTAATTGCACTAGTAACTTCTCGATGCTCGAAGTGAAGAGCACAATTAATTCTGCATCGTCGTCTCTCTCAATGTATATTGATCCAGAAACTTTACTAGTACTGGTTGGCACTTTAGTTGTCATTGATAGCTATGAATGCTCTTCAAATTAAGCTTTGGTTGATTTGATATCAGACTTCCTGAAGCTCCGCCTCAATTAAAAACAAACATGATGATTTGGATAAAAATCATCATTGATTTGTAGAAGCAATAACATTTGCCTTCTGACACATGAACACCACTCTATCACAGGTTGACATTTGGTGTTCTGATGCCAATATTCCATCACACTGGAAATACCACTTCTGTTTAAATCCTGATATCAAACAATTTTCATTGCCAATTGTTCTTTCTTAAAACAATTTAAATTTATTCTTCAATCTCTTATTTCTTTTTTTTCTCTATTTTTCAATCTCTTATTTTTTTTCTTTTATTCTCTTTTCTTCAATCTCTTATTTTTTTTCTTTTCTTCTCTTTTCTTCAATCTCTTATTTCTTTCTATTATTCTTTATTCCTCAACCTTTTGCTTTTAAGTTGAAAACTCATATAAGGAAGATAAGGAAGCTGTCAGTGCAGACTATGGTTGACAGTGTTTCTCCAGATGTTCCAGCGTCCCGCATTTTCAAAACCTGGTACACGTCAAAATGGCTCTAGATATAGTTTTATGATCAATTATGGAAATAGAGTAAAATTCTACGAATTCATAATAGTCTGGAGAATACAAATTTTCAGTATTGACTTGTAGAATTACAATGATGGATATCCCAGTGGTCAAGGAACATTAAAGCAGAGATAAACATGGCCCGATTCAAATGTCAAAATAACCCTAAACCTCTACTTAGGGTTCAAATCTCTGGTCCGTATCAGTGAGCTGATGTATAAATGTGTACCAACATGGTCAGAACCCATGTAAATTCATGTTCTAATCAACTGAACCTTACCAATGTGATTGTATCTCACAAATTTTCCCTCTATCTATTTCTTTTACTCGTGTGTTTTGCTTATATTTAAAACCAGTCTTTCATACTTATACTAGAGCAATCTGCAAAAGAAGCAAGTTCCAATACAATACATTCATTTCACACCAACATTTATTTCTTTACTTGATACCACAATTTGCTGTTTATCAATTTAATTAATATTAGAACATGCACCTAACATGCTTATTTAATTTAAAATCAATGACTATGTTATAACACCACTACAGAAGTGCCACATCAGCACAGCTACATCCAAATGTCAGCCACTAACACATTTTATGGTCGGTCATGTTCAGAGCCTGGTAGTAGACTTTATTTCCCTCCTGTACCAAAAGGTTATTTCGATGCAGACCTTTCATAAACTTGATATTACATCAGTTTTTCCCCAGACCTGGAGATATATGACTAGCAGGGCTGTCCCATAGGAATACCAGTGTACTGTTCATCCCAAGCTGTTCAATAGTTATACATAATAGCTACTGGTAGTCTTCCAACACTGAAAAATAGACACACCATCATCTCCTGCACATTGTTTTCTAAAATCAGACCCATACAGTGGTAAAATTACAATTGAATCACCATTTTGTATTCTCAAAGCATGCAAACACTGCCAATGAAAAATAAGAACTTTGATTTGTATACCTCATTAACTGTAATGTTACCATTGCAGGTAATACCTAGATGATGAGCTTATTGTATTTCAGCATCAGCAGCAAAGTATGTCAGCATAAAAAATTCATGGGGAACCACACCTTCCTCAGACAAGTCAATTAAACCTAATCTAAACTGTAGGAAAAAAAACTGGGTTAAATTATGATTCATGATTTGTATCTATATAGCTGTAGGAAAAATTAACTGGGTTAAAATATGATTCATGATTGGTTCCATTCTAATGACAGATTTTTGGGGGAAATATTCAGCCAGACTGAATTGATGGTAAATGTCAAGTAGTTTCATCAGAAATGAAGTTTCATCAGAAAAGGAGCTTGAAAAGAAAAGGAGTTTCATAAGAAAACGAGCATCAAGAGAAATGGTGTTTCATAGGAAAAGAAATTTCATAAAAAATGAAGCTTCATAAGAAAAGAAGCTTCATAAGAAAAGAAGCTTCATAAGAAATGGAGTTTTATAAGAAAAGCAGTTTCCTAGGAGATTGAGTTTCAGATGACAAGACTGTGTAGGCCTCAGCATTTGCGGCTGATCATCAATCAAGTCGCTATATACATACACAGTAATCACTGTCACTATTCTGCAGCAATTTTAGTAGTTTTATATGTATCATTGGGGAAGCGGTCTAGATTTCGTACCAAAGCTCTAATTACAAAAGAGCTTGGTGTGCTTCCGATAAACAGTTACTTTCTATGCAATTGACAATTTGCGACTGTATGCATGTGGTACGGTTCCTTCGCCAGACGAAAATCAATGCATTGGTCGGAAGTATAGAGAACCAGTAATGATAGTCTATATATGCAAGCTACAGCCAGCCTCTCTGACCAAAGCCACTGTGTAGATGTTGACCGATTTACTGGCGATTGGTCGAGCCAGTCAATGTATGTAAAATTGCAAGATGATTTAGAAATAAGCTTTCCTAAAAATTCTGTAACAGTGTCTTTACAGTTTTGTTGTTATGATATACATCTATATAGTCTTTAAAGACTATCGAATTAACAGATGCAGTCAAACCTGTCTATGCAGTCAAACCTGTCTATAAAGACTATCGAATGAACAGATGCAATCTCTCCAAAGAACAGGAGCAGTCAAACCTGTCTATAATGACCATCCAAAGGAACAGATGCAGTCAAACCTGTCTATAAAGACTATCGAAGGAACAGGTGCAGTCAAACCTGTCTATAACGACTATTGAATTAACAGATGCAGTCAAACCTGTCTATAACGACTATCGAATGAACAGATGCAATCTCTCGAAAGAACAGGAGCAGTCAAATCTGTCTATAATGACCATCCAAAGGAACAGATGCAGTCAAACCTGTCTATAAAGACCACTCAAGTTACAAATGGAAATAGTCTTTATAGCCAGGTGGCATTTATATTATGACAATAATGTTGAAATTGGACCTATGGGATGATAGAAAAGTGGTTTTGTTGCGTTTTTTATACAGAGGTGGTCGTTAATTATAAGGCAGAGGATTCACTGTATCTCAAAATTGAACATCAGCAAATTCTTTGAACAGGATTGTTAAACATATGTTTTCATATTAAACTTTACAGAAATAGGCATGTTTAGAAATTCATACATGTAGTCAAATCACCAGTACATGACAAAAATTCATCATCATTCTTTTCATTTTAAAGAAATGTTAATAAAAATCAAAGCAAATTCTGATGAAATTTCTATAAGACTGCTTTGCTTAGACATCAACAAAATTATTTATCAACCAGAACGTGACCAAAACATAATAATCATTCTTCCCCTCCTCTGAAACCTAGCAACAACATTAATCCTTGAGGCTAGCAATTACATTATACCAGGGGCGGAGGTCACATGAATATATTAACCCCAGACTAATGCAATAAGGTCTGGAAAGGTGAAGGGAAGTTCATGCTAATAAAAACACTGCCATTAAATATGAGTGATAAGAGAGGGGACCTTTCCTTTATATCTCCACACTAAATGTGAAACATCACACAGGTAAACGCTGTGGTAGCTGTCACACATATGTGAAGGTTCAAAATACTGTAACACTATACATGTTTAGCTGTAATTATCAGCAATTTATGTTGGATTTTAGGCAAGTCCAAAACACTCATTTTCAAATTTTGATGAGTCCCATGGTCATGCAGTAGAAAGAAATACAAAACTTTGTTGTTTAGCCATAATTATCAGCAATTTATTTTTAGGCGAGTCCAGAACACTTATTTTCAAATTTTGATGAGTCCCGGTAGAAAAAAATACAAGATTATGTTAAGTACCATTAGTCCTGTAAATTACTTATTACGTTTCAGCGTTGTTTTCTTTGCGGCAGACTTATTGTGCTTAAACTGTACTTTTGGGAGATTAAATATGAATCAAAGAAGCAAAATTTCAAGTATATATACTCTGTGGCCAGTGTAAATTGGACAGGTTTTTTTTAATTTTTTTTTATAGGAGACAAGAGGGAGATGGTCATATAGGCAGCGAGGAAGTCATCGGATATATCACAAAAATGGTTTGAGGGCGGTTACCTTATTCAAAATCTTTCCTTTTTTCATTAACAGGGACTATTCTCTAATTATCATTTTATAAACTATATATCTGAAGTAGTAATTGGGAAATTTAGTCACCTATTGCGAACAAAATATTGCAAATTTATTTTTGGAACAGGTTCTTATTTATTATCGTCCCCTAAATGCACTACAGAAAAAGACTTTTTTATCAGCAAAGATCTGTTTCAATGTTGTAAAAAGTATAGGTTTTCATACACACTATATAAATAACATCCAACATCTTCTGAAAAAATCTTTACAGCGTCACATAAACCACCAGAGAATGTTCAATGGAAAATGGACTCAGGAAGGAGAGAAAAGCATTTTAACCAAGACAGCAATTACAATCTAAAAATAGTTTAAACTTGTTACAGAACAAACCAGCATTGGCTGTTTGTATAGTTATTAGAAAATCAAATGTATTATTTTTTTCCCATTTCTTACAGAATATAAAGGTTGACCATATACTTATGAAGCAGGGAAATACACCAGTCACCAGACAACAATCTCCACTGGATCAATTCCCAGTCTGGTACAGGGCTAAAATAAGAAAATGGGATGGGCCGTAGCTTGTTATGTTCATAAATCACATATTTCTTTCCTCACTTTTATATATGTTCTTCCCTTCACATATACACTTTCATGGGATATAGAATGGCTCTAATTAACCGAGATCTCCCACCTCCATGTAGATAAAATTTACATGCCTGATTGGCCTTCTCTGATTTTTAAGTATAAGATGATTAGCTAGAAATGTTTATAAGACATCAATGTGTTTTATTTCAAATGAATTCTGAATGGGACAGGAAAGGATGCAACACTTATAGTAACCTCATTCATCCCTGAAGACACATTTAAGCTCTTCTAAATCAAAGAATAAACCAGTCCATTATGAAATTTCAGGGGTGATTGAGTTAATGCTTACCTCCCTTTCATGGCCACTTCTCTCCCTTTCATGGCCCATCAATTTTTCACAATGTTGAACATCTCAAAAAATCTTTTAAGGTTGAATATTTTTAGGCAAATCCAAAAATTGTTCATTGGCACGAAATAATGATAAAATCCTGCCCTAGTAAATTTGATTTTATTTATATCATTCCAAAGATCTATCATTATATTTGACATATCGCTAAATTTCTATACCATAAATATTCTGATTTTACTGTGTCTAATCCCGATCACCAAATAGACATTCTGTATGTAGCAAAGTACATCTATCATTGTCTAATGTATCTGTTTTTCATAGACTCAGAATATTGACTGTATTGTACATTTACTATATGTTACTTCGTCGTAGGTTTTCATACACAATATAAATAACATCCAACATCTTCTGAAAAAATCTTTACAGCGTCACATAAACCACCAGAGAATGTTCAATGGAAAATGGACTTTTAACCAAGACAGCAATTACAATCTAAAAATAGTTTAAACTTGTACTACATTACACCAGTATACCGTACACCCATATTTCTTTCCTCAGTTTTATATATGTTCTTCCCTTTATACACTTTCAGGTGGGATATAGAATGGCTCTAATTAACCGAGATCTCCCACCTCCATGTAGATAAAATTTACATGCCTGATTGGCCTTCTCTGATTTTTAAGTATCAGATGATTAGCTAGAAATGTTTATAAGACATCAATGTGTTTTATTTCAAATGAATTCTGAATGGGACAGGAAAGGATGCAACACTTATAGTAACCTCATTCATCCCTGAAGACACATTTAAGCTCTTCTAAATCAAAGAATAAACCAGTCCATTATGAAATTTCAGGGGTGATTGAGTTAATGCTTACCTCCCTTTCATGGCCACTTCTCTCCCTTTCATGGCCCATCAATTTTTCTCAATGTTGAACATCTCAAAAAATCTTTTAAGGTTGAATATTTTTAGGCAAATCCAAAAATTGTTCATTGGCACGAAATAATGATAAAATCCTGCCCTAGTAAATTTGATTTTATTTATATCATTCCAAAGATCTATCATTATATTTGACATATCGCTAAATTTCTATACCATAAATATTCTGATTTTACTGTGTCTAATCCCGATCACCAAATAGACATTCTGTATGTAGCAAAGTACATCTATCATTGTCTAATGTATCTGTTTTTCATAGACTCAGAATATTGACTGTATTGTACATTTACTATATGTTACTTCGTCACCAAACAAAACTTTGTACTACATTTCCTATACACACCCCTCCTCCCTTTTTAGGCTTCAATTTCATTTACTTTGAATCAAATGCAGACTGAATATGAATATTGCGTTGGTATCCTTACGGATTTCTTTTACAAATTGATTAATGTCTTACTATACAGAATACTTACATGAAAGGTCAGTCTAAATTTGTTTCTATTAAGCACCCCCTTATTTGCTTCATTTTTTAAGCGTGCTGGGTGCTTATTAGCTGCAATATTGTAGCTCAAAAGACTTTTAGACAGAAAATGGTGTCGTCTTTAGAGCTACAATTGGTGCCTATTACTGCTAATGGAGCAAAATAATGATTATACTAACCATTATAAAACGTCTATTTGCATTATATCGTACCTTTTTGATATCGCTTACCTACTAGGGAATAAAACTGAACTAAATAAAATATCAAATTCTCATCGATCATTATTTTTTTCACATAAAACATATGAAGGTCTTTCTGAAGGAAATTTATACGGCAAGTCCACAAGTTGTGAATTTGACGTCTTTTGAGCGGTACGGTATATATTAAGAATGGTAGTTATGTTTGTTTTAGACAAAAATAATATGTAAATGCATGTAAACGCTTAAAATAATTGGAAACCTACAAAAAAGTACAGAAAACTGTGCCCGAGTGATTTTCGGAGGCAGTGCTCCACTATGACACATAGGGACCAATTCGTACCCGGCCGAAAGGTATAGTAGGCCGGGTACGTATATTCGTTCTAGGTGCTTATTGGATAAAATACGGATTATTGACGATCCCTAGGATTAATTAAGTTGACATTTAAAGACATACGATGAGACCACCCACATATATATCTACTGTTGATGTCCACAACCAGAGATCATCACATTATCTGACAACATCAAAACCAAAAACAAAACTTTCCTGATCCCAGGGTCTATTGAAACAACTTTATATGGGAGATTGTTATAGAACGAACCAGTCCCTAAATAGCTTGGGACATTCTAGAAGGCAAATTAACTAATTATATTGACCTATTATGAGTATTTGCCATCCAGACAGACTCTCAAAGACCATCATCGCTGTAGTCATGATATGCAATATAGATTTAAACATGGAAAGTCTCAATTAGAACTCTGCTATCACTTGTAGAATTAAGGTGCAATGAAGCTTCATTCTTATGCAGTTAGTGGCATTCTTTTCTCTGCTTACATTGTCATCCAAAAAGCCAATAATTTGTCAGTATGAACAAATTTCAAATAAAACCAAAAAAGTATGCCCGAAAATCAAAAAAGCTTTGCTACTTGCCATAAGCCAAATTTTTTGTCAATAGAATTAAGAACCAAGTTTTGTTAGCTTTTCAGTTAAAAGGCTCTCATTAAGTACTTTATCAATTGAAGTATGAATGGTGAGCATGGATAAGAAAGAAAGTAGGAGAGTCAGGAAAAATATGTATGTTTAAATGGTGATTCTTGCTGATTGATTCAAGATCAGAATTCGAAGCTAATAAAAAATGTTGGTTAGATACTGAAAAGGAATATTAGTCTAATTCCATGAGTTCATCAACTATCACAAAGATCTTCACTCAAGAGATATCCCAATTGTTCAGCATAGTCTATATTGATGGACACTGACCGAAGATAACACTGACTATAACACATGCATTATGCATAACTACTTACAGAACACAGACTAGTCCTATCTCAGTGACAGGAAGGAGAGAGCACTTCTGGGGGTGCCTAGTTACTCATGCATTAAGCATTACAGCTACAGAGTAAACAAGTTCTCTGGCTCCAATCATTGGTAAATACTAGGAAGCCACAAATATTGACCAGGCCAGAATTAGAATGGCCGTGATGGTGGAAAGGGAATTTGGTCAAAACACTCATCAATACTTATAAAGTTTGTTATCTTACCTGGCTAAATATTTCATTATTTCCTTCACTGAATTCCAAATAGAAATTTAAGTTTTCAGAACATTTTAGCAAAGCTCTGTCAAAGTGCCAAATCGCGTCAAACCATAGTATACAATAATTTCAATTAGATATCAATATTTAATACACGTGGAATAATAATAAAAAAAAGCCTGAATTCCAGATCCATGGAAACTACATAAACTTATATGATGTATGATGTGTGATGTATGACTATTAAGTCTATTTGAACCATCACATGCCTTTGAAAAAGCCTATAAATCACTTGGTTTTTTTCTTTAATTAGTCTGCCGATGATAATTATTCATCAGATCCTTTCTAAAGTAGACTCTCAAAGCACTTACCAGTATGTCTGGTACCAATTCTCAATATGTCAATAGTAAAGATTATCTCCCCTTCAAAATCTTATTATCTCCCTTTAAAATTATCCAAATTTCTACAAAATTTCAACCAAATTTCAACAAAAATCATACTCTTTACTATTTCAGTGAGTAGAAAAAAGGCACAGACTGAAACATTTCAACATTTTGAATTTAAACAAATAAACTTACAGTGAAAGCCTGAATTCTCTGTTCGGTCCTAATTATTAAGACAAAGGATACAACGTTTAAACAAAATAAAGAGATATAAAACTCATTCTTTAATGGGGAAACTATCTTTCCGAAACAATAAACCTGATTATAATATGATAACTCTGAAAAGGCCAGGGCTTACTGATTCTGTCTGGCTAAGGATCAGGTCAAAATTGTTTCACCCAGAATTGCTTTTTGATGTTGAATCTACACAATAAGTACCTATTAACCTTGCTGTAATTGTGAAACGTTCCCCAAAAGATATCACTAATTAGAGAGCTATTTGAGATAAAATATTTCCCTTGATAAACTTTTGTAAGCTAATCAATACAAGAGCTTCTTTCCACAGCTGTTACAAAGCTACAAGATGATACTGGGGAGGAAACAAACCCCTGCAACCAAGCTAAGGACTTGGAAGTTCTAAACTAAGACGGACATCAGGGACTACAAAGTCTCATAGAGAAGATTGTTCCATAGCTTTGAAAGGTGAAACACCCACACACATACACAACACACACTCAGCCCCACATACACAACACACACTCAGCCCCACATGTACAGAAAACTAGCACTTTATAAACTTTCAATAGCTACATACTACAGCATTAATATATCACAGTCACTTGTTGTAGTTATACAAGAAAAATTGAGTAACAAGGCAGAGGCTTTGCTGTTTACTTTATAGGCACAGCTGTAAGTTACTTTATAAACAAACACACCTGTCAATATTCTGTACCAGCAGCGATTACATAAAATTGTTCATCAGTTAGAGATCAGGCCATATTTCTGTCTACTAGTAGGGAAGATCAGTCTTGAAGTCAGTTTGTTGAATCAGGGGATATCTAAACAAGTAAGGAATATCAAGTTTGAAGTCATTTTGTTGAGTTTGGGTATATCTAAAACAATAGGTCATCCTGACCCTTCAAGTCAGATGAACTAACTAGTAGGGAACATATCTGAAAGTTTTAAAGTCAGTTTGTTGAATAAGGGATTTAAAAACTAGTAGGGATTCGGAAACATCATGTAGTGTCAGTTTGTTGAAATAAATAAAGGAAAATCAAAACTAGTAGGGATTCAGAAACATCAGTTTTGAAGTCGGTTTGTTGAATAAAGGGATTTAAAAACTAGTAGGGATTCGGAAACATCAGTTTTAAAGTCAGTTTGTTGAATAAAGGGATATCAAAACTAGTAGGGATTCGGAAACATCAGTTTTGAAGTCAGTTTGTTGAATAAAGGGATATCAAAACTAGTAGGGATTTAAAAACTAGTAAGGAATCGGAAACATCAGTTTTAAAGTCAGTTTGTTGAATAAAGGGATATCAAAACTAGTAGGGATTCGGAAACATCAGTTTTGAAGTCAGTTTGTTGAATAAAGGGATATCAAAACTAGTAGGGATTCTGAAACATCAGTTTTGAAGTCAGTTTGTTGAATAAAGGGATATCAAAGCTATAATCCATTTGAAGTCAATTTGTTGAATAAAGGGATATCAAAACTAGTAGGGATTCGGAAACATCAGTTTTGAAGTCAGTTTGTTGAATAAAGGGATATCAAAACTAGTAGGGATTCTGAAACATCAGTTTTGAAGTCAGTTTGTTGAATAAAGGGATATCAAAACTAGTAGGGATTCTGAAACATCAGTTTTGAAGTCAGTTTGTTGAATAAAGGGATATCAAAACTAGTAGGGATTCTGAAACATCAGTTTTGAAGTCAGTTTGTTGAATAAAGGGATATCAAAGCTATAATCCATTTAAAAAACGTTGAATTATTTCAGGATGATTAAGTACATAAAATTTCAAAAATAAAACGCCAGACTTTTTTATGCTGCTATCCTTCCAAATTAATCAGTTCCTTTTTTTCAATATCAATCTAAATATAATTTTAATGAAGGCCATATTGTAATTCAATCCAGATGAAGGTTTGTTTTCATTGTTCTAAATTACAACTGAGCTAGATTTCCCTATATGTCAGATGTTGTACCTAAAGCTCTTTTCCTTCAGCTAACTGTTCAGTATCACTTACATCCAAATACAGTTTATAAATATTTAAGTTCACTGTAACATCACATTCCTGAATACTTAATGAGGTCAAACACATTTTCGCTGTATCATGTTGTCAAAACACATTGAAAGTCTGAAATGTAATATAACGGCTGTGAACAATTACATATGAATATCTACTTTTTTAGTCGAGGTCTCCAAAATAAAACATGCATGTACAAGCACTTTCTCTTCTTTTTAGTCAATTGTCATGGTCACTAAAAGATGCATCTTTTTAAAACCTGCAACTGCTTCTTTTAATTTGATTTCTATGATGCAGACTAGTCATTATCGGAGGTTGAATATCTACAGTTCGGTTCACTTTTTCATTACTTTCAAGTATCAGTTCTTTTTCACTTTCAAGTATATGGAACAGCCAAGAATGAATGAATACAGTTGATTGATGGATCTATTTTTTTAGCTATGGATTTTACAGATTTTGACAGAAGTCTAGGTCAACATTAATGTTTCTGACACAAAACTGAAGAAACGATCTGAAATATTGAATACAAGCAAAATACAGTTTCATCAAAATAAAAAACTCACTCGGTAGAAGTTCTGTATTTTGTGATGTCATGTATACGAGCAGTAACTGTACCAACTCGCTGTCGTTCGTTTATGTCCACATGGATTTGCCAAGGTCCATCAGCTTCAGCAATGGCTCCTATAATCTTTAATCCATTCCGCACTTTAGCTCTGTAGATTAAAAATAAAAAGATCCAGTGATTTTAAGATCCCACTTTAATAAAAGAATTTTCTAGAAACATCATGACTGTGATAAAAATTATCGTAAATGTACATATTTTAGCAGTTATCTTTTATTTTTATAATCATTAAAGCATTTTTCAAATCAGACATTTTTTTGCCATTTGTTATTATTTAAATTCATCACTGCAGTTGCTTGTTCTAAATTGTGCAAAATTTTGATTACACAAAGGTTTGTCTAGGTCATTCTTCTAGTGACTTTCTTGTGTTTATATTAAATAAGCATATATACCTAAATCTACATGTCAAGACAAAAATTGATATTATAGCATAAAACATTCAGCATTTCAAAGAAATGCAAACACTTTAAGATCATGACTTACAACACAAAATAAATAAATAAGTGCATGTATAACTTTTTCTTGTTTATTTAAAGCCTTACGAGTAATGTTCACAAAAGCATGTAGCTGCATGACTGATTCATGGCAATTGCATTTGCATGTATAGTGTTCCATATATATAATATATATATAAGATGTAACATGTTCAAATCTGTAGCATACACCCCTGGAGACAGATTTAGACTCTTCCAAATCAAGGATTAGAACAGTCTGTTGTGAGATTTCAGGGGTGAATATGTTAACTGAAGACCATTGAAACATCAAAGAACTAGCTGTATTCCCCTATTATTTACATATTTCTTTGTTACCTTCTGTACCAAGGTCATTCCAATAAACGCCCAGGTGCTTGATATTATTAACTCTGAATGTACATGTATCTAATAAACATACATGGTGTTTCTATTACAAATTGTACCATACAGGTCTTGATGCAGACACCTTTGTACCACAGCATACCAAATAAACACCCTTGATGCAGACACCTTTGTACCACAGCTTACCAAATAAACACCCTTGATGCAGACACCTTTGTACCACAGCATACCAAATAAACACCCTTGATGCAGACACCTTTGTACCACAGCTTACCAAATAAACACCCTTGATGCAGACACCTTTGTACCACAGCATACCAAATAAACACCCTTGATGCAGACACCTTTGTACCACAGCTTACCAAATAAACACCCTTGATGCAGACACCTTTGTACCACAGCATAAAGTACCATAAAGTAGTTTGAGATCATGACATCTAAAGTACCATAAAGTAGTTTGAGATCATGACATCTCCTCATCTGCAACTCTTAACCTAAGTGCATCACCTATTAATTGAGTGACTTTGCTTTTTGTAGGTTTTTTTTCAAATGCAAGTTCAATTCTATTAACTTTAATTAAAACTCTAACTTGTTGTGGAGAAGTTTAAGTAACATGTCAGAAGAAAACCTCCAACTTTCTCTATTAAAATTGACTCAATTGATCAAAAGACACACACTCTGTGATATTCTTTGCAACAAGTCAAAGTTGTCAAGTAATTCACATAATTGTACATAATCACTAGAATCGATAACATTTAAATCTTTTCAATAACAACAAAAATGTCATTTTTATTGGCATACAGAATTTAATTTCCTTGCCATTGAGTAAAAGATTTTCTGAAGACATACTCTTTAGTATAATCAATTCAGTGTGAAGAAGGAAGTTATAAATGGTAGAGAGACAAAACAAATCACTTGTTTGATCTTTGAACCAGTAAATCATATACAGAATTACAAAGAACAGACTTTAAAAAGCTTAAGCGGCATTATAAAACTCTGCATATTATTCTGTATGTTGCATTTGTTAATGTCTTTCTCTGCCTAATATAATGTTTTTATGCACCGATTATTTCTAAATATTGTGTATTGCATTTTAATTTTGCACAGTGTTCACAAGTACAGGTGGTCCGATGGCCCAAGGCTATATAAAATTTGGTCGGTCAATTATGTAATATCTTATGTTGGCCCTATTGGCTTTGCAATTTGGACATAAAAGTCTATTAGTCTGTATCAATGGACACGTCCTGATTTTAATCAATTTTTTAGCGAAATACTTGACCAGGATAAAGAATAAAATTCATTATAAAAAAATCTGTAATATTAGCAATTTCCATTGGTTTTATGTTACTTTTGTACTAATAAACCCTTACAAGCATTAAATAATCTTATGGTCCTTTAATTTAACAATAAAATGTATCATGTATGTGATAAATAAACAGCTGCAGGCTATGAAAAAATAAATATGGAAAATCCAAATCACTTTCAGACTATAGAAAAAAAGTAAATCATGAACATTCAACTTCATGTTAAATTTTCAATGAAGGTGATACAGAAATTAGGCATAATTTATTTTTTTCTCTATAAAATGTCTAAAATGTTAGTTTTAATGTATTAATAGAAAGACTTTTTAGAAAGAGATTTCAGCTAATTAAGAATTTTTCTTTTTAACATTTAAGAATTTGGTGGCCAGTTTGCCAACTTCCTTTATTAACCCATTTTGTTTGAAGTTAATTTCTGAAAATCTTGAAGCATTATATTTAATTGCCTGTAATTCCAATACATCAGCAAAATATAGCATAATAAGTTACTGAAGTTAGTCTTAATTCTGATGACTGCTCATGTGATTTCATATTCTGTATAGATGGTTATTTTTGCATGTCAAAATCAAATTTTAGCGGTTTTAAATTTTTGCAACCTGGCTTTAAATGATATGATTCAATCATTTCTTAATAGTTCACAGATCACATTTTAGCGATCATAGCAATGTCCTGCGAAATGGCGAAAATATCATCCCCGCGAAAATTACCGACTATTCATAATATAATTACAGTCCCACCTAAACATAACGGAAGATTTAATCATACTCAAAAGACAAAATTTTCACCATCTGATCTCCCAGTATTGCGAAGATAGCAAGAAAGCCCGATGTAAATATTTTCCTCTTTCCTTTTTTAACGTAATCTAAACTACATTTTTCCCAAACAGGTACAGGTTGATATATATTTGGGAACATGCATCACGAAATTCCCAAAATGGTAACAACAGAATGCTACTGGAGCAGTAACTCAATAAACATGACCAAATGTCATGATTGACAGCAATAAATGTGACAGTTTCCGCTGAATTTTTTATCAATTTTTCTAATAAAACTTTCCCTGTTTCCGTAACATGATATTCCATAGATACCATCTTGGTAAGGAAATTGCTTTGTGTGGGCTGTGAAAAGGTTACGAATCTAAGTCATCGTTTGATCTGAATATAGAAAGAGCCATTGGCGAAATACGTTACTGTAAGTTGTTAAATTATGCATGTGTAATATTTTGCAATTTACTGCTTGGAACTAATGTTATTCGTGAGGGTTTATTTTTGCGAATTATCGTTGGGTTTTTTTTTTATATTAGACACAAATTCATCAATAGTGGTGATTCTAGTGAATGTTTATGGATTGGCATCTAGCTATATAGACATGCTAATTTTTTTTAGTGTTTGCAAACACTTTGTCCAAAATAAGTTTAAGAGTAACAACTAATTTAATTACTTATATATATAATAAAGCATCAATTTTAGCGTTGTTTGATTTAAGAGTTAGTTAATTTCTTTCAATAAAAGCAACAATTTCTTTCACAGAAATTATAAATTATAAAGTAAAAACTGCATACATCAGCATGTTTTTCGAGATTCGTGTTTCCCCTGATGCCATGCTTTAAATATTGGCTATTGATCATCTCTGTGTCTATGTTTGAACTGGCTATCAGATGCATGTTTCCCATACAGAAGTAGCTATATAATGGGACATGCCACAAACAATTCAACAATAATTCATCCCACCGCTGCCACCAAACGCGCAAATTGCACACACACTGCTTGTGCAGAACTCAGCGATCAATATGCTGGAAGGCAGAACTCTCTGTAGATGTACATTTGAAATTCAAAACCACAGTGTTTCTAATTAAATCCAATGACCATCTGATGCATGATTCTAATTTTTATTAGGTTACATGTGTAATGGAATTGATTCCTGATTTGGTCTAGTTTAAAAATTCAACAGTAGAAATCAAATCACTTTTACTGCATGTTGATTTAGCATGTGCATGACTTATTCAAGTGAAGTATAAAATTATTTCAGAGATGAGCTACGTTGTAAACAGTTCTTCTCTACCTTTTAACTGCAGACCTAGAGTTATCTACACTTCTGTGTGCAAGTAATAAAACTATTTTTGGTTGTGTCTTTTATTTGATAGAGTAAGGTCAACATATTTGTGAGAAGTTCATAATTTTTCTTCACTTTTTGGCGAAAATAGAAAAAAAATTTTTTTTACTTTAACATCTTACTTAGTGGTAAGTTGGTAACATCGTGAATAACTAGCTAGTACATTTGCCAGATTACAATATTTCTAAGATATTGGCAGATTTTTTCATTTTCTTCTTCAGAAATTGGCACTTAAATCTTTTTCATTCAGATCCATGCATATATCTACGTACCTCATAACAAACACCTGAAGATCAGACTGGGCCTCCAACTTTACAGGTATTTCAAACACAGAAGATGGTGTAAAAGATTCCTTTGGCACATGTAAAAGAATATGTTGATCTTTCTTTATTTCAAACTCATTATCTCGGTGAGCTAATGATAAAGACATAATATATTTCCGCTTGTTCGTCAATGAATTTTCAAATGATCGCCCAGGAACTATGGAATTGGAGGCACTGGCGCATTCCTGATTTTGGTCCGCGTGCGAGAAGGTGTAGGATACATGCATTAACGGTACACCCGTGATGTCATCACTGTGAAACCAATTCTCCGGGATAACTAAACTGGACACACAGGCATTATCTTTGTTACTTAGAACACATAACGACGAAAGCTCTTGGTTATTAAGATGTGCATAAACATGTCCGCACATCATACGCGGGGTTGCATGATATCCCGCCTTGGATGAAGTTGAAGATTTCACCTTGCCTTTACCCCGTGGTTTGATAGTAGGAGGACTAGCATGTATCAACACCTGAAGTTTCGGCCATTTCGGTGAAAGTGTGTCAGAAATAATGTGTGCACTGACGTCTAAATTGAACACAACATCGTGATGTACGGGTGATGGTTTGCCCATCGTATGGGTGTCCAGAAGTGTATGGACAAGATCATCTTGTATAACCTGATGCACTTCGAATGGACCACTGCTTGCCTTCAGGTTGTAGTTTTCTGCAGGCCGAGTGATAAGGAAGTTTTCTTTCTTTACCAGTGGGTCCCATGGTTCGTTTTTGTGGTAGACAGACTTCAAGAAAAAGCCATCCACCGGACTGTCAAACGCTATCTCCACGCATTCTGCTAGCCCTGAAATGGAAAAGAACATTATACAATATATTTAACATTTTTGTTTTAAACAAACATGCTTACAACAAATTCATGGCTATAACACAGTGCTTTTCATTCCCTTCAAGGTTCCTATAAGATGATTGTACATTTGTAATATAAAACAAACTAGCTTATACAAAGTAATTTGGTGGTAGCCAGAGCTTCGTTACATCAATCAGGATTTTATAATTAAATAAAATATACTCTACAATATGTAGATCACATCGTCACCAAAACTTATGGAAATATTAAACAGGGTTTAGGTTCAAAATGTTATAAACATCCTATGTATTGACAACCTGGGTCATTCAAAGACATGTCAGGTTTTGAAGGTGATAGAAAGTCAAATTACCCAGTGAAAAACCATCAATCTACAGTCAGTTAACTGGCATCTGTGTCCCATTTGGGTTTCAAACTACAACTAATTATTCTGTATTTGCATATTACAGAGTTATCCAATTGTGACATCATGTGTTTGCGAGCGTAACATCATACATTTTAGAGAAAACGACGTCAATTGCGCTCACAAAATAATGACGAAACAATCGATACTACCCAAAAGGGAGCTAACTCTGTAATATGCAAAGACGGAATATATATAATTAAGAGCTGATCATTCCTAATGAGCTTACTGATATCTAGACAAAATGCAACCCTTGAAAAATTAATTATGGATTGATAACTGGGGATAGAAATCTGATATTTTACAAAGCTATTATAATTGTACAATTACGAAAAAACAAGAGAACAGGAAATTTGGTTGAGTAGGTTTCAAGTAGGTTTATCTCCCAAGGCAGATCTTACTAGACTTAGCCCTTATACTGCATGTCTGACTCTTGACTTTTAACTTTTATGTCTCTGTTTAACCTAATTAAACACATTCTGATTTGAAATCCTCTTAATTATTTTTACAACGTCTGTGTTACAACATAATTCCTCAAACACGGACATGATTGGGCTGTGACGGGATGAAAGCTGCGTGCATGTAATAATATCACGTCAATTGCACGATAATCCTTGTATTAGATTGTACCTCAGA
Source organism: Argopecten irradians (assembly GCF_041381155.1). Taxonomy (NCBI): domain Eukaryota; kingdom Metazoa; phylum Mollusca; class Bivalvia; order Pectinida; family Pectinidae; genus Argopecten; species Argopecten irradians. Next base: position 18,692,711 of record NC_091142.1, on the reverse strand, counting down.
CATTAAGTAACTTCAGATGTAATATCACAAATTTGAAGGGCCAAAGATATGTCAGATGGATAATAGTTTCTGTTTTGAAACAAATTTTAAAACCCAGAAGACAAAAAACCCTCAAGAGATTGTTAAGTGGATACAGTTAAGTTATATTGATACACTCTACATTCTTATTACCGTATTCAACCTAATAAGTGCCCATGTCCCTTTAAGCGCCCCTCCCCTTTTCTGTGGCCTCAATTTCAATTGCCCAGGCATAAATAAAGACCAAAACTACACAAGAATGTAATTTCAAGCAAGAATTCCAGAACATTATTCAGCTCTACATTTAACATGTCAGAGCCTACTTTCACAATTTAATATTATTTAACTGATTATAATTTTGTATTTTGTGTATCCATATTTTTGAAAGGATAGGGGGAGGATATTCCAGAAAGTAAATAAAAAGTATGAAAAAGTCCCTTTATACATTATGACCATGGCCATATGTCTGATAAATTCAGAAAATGGACCTTTGTGTTACCGTCTTAGCTGTAATTAGTGCCCCTCCCCTTTAAGCACCCTTTCTATCTTCTGTAGGAGTTGAAGGTAAGTAAACATAACAACGTACCTCCCTCTCCTGGATTTAACAATATTTTACAACTGTGTGATGTTTATGACATTGACATTATATCCCATTTTACATATGAACTTGCGAGTCTTTTACATGTAAATCACAACGTAATAATGCATATCAAAAGAAAGAAGGCATGTGCATGATTGTTTACTGTGACAAGTTAATGTACCATGAGTAGAGAAAGAGTCAAAATATGGCTGACATCTTTTAAAAAGGTTTTTCGTCGAGACAGCTTACATTTTCGTTTCCTAATAAGCAGGCCGCCGCCCTTTATCATATTTTTTAAGCGCCCTGGACGCTATAATTACGATGAATACAGTATATGATCATCAAATTTGCACCTTTGTCAATGATATATTAACATGAGGGAATTGCAGGGGAAAATTCTTTTACCGCTGTATGAAATTAAATACCTGGAGCAAAAATTGTGTTATTTAATTATTACTAACAGTTCTGAAGGTTAATTAATTAGAGGTCATTAGGACTAGAATTATGACCAGATTGCATTTCTTGTTCGTTCACATCAAAGAGATATGATTTTATTTATGTCCTTATCTGACCACCGATCACCTAACGGAAGATGTTATCCAATCTATGCCTGTTGAATCATCGTTACTATCTATATAATTAATGGCTATTAATTTTGTTTATTGTTTTTTGTCAGTAAATGTGACTTTACAGCTGATCCTCTTGTGTTATGATTTTTTCATCGTCAACAGCAGCTTAAGACTGTAACATTCCAACAGGCAGTGTCTGTGCACGGATGTTTCCACACCTCAGCCCGGATTAATACTAATGATTTTGAAATAGGCACACTGCACTTAACAGAGTGTGATTTCGTCAATAAATCCATTTTAATTACCACAAACGTTTTGTGAGTGGCTCTTTGAGTCACAGCCAGAACATCAGTTTTCATTGATCATTGATCATTGGCAGTCCATGGACTCCATCGATATCTTAAATGAGTACCAGTGCTGCTAAAATTAAGAACAGTACATATTGGAAAATTGGAAATCATTTAATCTAAACCAAATTGTATTGCTAGAGGCCAAGTACTATAGATCAAGCGTTGAGGGCCAAGCCCTCAATGAGTCAACAGCATGCAAAGCTGTCTTTGAGTCAGAAAAAAAATATAAAAAATTTAAGATAGATCTATCAAATCATTTTTCAATAATGGGGTGGAGGGCTAAACTTTTGGAAATTTCAAAAATAAGTTTTTAAAGTGCATATGAATAAAATGCTATGACAAAGTAACAGCCCTGATACTGTAGTATCATATCATATTCATGATCTATTGATTGATATGAGAATAGCATATTGTCAACAACAGTCTATAATTTCTGTAAAATATTCTCCATGTATTCATGACATCCACTAAGGAGCTAAAGCCAGGCATGAAATTTAAAGATGAAAAGTTTCATTGAAAAATCAACTTTACCATAGCATAAGCCATGAAATTTTATGATGCAAATTTCATTTGGATAATAAGGTTAAGATAATTCATTTCCAATGCTTTAAACTGCATCATAGCTTAGTTATATATCTAATTAATGTACTATATATATTAACTGTCACCTGCATGCATGTATGACAGAACTTAGTATAACATGGAAGAGGGGGAGGAGGTAGGAGAGAGGAAGGAGGGTGGGGAGGGGGGAGAGTCTAATGAGAACCTGCAGGGTATCCAGTAAGTCCTCAACATTGTGTATTCTTGTGAATGGATCCCTGGAATGACTTTGATGTGCACAGCCAGTGTGAATAAATGATTACCACAGCGACACAGGATAATATTTTCTTCTGATAAATAATTCATAAGGCAAACCTCCCCTACACAACCAACACATGTGCCATATGCCTTTTTATTGGCTCACTCCTTGGGAGCTGATGCGTCAGAGGAAAATTCAACTTCAGACCAAATCCAGACAAAAACCGTACATTCAACTGTCAGCTTATTTTTCCTTTTGTATCTACAATTTCTGGTCACCAGACTCTAAGTTGTTGATGAGATTTTCTCAGTCAAATTCCGATACTACTTTACCTCCCTCTAGTTAAATAGAAATGTATATGTTGCGGAGACAAAAATGATCAAGCCAAATATTAATGACGATTTAGATATTCAAGAGAATCAGGTGACAAGACTTAACAAGCCATTTACAATTTGAAACAATTTTCTATTGGTTTTTTTTTGTTTTTTTTTTTGTGCGCTGAGTATTCTAAAAGCTCAAGAATAGTGCACTAAAAGTTTTAGCATCTGCCTGGTCACCTGAAGGTCAACTATAGATATTACAACAGTGGTTTTATGGTGCAAAAAAAGACCAAAAAATGGGAAAGAACTAGTGAACAGATTAAAAACAATAAAGAAATTATTCATTTTTTCACCCAAAATATAAACAGTCTAGAAAAGGATACAATTCTAGATTCCAATCGGAGGGAAATTTCAAAAAAGTCAAAAATGCTGTAACATTTCATAGAAGTAATGTGTTTCCAAAAACTATTCAAATCAATAATTTAGAAAGGGATACAATTTTGAACTGAACTATCTTAGGCTGTGATGTGTGGTATCTGTGTGTAGTGGAGTGTAAAGATCAGCCTAGTTCAGGTGTGACATTGAAATACTACAATTGTACTCCCCTTGATGTTCCAGACCGGCCCATACAGCTATTTTATCTGCATGAGTAATTGTATTAGTTATATTTTACTTACATGTAAAGATCAGGATTTACAAATAACATCTACTTGTCTATATGTTCACTTTAAAGGCACACTACCTTTCCAGAGTAAAATTTAAAAGTTTCTTGAAAATATAAATAGCAAAAGAAAATACATATCAATGGCCTAAGATGAGGTTATAACACCAAACATATGCAAGATTTCCTGCGTAATATATGATAACAGGGAAGATTCATTTCGCTGTTTTGCCGTCTCGTGAAGTACGTGATAGTAAACTACCCTGCGGTATTTAGGATGACGGCAGGATACAAATAAGACAACCCGCGTTTTGAAAATTTACATTCTATTTATTTTAATTATCTTTTTTAGAAGATGATGATGAGTGTAGTATTAACGGTAAGTTAATAACTTTTGAGACTCTACAAAATTATCGATCTCGCTTTACATTCCATTTTAAAATTAACAGCCGTTTGGAAAGGTAGTGGGTCTTTATCAACAGATTTTTGTAACTTTCTATGAATACTTGGGGTTTGCGCTGGGTGTTCCATAAATGGGGTCCTCCTCAGATAAAATGGGATCACCTAATGTATTAGGAATGGACTTTCAGAAAAAAAAGGGTCCTTTCGATTTTTTATGCCTAAAAAAGGATATACATGGAGACAAGGTAAACCCTCACTGTAAGTGCCCTATAGACACTCTCTGGGTGGAATACCGTAAATTCTCTAGCTAGATACCTGCACATAATAGAGTAGAGCCTGTATTTAGAAATTAAAATTTTGCATTACTGTTTTTTTTCAGAATATCTTTTAAGACAAAAAATAATACTAGACAAATGGATGCAAGACATCATCATGTATGTATTAATGAGTCAATTATTGCATTCTAAACTATGATTATATTATTATAAGGTATTAAGGTATGTATGATATCATCAGATGAAAATCAAATTAATGGTTACAAGTTACATTCTGTTTGTGGTAATTCTGTTTTAAATGGCCAACAAGACCATAGTAATGTTAAAGCACAGTACAAATTTAAAACTGTATACAAATAACCAACGAATAACAAGATCTAACAAACTAGATAATAGATATACCTTGTAAAATATGCATGCATGGTTTGCTCAGTTTTCATCCAGTTTTATTATGCAATGATGTTGTCTCTAACTGTAGCCTAGTGTTGCATTTAATTGATCAAATTAGCATTGAAATAATATAAACTGAATACCAGACTTGTCATCAGAGCTATCTATCATTATATACGATCTTTTACATCAAGTGTATCTATTTCATGGTCACAGGCCTACATGCTGCACAGCTGTCTCTAACAACTGTAGACAATTCAAACTACACCCAAATCATCTAATTATTCTATGAAAACCCATGTGAATAGTCAATATTTTTATGTAAACCTGTATCACTGTCTCTTCCTATCAAATGTAATTAACATTATTTATCTTTTATACCATTTAAACTGTACAATTTTATATACCTAAATAAGCACATCCATTCCTGTAAGTGTTTAAATTTTAAATTCTCATGTTTTAAATGTCTTGGACACTTTCTGGGTAGAATACGGTAATCTTTACTTAATATACAAACACCTGCAGATAATAGATGCAGGTATTTAGATATTACTATTTTGTTTTTTTTGGGTTTTTTTTTTACCTTTTTTAATGACAGATAATAGTACTATTATGCAGATGTGCTTTTGTAACTTTAGATCTTTATTCAGACATCAATTAGTAAATATTTCATACACCCAAGTCCCTAACAGGTAGAATAAATTTGTAGGTTTATTTTGATACAGGTGTAAAACAACATTTACAGTCTAGAGTAGTTTTACTAGTCAGACTCAAAGTCATAATGATATCGCCGTCTCTCCATCATAAATTGAAAATAAAAATTTACATATATATATATGTACTATCTCAAAGAATATCCATCATTCATTTTCAAATTTTTCATGCATCACTGAACACAAATTTTGACAGAATATATCATAACAGGTAAAACAGATAGCTTTTCATTTCATTCTATATAATATTTTTTACATTATATTAAAAAAAAGAATAGAGAAAAATTGCTCTTTTATCAGGCTCAATGTCAATATTTATCAAATAAAAACTGTCATTCTTAGTGATAGGAAATATGTATTTAGAAATAAGGTAAAGGATCTTCAAAAGAAAAAAATGGAATACTCCCAATCTCTCAACACTGATCATAACTTTGTTACTTAATCCATCATTATATCAAACCTCACAATGACAACCATCGGTATGTCATTAAAGCTCAAGGAATGATGTATCAGCTCGACTTCATACACCTATCAATCATAGCAAATGTGTCTATACGTTTTGCATATTTCAAAAACTTGACGATATGATGAAGACATCAATTTTCCAGGCAGTCATGAAACAATAAAACAAGTATTTCTTAACAGAACATTCTTTGTCTGTGATCAAATAATTCCAAACCAGAAGATTTGGGTTGTGCATTTATTTATCAAATTATGTGATCTTTGATACAAAATGAATTATTTACCTACTGTATCAATGTGACTATGTATCTAACTATATACATGTAGTGTTTACTGGAAACACTGTCTATCTGTATGTTATTGTGATAAATTATTACCTTTGTTACAAATTCTACATCTTTTATACCAAATTGTTGTCTTGACTTGAATCCCACATCATGATTCTAATTACTTTTAAAAGTATTTTTTTCAATAAGTTCACTTAATGTATAGTTTTGCCAATATTTCTGCAAATTAAGTACACAAGTTAAAGTTATCATATAGGCCTATATGATTAGCTAGCATGCGTCATAATAAATTCATTATTTAACCAAAAAAAATCTTGTGAATCCTTTTGTAATATATGAGATCAAAATTAGTTTATTCCCATGGAAAGCATATTTATATAATTAATGCAGTTAATATTTCTACATCAATAGAGACAGATATAACACAAAATCCCGTGTCTTCAAACATAGAACGATAAAAGTGCATATGTTTTTTTATTCGTTTATTAGATGCCATGTACATGACTGCTGTTCTGTCATCATACCCCACACGTGTATACAAACCATCTTGGCACGTTATCATTTCATACGGGGACCACCACACATAAATTTGCATGCAGGCCTATTGTGTTTTGTAAACAAATGACAATTCACATCATTTTCGACCATATTTTGTTATAAAACAAGGTAACAAAACTACAAATTAATGTATAATTACAATACGACGTCGTAAGAATGACACCACGTTTACATGTCAAGAAACATCCACGACGGTTTTCCTACTGATCATTGATCGAGCGTATGAAGTCGGGATTCTGCGGTGAATATTTCACTTACCGTGAAGCAATCCCAACAGGAATATCGCACCGATTCGATCTCTCCACGGCATTTTCATGGCCGGAGTAGATAAATTAATGTTATTCCTACATTGAATCCACTTTTAAATATCCAAGAGTAACGAATTAAGTCCACAAGCACCGTCAACATATGTATGCCTGTTGCTAGTGCAGTTTCAGCCCATCTTCGTCTACCATTATTGAAGAGTTCAGATAAAATAGTGCGGAGGACCTAGTGTATTAATACGCGACATGAATAACCACGTTTTCTGTCAAAATTCGATATAACAACGCTTTTGATAGATTTATTTCTCAAAGCAAGGACTTACCTAATCGATTTGTAATGAAAGAAATAGGCCGTGAACATTAATTTTAAACTTACATTTTGTAGAAAATGTCCTATATTTTGTCCTGACCTAGATTCTAATGTGTATTGCAGAAGGCGTGAAAAGGCTTGTGTATTGAAAAATGAGGTCAAACTGGCTACTTTTTTCAGAACAAATATTAGGGTCATTGTATGTCTAAATTCTAACCTAGATTATTTTTAATATTCGGGTTACATTTGAAATTAACATATCTAACATTAATCACTTTTTTTTTCTATCAAAAGCAGGAGTTTTTTTGGGTTTTTTGGGTTTTTTTTTTAAATAGGTGGTCCAAAAGAAAAGGATGCATTTTTTTAATGAAATCGCAAAACCCATGAAAACGCGACAGACAAAGACATATTTATTGTACATGAATGAATGGTAGATAACACATATACTTGACAGCCTAATATTCCTTGTAGATTTTTTTGAAGGTGTAACAAAAATATTTATGAAAAAATAAAACCCGGGAATATCGCGGCTTCGATGGCTATATTTCATACATGTATTTATTGATTTATTTTAAAAGCAGTATAAAAGTAAACACCGATATAGAATTTTCTACGTTTTACTTTCCACAGAAATATTCTAGATCTTTTGCATTTTGGCGGGAAACAACGTGACCGTCATTATTGTTACGTCGATTTTACGTCATATCCGCCTCTGAAACCATGTCGTCGCGTTTCTTGTGAGGTGAGTAGACATGTCTAGATATCCATATAACAAACTATGATATTTTAGTAAGTAAAATTATTAAAAGTAAATTGTTATTGAACTGACATCATAATATCTAATGCATGTGATCAATTGAACAACCCAGAAAGACAGTTTGTGCGTTTTGATGATTTAGAAATGCTTAGCCTAGCTGTCAGTTTTTATGTTAATTTTTTCATTTTCCTGAAACCCCCAACAGGAATCCGTTTTGAAATACATTTTTTTTTTGCATTCTAACAGAGATCAAGCCTGATTAGTCTATAACAAAAGTTAACTAAAATACGAGAAAACTGGAACTTCGAGTATATTCTAACTGTTAAATAGGTTCTATTTCGTTAATGACAGAAATAGTATGTATTGTAAATCACAAAAAAAAATATTTGTGAAAGTGTTTAATTGGGTTTTTCATTTGTTTTTCGTTTTGTGAAAAAATCGTTTTCATGCTTGAAAAAAAGTTCTATCAAGGACATTTGAGTTATTCCCCTTGTAAAGCATTTTGGTTCTGTAACGTGTCAGTCTGTAGTGTCCTACCACTCGTTTTTGTCATGCTGTCGTCGTTTCTCTCTACATCGTGCACGTGTTTTCGGTATGAAAACCTGTCCAATTTCAACTCGAGTTTTGTTAACATTCAGCTCAAAATGAGTCATGTAGGACGGCTGACCTACATTTTATTGTATCTGGAAATAATTGAACTAATTACACCCCCCCCCCTTCAATCCAACCTCTCCCCTTTCCCTACCGACCGTGCACCGACCTGCAATTTTTTGTTATCTCATTCATTATTTCCATGCTTTTTCTGTACACGTATAATCTGATACATGTACAGAAAAAGCATGGATATAATTAAAAATTTATAATTTTGGTGGTAGGTTTGGATTCTGTATACCTATTAGACGGGATATTACATATGTCTACACAAAGCCATTGTTCACGAATCATTTGCATCAATTCATCTTCTGACAAGACTGTCATGATCGGTTATTAAATTTTCACACCGTGTCATGGACCGCATTTTACACTGTTGATGAAACAGCCGGTGTTTTGAGTGTTTTCCTCATTCCTTATCTCGATTTTCCTTCCAATGCTGAGTCTTCTCTGTCCTTTCAGGTCAAATATCATAATTTGTATATAGGCCTTACTGAACCTTCGATAATCCGGACACTTGCCAGTGTCCGTATCCCAATATTTCAGTTTGGGGACCATTCTTTCAAGAATCCAACAGAATCGGATTAGAACCTCATTATTATTACTGCTTCCTCTTCACTCTCCAGACCGATCATCAGATCGAGTTGTTCACTAGCCCTCCACATGGAACTGATGCCAAGTACTGAACGTTGTTCGATGTTTCTTTCTCTGGGTACTTCGGTTTTCCTTCATCACCTCAGTCACGACACGTCCGTTATGACCCTGACTATTAATCTAAGTATCAATTCATGATCATATAAACATAAAAACATAAACTCTTACTGGAACGGAATGTAGAATATTGTTTTATAGGATACATTACGAACTGATGGTCGTAATATAATCTACAGAATACCTCATTTAGGACTTATCCTTTCAACTTTATTGAAATATACCAAGTATTGTTTTCTGTCATTCATATTATTTCATATTTCCTTAAGCAAGATCTTCATCCAGATTGACATTGACCTTAAGAGTTTTTGTGATTTTCGAAAAAAAATGGCTGTCTCTATTTGTAGCAAGTTGTATTATCGTATAAAAAATGTGGCAAAATAGACTTCTACCCATTGCATTTTTTTATAAACCAATTTGGAGATCATTTTGAAAGTGTTTCCCACACTTTATAGAGAGGCGAAATTTCACCTTTTTTCCTTCATGATTTTCACTTAAATTGTAATCAAGCACACTGACCCCCAATTTTGATGGCGATTTTAGAAACAGCCACCGGTTATGAACTGCAAGATTAATTTGAGCTGTTAGTCATCAGAACTTTTTCTGTGAAGCGCTGAACCTGTCAAATCTGAAAAAGGACGTACTTCCATCTTCACAATTTTGGGGACAGGGTAACATATACTGCTAGAATGGGTCGATTGTGTGTTACTATTTTCTGATTTCATCCATTTTATTGCCTATACTCATGTATTTTCGCAGTCCGTGGCGTCCAGTTATAATGAAGGTTACAGACATGCGAATGGCATTATGTATGCTTGTCCTGTGTGTTGTCACAGAGATCAGCTGCAAGGCAATATCCAAGGTACGTAGTATACATGTTGTCCCTAAATACTGTACGGTATCATACCTAAGGACATTTCCTGGGAGATTTTATTTCGTGATTTAGACCTTTTTGGTTATAGTTTACCAATATTGAAACATTTCCATGTAGATTTATTTTGGCGATTTAGCCATTTCTTGTTCTAGTTTACCTGTATCTAAACATTTCCACGGATATTTAATTTGGCGATCACGCGGCGACTTTTCTGGTTCTAGTAAACCTATATTGAAATATTTCCACGGAGACTTATTTCGCAATTTAGACTTTTCGGGTTCTAGTTAACCTATATTGAAACATTTCCGCGGAGATTTACTGCAAGTAATTTAGCGATTTCGACTTTTCTGGTTCTAGGTTACCTATATTGAAATATTTCCGCGGAGCTTTAATTTCGTGATTTCGACTTTCTTGATTCTGTTTTACCTATAATGAAAAATTTCCACGGAGATTGAATTTCGCGATTTCTTATTGCCCACGAAATGCAATTGCACATTTAAATAAGTTGGTTTACAGTACATAATTCAGATTTGATGTATTACTTAGTGTTCATATGGAAAGACAGGACAAGGACAGTGTCATTAATAAGAAAGAAAAAAAAAAAAAAAAAGGAAAAAAAAAGAAAGAAAGAAACACTGAAGTCTGAAGACGATAAGATGTAGGTTTAATCCAGTCGTAACCATTAAAAAAATCTCAATAGTTTCAGTGTAATAAAATTTCTGAAGTGAATAGATATACGCGATGTTGTACTACTTGCTACCTGATAAATGTACATACATATCATTCATATTATGTTATACATTTCCGAGAGTTATGCGTCTTTGACCATTGTTAGTTTTCCGATGTTTCGGCTCTCAAATAGTTTTCCACATTCCGTTTTCTCATTGACCTTGCAGGGTGCAAAGAAAAATGTTTCATTAAATAATTCAACCCCGTTACCCAAGATTGACGTCATTCCATCAACACCAAAACTTCAGCCCACAGCCAAAATGGGTAAGTGAAACACAAAGCAAACAAAATAATGAACACTGATACTAGGAAGTAGGCCAGTGCACATGGTATAATATTATAGAAACACGCTGTAAATTGCGCTAGATCAAGCTGCTGTATGAGAAAACATCATGGACTACCAATATCATCGATACCATCTCTTTTGTTCTCTTCATTTATTCTGTGATTGCTTAATTCAAGAAATAACGAATCCTTTGCTTTCCTACTAATTCTGACTCACTGATTGGCTGATTCTTATGTTTGACTCTATTTGCAAGAAATAATTTATTTCATAATCCTATGAAAATTAAAAAAAGTCTCAACATCAATTCTTATAATTATTTGTTTTAATAATTACGTTATGAAAATAAACAGATATTAATATTAAATTTAATGTATTTTAATGTACGATTTCATTGCTTTTCCAAGGGATTATTTTTTTTCAAAATCGGTACGCGACGTCAATATCTCTATTGTGATGTCACGATAACGTCACGTTTCATCGACACTCTTTTTTTCCACAGAGTTATGGACGTTTCATCGACACTCTTTTTTTCACAGAGATATGGAAAAAAAAACCAATTGTAAATCAGAAAGTTCTATTTAGTATGAACACAAAGTAAACGTAATATTACTACTTATATGTATATCTATAGGGTTTGTGGTTAGAGAGAGATATTTAAGGGGATTTAATTGTAGTGAATTGCATTGTTATAAAGATGTTTAATTGAAAGTATATGTTTACATTGCTTAGAAAAATTCATGTAAAACTATGAAATGAAATCGATTTTTGCGCAGCAAAATCACAACAATAACCAGTCATGTCTAAGTTTGATGTAACTTGTGTAAAGTGGAAATTGGATATTTTAATAAATTGCAAGAGCTTCCAGTGTTCAAACGAAAATGGAAGATAAACATGAATTTTAAAAATGATGCACATTTGGTTACCATGTTTCTGATATTTGAGTTAAATTAGCGTGAACAAAGTTAAAAAGGACTAATGTTTTATTTGTGTTTTCTTTAAAATATTTTACTTTTGGTGTTGTTGATTTTTGATAAAAAAAGGGGGGGGGGGGGTAAATTAAGATAAATCTCTGTGTTGCATAGTTTCCATGCTTTATCATATGTTCATTTAGCTCTCGTTTGAACAATACTAACATAAGTCGTTCACCAGGTGTATTTAAGCAATTTAAAAAATTCGGTATTACTTCGATTGATAGTTTACTTAGTTTTAAATCGATAGGTAAGTAGTGTTCATTATATAGGGACGTTGAGATTGTTCCAGATTAGTTGGAAAACGAGATCTCTTTGCATTGCATAAAGAATTAACATTGGAGATGGTCAATTGTTTCATTTCTAATTTGACACTCCTAATATTAACGATATAATTTGTCGTTACTTTGCTTATTTGACCAGATCCTAGTGGACACGAAACGGACGTCGATGACGTAAATGATTTGTTGATCCATGACCGGAAGGAGTTAAAAGAGACCGGACGTGACCCTTGTAGGAAAGGTGGTGTGGCCTGTCGCCGCCGCAAAAAGCGTCAGGTAAACATTGTGTAGCAAGCTGCGTTGACATTCTTGACGTTTTAAATACTTTAATTATATAGTATATTGTCCATGTTTAGGAAACTACTTCATAGCTGACAATGCAAGTTAAAAAAGTATTAAATTGAGATTTAAAGATGCTCCACCGCAGACAAATGATATATTTTCACTATCAAAAACAGGAGAAGACGATTTAGTATTTTTCTTCAGTTACAAAAGTTCCTTACTTTACACCATTACCAACATTGAAAACTATGAGCTTCTAATTTTACTTCAAGTTAAAGATATGAAAAATAATTAATTGCATCCCGAAAAAATTCCGTGGCACTATATCCTAAATGGAATGAAGTATTGATTGCGCATGTACCAAAGGCAAAATATATTATTTTATATTACTTTTTGTGTTGATTAGACATATATATATATATACGATAATACAACAATTATTCTACAAATAATGAATATAATTTATGCTATGTCGGCGGTGGAGCATCTTTAATAATTATAAGTGCACTTGTATTTCAAGAATCGTTTATGAGACATCCCCCTGTCGGAGGTCAGCCATTTTCTTTCTTCTATCTACCTGTATCCGGCGCGCTCAATCGGCACATACACACCTAGCACTTGTCCACTGTGTATCACCTACTAATACGTAAACAAAGCACTTACCTATAAAGCTATATGGGGCTTGTTTTGGCAACAAAATGCGTTAGCTCCTCTAAACTGTCATTTGTATATTTGTCAAGTGAATAGAATTTCCAATAATACACCGTCCACATATTTCCAAGTATATTATCGTAACCGATGTACTCGACTGGCCATGTGCACGTGACTACCTGTCCCGTACGTACCAAGGAAACACACGTGTCGGTGTACGTATAAAACCTAGTGTATATTGAAGTGTTTTAATAGCTCGTTCTGGATATATTTTTGGGAATTCGCTGACAACACATTCACGTATTACTTCAATGAAACGTTGTCAGGTGATTGCAGTGTTTATTTTCAGTTTGACATTGTTATTTGCAATATCGGGGCATGCGTATCCGAGACAAGCTACGTTTAGAATGACGCACGTGTGTCAAGTCCCGTGCTTTACATATGCAGAGCAAAAAGAAAAATGGCTGCCACTTTCTTGGATACGACACTGTCATAACTGGGGGATGTCTCACAAACAATTTTTGAAAAAAATATTATATATATATTTTAATTTCAAATGCATGCTTTTTAACTTGCATTGTCATCTTTAAGGTATTAGTTATGTTGTTAGTTGCTTACCCAGTCAGTGTTTCAATTTAGAACTTACAGGGAATTCAAGAAATGGCCCATAACATAAAATCTATTTAAGTTAATCCTTAATAATATTGAGGGAGTTTATAGGAATTGCTTTATGGATTTCACCAATATGTCATGCAGGGTACTCCTTTTTGACCCATTGTTTTTGTATAAAAACTCCGTGCTATTTCTTTGAATGCAAACATCCTTTAACCTTTCCAGTTAGCTTATTCTTAAGATAGGTATACTAATTAAAAAAAAAAGTCCATAGTGACTACAGCAATTTATTCGCTTAATGAAAAAAAACTGTATTTTTAGAACATTCGCTTAATGATAAAAACTGTATTTTTTTAGAACATTTTATTTCATTTTGCGCATTAAATTTAACAAGACAATTTGTGATATGATAGTTAAATTATGATATTTTGAGAGACTGCCATAAATTCATATTGTGTTTTCTTGTAATAGTGAAACGTTTGCCCTTTTAAGAGTGCTGCCTCACTGAAGCATGCAGTCTAAGAAAGGTTTGGTTAGATGCTATATTTATAACATCTTGAGCAGTAGTCATGTTATAATCGTAGTTCTGTGGTTTTCTTCCTGCCAGCTTCTCTCATTTCCCATTATCACCAAAGCATGTTACATCCCTAAATGACCTTGACATAAAACTAAATTATATTTCAACACTCTATGTATCTTTGAATAAGAATGGGATAAAATTCTTAGATTGAGAATATCAAATTTTATATCACGAACAAAATTTTATTGGACAAATTAATATACATCATACGAGATTGAAGGCATAGCAATATTGACAACTAGTGCAATACTAGCACCAAACATTTATCATATTTGATAACCCCACTGTTACAATCCATTTTGAAAAAACCGCTCCTTGAAACAGTATTTCAAAGTGAGTTAAATATAGTGCAGGTTTTTTAAAGTTTTTCTAAGTGCGTTAGTTTATCAAAGTGGATTGTAACACCTCACCCTCACTGTTAGGGAGTATATATATACTGGAATCAGCTTGTACACTGTATGTCTGTCTTCCTGTATTTCCGGTTATAGTATACAGTATAAGAGAATGTTGCATAATAATATCGACAACGATTGTAATTCACTCCTTCCTATCAGGTAGACAATCATGTCAGGCAGATAATACTGTCATGTACACAATGTATAATGCATGTCTGTATTCCTGTCTCCCTGTTATAATATACAGTATAAGAGAATGTAGTCCGCTAAACCTGCCTATATTATTAGGCTTTTTTTTTAATTTTTTTTTTTTTTTGCCTAATATATAGTCAGCTCGCGGTACCTCTTAAAAATGTGAAATCGTAGGCCAGATTTGGCCTACGCTACGTCAGCGGCATATTTCTAATATATCGTCCATGCAATGCCGGGAAAACGTACACATACTTTTATATTGGGATCTTATGTACTCCTTTGCCCCCATGTTACATCCCATTTATGAAATTAAACAACTGTGTACAATGAAATACTTCCGAGACCCTTCTATTTCACACATTTGTAATGGCCGCCGTATATACACATTTAGTAGAGCAAACGGCAGCCAATCAACTTCGCT
The DNA here is from genome assembly GCF_041381155.1 of Argopecten irradians. Lineage (NCBI taxonomy): Eukaryota > Metazoa > Mollusca > Bivalvia > Pectinida > Pectinidae > Argopecten > Argopecten irradians. Next base: position 18,677,364 of record NC_091142.1, on the reverse strand, counting down.
TCCGGTTTTATTTTTAAATATCCACGTGTAGTTGAAAGATAAACAAAATTCTACCGTGTATATGCTACATGTATATGCAACGTGAATATCGCGAAAGTTATGCGGTACCAGCAATAGTCGTGTTCAATTTGAATATTTGACAACATGTCGTGTATGTCGACCATGATTTTACTTTAAAAACTCTAACTGGCTAGCATTTTGTTTATCTTTCAATTACACGTGGTTTTTTAAAAATAAAACCGGAAGCGAAGTTGATTGGCCTACCGTTTGCTCTACTAAATGTGTATACGGCGGCCATTACAAATGTGTGAAATAGAAGGGTCTCGGAAGTATTTCATTGTACACAGTTGTTTAATTTCATAAATGGGATGTAACATGGGGGCAAAGGAGTACATAAGATCCCAATATAAAGGTATGTGTACGTTTTCCCGGCATTGCATGGACGATATATTAGAAATATGCCGCTGACGTAGCGTAGGCCAAATCTGGCCTACGATTTCACATTTGTAAGAGGTACCGCGAGCTGACTATATATTAGGCAAAAAAAAATTAAAAAAAAAAAAAGCCTAATAATATAGGCAGGTTTAGCGGACTAAAGAGAATGGTGCATAATAATTGACAACGAGTGCAACAATCTCTCCCAGGGTTCATTGCGGTCCCCACATTAAAAATTGTGGGACCGCAATACACCCTGGGAGAGATTGCGACTGCAATACATTCTGGTACATATGTAGACAATACTTCCAATCAGGTAGACAATCCTGTCAGGTAGATTATACTGTCAGGTACACAATATATAATTGATCACAGACGAGTGACAATAGTGTTGATGGTTGTTTGTGTCTGGTCCCTGTGGAAATCAGGTAAACTCGACGCACTTGACACAATCAATACTATAGTGGGACACTTACATTTACACCGACGGACTGGTTACCACGGGTTTATAGGTTTTATATATATTTTATTTCAAAATAAATATTCTTGACTGGAACAAAATATTTCACATATATGTACATTTACATTAACGCTTTGGCCATGCATTTATCGTGCACCTCCCACCTAAATAAGTAACGTAAAACACGTCCAATTAAACTTGTGATATATACGATCTAATATCGATTGGATCGATTCAACTTCGAAATAGAAAGACGAATTCTAAACGGCCGTAATAGATGCAATGGTAAGTGTTCGTACAGTATATCTAGCACTTCATCAACTACATGTATGTGTTTTTTTCTTATAAATACGTGTAGGTCATTGCATGAGAGTATTTTGATGTTGTTAAACCTAGATGATATATATCTATTATATAGGTGAAACTGGAACATAGCGTGCACGTGTATAAGTGTTTACCAGTATGCACGTTCAATGTAAAATATCTACATGATGACAGACAAATTAATATGTAGATAGAGTGATCACTTGAATGGTCTAGTAACTGCACTCTTGTCGTTTACCCTTGTGTATTGGTGGCCAAGTTTTATGTCAATGTTAGGAGGGCAACCCCCTCCCCTACCTAGAAGTTTAGCAAGATGGTACATCTTTAAAAACATTATGCAGTTTTGTGAGATGACCTTCTTGAAAACTAATGATGATTGATGCTTAAACCTTAAAAACGTTAATCTGGATAGTGGCAAACGTTAACATTGTCGTCTATAGGAAATCATTAAGTTCTACAGTATCTGTACTGGATCGTTTTTCTAATAGTCTTTCGCGTTTCAATCTCTAACAGGAATACGAATTTTTGTAATGTTTCGATCTCTAACAGGAATATGGAGTTTTGCAATGATTCGATCTCTAGCAGGAATCCGAATAAGAAGTTTTGCAATAAAACTTATAAAGATTTATATTATTTTACAGTTTTCAAAGCTCTTAGCTGGCCGGCCCATATCAAGTGATGGCGTAAACCAAGTATATGATCTTCAAGTTGTGGGAAATAGAAACGTCGAGAAATCGACACCTCCGAATCTTATTATAAAAGATGATGACTACGACGACGATGACGACGATGGCGACGATGGTGATGGACATATGGTCATGTTAAGACAACGACGTGATTCTGACGATTCAGATGATATTGGGGATGACTCGTTATACTCAGACCTTTCGGGTTTAGAGGTACATAGCGAAGATGGGGCAGGTTTCCGACACAAAAGAGATACACTATATGATTCATCATTATCTGACAACAGCGATGACGACGAAATTGATGACGAAGATGACGATTTTGCAATATCTTCAGATGACTCAAGTTTATCACTTTTGAAAACCAAAGTTAAGAGAGACACAGATGGTTCTAGTCTTGATACGTTTGAAGAAGAAAATGATGAAATCTTTGACGATGTTGATGACGATGAAAGTGACGAGGAAAGTGTACAAAGAGATACAATTATGAAGACGTCCGGAAAACGTCAACAGAGGGGTATTTCCACTAATAAAATGACACCAGGGTTCGACAAGCATAACAAAACATCGCACATTATGAATAAGACGGGAAAGACAGGACACAAAGATAGTACTCAAACAACACCAATTGTCTCGCAGAATACTCTAGAAACAAAGAACAAATACACTGAGGATGATACTAGTTCTAGTAATGCAAAAAATAGTGGACCGGAAACAGAAAGCGATGCGGATCTGTCCGACATCCCCTTGGACCCTTTTGATGTTCAACCTACGACTGTACTGAGCAGAGTACCACGTGATAGTTCAGATATGAGTCATGTGACGACTTATGAAGAAGGAGCTGACCCAAACTCTGGTGAGAGATTATAAAAGGTAACATGAAAAAATATGAAATGATGTTTGTTACACAACCATATTCCATGTGTGACGTTTCGATGACTTGTACGTATTACTGTGTAACAATTATCGTTGAATAAACTGTATTTTTCAACCAGAGGAAAATGTTTTGAAATAGACTGCAACATATTTATGTAACGTTACATCTTAATACTCCCAATTAATGATTTAAATAAAAGATCAATAAACAGATAAAAAAACAAAAAACTTTTAAGAATGATATGAAAGAAATTTTGTTTGCAAATATTTGAGAGAAAACGCTACGCGGATTCACACAAAACTTTGCAAACAAAATTTATTTCATACCCCTATGAAGTTAAGAAAAAGTTACATCAACTCTTATAATTAATTTTTCAGACTACTTGATAACATAAAATACGTTTAAACGTACGATTCTTTTGATTTTCCAATGGATTTTTAGTTTCTAAATCAATACGCAACGTCGATGTCTCTATTGTGACTTCATGATTACGTCGAATTTTCGCGCCATTCTCGATTTTTTTCTTCATAGTATATGAAAAAAAGTATCTGCCAATCAGAGCGTTGGACTTAGTATGAAAACAAATGAAACTTAATTTCATTAGGCATTCATTCATTATGTATCAAAATGAACATTTTATGAAATTTACTAAAACACTATTTCCAACGATGCTTTTGTTTTAACATTAACGCACAATTACTTGTCAATGTCTAACTTTAAAAACCCTTGTCGTATCCCTAATTATAATTTCCCAATGATAAATGCTTGACAACTTACATTCATCCTATTACCTAATTGGAATGACTATTTTTTCGAATCGTTGTGCTAATTAAGTAGTTCAGTTTATTTTTGAATTACTGCTAGACAAAAGTTCATGGATTGCAACACTTTAATATAAAAGAAACATTGATAACCTATCAAATAAGGTTGCGTATATTGTAACCAAAATTGTTGTGCTTGATAGCTCAGTTCATACTTTTTGAATTACTGACAGAAAAAAAAATGTTCATGCATTGCTACTCATTAAAATGCAAAACATTTATTACCCATCAAATAAATGTACATTTTAACCGACAATATATGGCACATGGGAATAATAAAATTGGCTGACTAATTTCTGTAATGTATATTTAGCCGTTATGCAAATTATCGAGTTTGCGTTGTTGTATAACGTTTCTTCGACTTTCAGATATCCAAGTTTAATGAAAGAATGAGTTCCCACCAATGCGTTTACCTTGGGCAAATACATACCTTGTAGTCTGTTTACCAAAACACGATAATTAGGTTTTCTTTGATTTCATACCAAATCATTTCTATATAGCCGATTCTTTGTCTTCATACCTCTAGTTTTACAAGTTGATATTCATTAGTCAATGAACTGTCTTTCGCTTATTATGATATCATTATCATTGTAAAATCACAATTGTCATGCAAGCGATCACGGTCGTACAAGCGATCACGGAAGTATATATATCCAGACAAAATAGATGTAAAATCTCTTGAGATACCATAATAAAATTGTTATTTAGTGTAAATATAAGCATTGAACAGTTGGTAATTATTGGAGTATGAATGCCAACTGGATAGCAGCAAATTCAATGATGCGCGATAGTGCCTAGGTTGGATTTTCCACTGCTCTGTATTAAATGGACCGATCTTGTTATGTTCGTGATACTTTACATCCTATGTGTATGACTGCTTTACCTACTTATTAAATGGACCAATCCTGTTATGTATCCGGCTAATTTACCTCTTATGTGTTAAACTACTTTACCTCCTTATTTAATAGACCAATCCTGTAATATGCATGGTAATTTGCCTCCTACATTGTATTAATGGACCTATCCTGTTATGCTTCAGGCTACTTTACCTATGCATAATGCGTTAGTCTACTTTACCTACTGTATTAATGGACCAATCCTGTTATGTTGTTACCCCGTACAGGATACCAGGACTGGGAGGCCTGGGATCCCTGTAGTGTGACGTGTGGAGTGGGACGGTCAACAAGGAGGCGTGTCTGTATCGACACCGCACATTGTAAAGGAGGAGATGTTGAGATTGAAGCTTGCGTACTCAATGGAAAGTTCGAATGCTGACATTTAGTTGTTATTGAGGATCTACAAACACAATGACAAGGACAAAGGTTTTTCCAAAATCAAAAAAAATATTTGTTACCGCTAATGATTGTGTATTTTTGTCTTTTTGTTTTGTAATAAATAAAAAAACCAACAAATTCACAATTTTAGAGACTAGTTCAGCTTTGAGTATCTTGGTATAAATCATGGCTGTCGGGTGACAAACATTAATTTCATTTCTAGATCACCCTACAATGTTATTGGTGCCCTCTACACACACCAGTCTTGTCGACACATTGTACAGTTGTTAGTTAACATGTTAAAGGTTTTTTAGGTCACCTGCGACGAAGTCTCATGTGACCTATTCTAATGACCTTTTGTCCATCGTCGTCCGTCGTGCGACGATAAACAATTTGCATTTTCGACTACTTCTCCAAAACTGCTAAACAATTTCAATGAAATTTTGCACAAACCTTCTACCGCATAAGGCCAATCAAAAGTGTGACTTATATGGAATTATCGGTATGAAATGACCATTGAATGTTATGAACAAATTTTCCATGATTGGCCCCAGTGACATTAGGGGCGGGGTCAAAAATGTTAAAACTTCAAAAATCTTCTTCTAAAATTCTGGAAATGGTAGAATCAAATGCTCTTTATAGATAGAAAGGTCTTAAGGTGTTTTATAGAAATTGTGAATTATATTACCCTGGGGTCTCACGTTACCCGCTTGGGAAAGGGTGAAGTTTTCTTTAGTTTACATAGGGAAAACACATTTTTGAACATTATATGCTCAATTTTCATAGGAAATGAGTTAAACTGAGTTATTAGCCCGATATACAGCAGTTTAACATCAATATCGGTCCTCGACTTAAACTAAATTCTGAGTTCACAGGTATGATGGAAGCAAATATTCTTCATAGATTCAACAGTCAAATTTGTAAAATCACTGACCGACGTCAAGGGTCCGTATATAGTGTTTATACGTCTTTGTTTCATTCTATATCTGAACTCAGGTGATCGTTAAGAATCATGGGCCTCTTGTTTACAATAACTTGAGGTCATTGTATTAATAGTGTTGCCGCTACAAAATCAAATGTGTTCAAATGGGAACGAAAATTGCTGGCATGAATTATACTTGTCACATTAGGGACATCCTCGATACTACATGGGTTACTATCACTAACGTTCTATCCACTCCTTTACTATAGTAAAACTAGAGGCAGTTTAGGGGAAAAAACTGACCAATCTGATGCGAAGTTTATGGATGGCGAACGGCACACGTTGACAGGCGAAGCATGATGACTTTAGGTCATCATGACCCTTCGGGTAAGAAGGGTTAGATGACCTAGAAAGTTATGTGCTATTATTCCTTCTTGAAGTAGAATCTTAGGCTGCAGTGGTTAAGCGGGCAATGGACCGTGACATCTCACTACCAACCCTTCCATCACCTGTAGGACAAGTTCGCAACTTGCGGTAGGCAACTGCTAGGTATTGACGGACGATGATTGTTTTTGATCGAATACTTCGGTTTTATTTCGTTTCCAAAACTCGGTACGCTTGTTGTTAAACCAAACCTATAGAAACTGCACTGTTACTCAAGAACATAAATCGTATAGACAGAAGATCAACTTTAACATTTTACTTTGCAAAAATATTTGGAATAAACGCAAACTTCCCGTTAACATTTGATAAACTTTCGCAAACTTTCTCACACTTCTGTTGAATACTTAGGCACATAAAAATCAGCTCTCTACTGGTGTCCATTTTGTATACATTAACAAGTACATTATACTAATTCACAATTCTTAATTAGTGTTTATTTACACTTCCGATGGGATCACAAATCTACAAAATATTTATCAAATGTGAAAGCCTTATATAATTAGATATGGGCGAACCATTGATTAGCATATAAAGTAGATACAACGAGCCAACAAAAAATATATAAAGTTCTCAAAAATCTTTACTGGTTATAGTATAGTTTAAGTTGCACCAATGTTTACAGTAAATATTAACAAACAATTAATATCAACAACATTACAGTCATTGATTGGTGTGCCTCGTCAACACAAATGTTAATTATGATGATGTATGCTGTCATTAATCTCTGCATGCTGATTTTAATTTAAACTCATTTCCTGATAATACATTAGACCATAATATTGTCTGGCGTGAATTATAAACTAACTTGTTTTCCCGTGCGAATAAATCTCACTTATTTTTCAAGCATACTAGTAGGTACAGAAAATCTATATACTATTAAGTCGAAATCGCAAAATTTAATCGATGTGAAATGTCGTTAGGCTGGAAAACATAAAAGTGAGAGTCACCGTGAAATGTCGTTAGGTGGGAAAACATTAAATTGAATCACCGTGAAATGTCGTTTGGCGCGAAAACACTCAATTGAATCACCTTGAAATGTTGTTAGGCGCGAAAACACTCAATTGAATCACCTTGAAATGTCTTAAGGCGCGAAAACATTAAATTGAATCACCGTGGAATGTCGTTAGGTGGGAAAGCATTAAAGTGAATCGCAATTAAATGTCGTTAGGTGGGAAAGCATTAAAGTGAATCACCGTGAAATGTTGTTAGGCACGAAAACATTAAATTGAATCACCGTGTAGTGTCGTTAGGCGCGAAAACATTAAATTGAATCACCGTGAAATGTCGTTAGGTGGGAAAGCATTAAAGTGAATCGCAGTTAAATGTCGTTAGGCACGAAAACATTAAACTGAATCACCGTGAAATGTCGTTAGGCACGAAAACAATAAACTGAATCGCTGCAAAAATGAGTTAGTTTTCAGTTACAATAACATGTGAAATCATTACCACTATTCTTCAACCACCCCAGCCAATCTCTTAAGTCATTTATTCATAGAATAAAACATACTCATCATGCTAAATAACTATATTTCTAGAAGGTTTAAAATATACGTTCTTTATTCTGACCATCGATTTTTTTACTACAGATAGTCAAGAAACCATTTCCTCTGTATAATAATTTCGTATTTCCTGTTTTAAAGGCCTACTTCTTTTCCCAAACGACTTAGTTATCAAAATGGGAATGTAAAACGAGATTGATAATTTGTAAGTGACTCGCAAAAGTTATAATCTAAGCGTTAACCACGTATCATCAGTTTTTGATCACGTAAATTTAATAAGGCGGATAGTCTTATGTTTCCCGCCGTCATAATAACCGCGCGTTAGATGACTATCGGTTCAACAGACGATAAGTCAGAGAAATGAATCTTCACTATTACCTAAGATAACGCAGGGAATTTTGCATTTCTTTGCTGTCGTACATGTAAGGCCATCGATATCAAATTTATAATAATTGTTTTTATAACTACTTTTTTTTTGTTTCAGAAAGGAAGTGGACATGTAAGAACCATGATATAATAACACTATGTCAGGATTACCTATACTACTGTTAAGTTCCTGAAAACGTTAAAGAAAACGTGGGGTCATCTGTATGAATGTTTGCACTATTGTGATCGGAATAAGGAATGTCAAGACGGCAATATCACATAAATTGAAACCTCGAAGGGTATTACCAATCATATAAACGTTGACACTATATTGTAACAAAAGCCAATAACAAAATACAAAGGTAATAAAACAATATCCGGTAACAACATTAGAATTAAAGGAATAATTATCATCTTACAACCAACATATATACATCAATATAATTATTATAGGACTTTATCATTCAAACGGAACAGTGACAATTTTACAGAGAATAAAAGCATTTGATTGTGTCTTAACTGACAACAGTCGACAACATTTTAATACAGATAACATATTTCAATGAAACTATTTCGCTGTAAAACTTAACAATATGCCACTTACAATGTTACAGGGGTGTGTATGAAACATACAAATTGATATTCCAATCAGATCTGCAATACAAAAATTAAAAAATGAATACATTTTGAATAAAGATAAACATGTTGTCATGCGAGGATTTTGACAAAATTTGCGCCACATATATCTTTCTTTTAAATTGTCTGTATAGATGAACAGGAAAATAATAGATATAATAGGCAAGCTAATGGAATAATACAAATTATTTATCAATCAACATACAAAACATGCTTTACAATTGAAAAAGAAATATACATCGGGAACCAAACATCGAATAATTAACAATATTGTACCCACCTATATAAATCCCGTTAACCCGTTCGGAGAGGCCACGGTATCATTGAATGATCAGAGTATTCGAGTTACGTTAACTCGACATCAGAGGGACCTTTGCATCTATGAATTATTAGAGTATTCGAGTTACGTTAACTCGACATCAACCTTTGCATCTATGAATTATTAGAGTATTCGAGTTACGTTAACTCGACATCAACCTTTGCATCTATGAATTATTAGAGTATTCGAGTTACGTTAACTCGACATCAACCTTTGCATCAATGAATTAGCAAAGTATTCGAGTTACATTAACTCGACATCGACCTTTGCATCAATGAATTAGCAGAGTATTCGAGTTACATTAACTCGACATCAAAGGACCATGGTATCACAGAATTATCGGAAGTATGCAATAATAAAATAACATTGGTAGGCGAATTTAATCTTAACTATTCTGTATTTGCATATTACTGAGTTATCTACTCTTGCGGTTAGGTACTGATTGTGACGTAATGTGTTTGCGAGCGTAACGTCATACTTTTCCGAGAAAACGACGTGAATTGCGCTAACAAAATAATGACGTAACAATCGATACTTACCCGCAAGGGAGCTAACTCTGTAATATGCAAAGATGGAATATGGTTCATAATACATTCTCCGACCAAATTTTGTAAACCTTTCTGTTCAAAGTGCAGAAACGAATCGGCCCATCAGATTTAAGGTTCCAAATTAATATGCGCACATATGCAAGAATGATGCTAGTTGGTAAACTTGGCCGTGATAATCTACTGACGTCTCTACCGAGACGAAAGCGTGATTGACGGGCGTACAGACAGACAAACCAAAATTAATATCCAACATTTTGGTAAAGCGGAGGATAACGAAAAATATTATCGAAGTAACATTTCATATCCAGTAACTATCAAGCATCTATCAAAGTAATAATTCATTGCAGAAAATGGCAACATATTTGCATAAAGTACTTAACAAAGTAATAGATCATATATAGTATTAGGATAAATCCGTGAATCCATGAATATAAATTAGACAGTGGAAAACATTATTATGACTTTGATAACAACAATACCTCAAAGAACAACTTAAACATCTTCAACTAAACATAATACACAAGTATGAAAACAGGCATCTCACCAATATAAACTACAACATATGTGTCATTGATTGTATTTCAAAAACATAAAATTACTTGTATTAAGATTCCAAGATTTGAACAACGCAGTTACATGTTTTTGATTCTCTAATACTGTAGACATTTTCGCGTGTGTCTATTTTCGCGAGTTCAGCTTTAAACTTGTTCAAGGTGAAATGGTATTCGCGCTGTGCATTCACAGTCTGATGAATCACGTGTCAATATTTTATTTGTTGATATATTCATGCGAAATTATAACCGTGATGTTAGAACAATCTTCTAATCCACTTCACTGTATTGTGTTGTGAAAGTGATGATGTTAATATGTCTTATGTTCATACATGTGTGTTATGTGGCTTTGTTTTGGGACAATTCAGTCTAAGAGTGAATTAAAATTTGCACATATATCGGAAACAAACCAGTTCTAATGGAAGCTACATTAGTTGGTTTTACTGTGATATGCCAGAAAATCCAACTGTGGTGATAAGTGTGTGAAATGTTCAAATTCGCTCGCTGTCTGCAATTACTCATTGTGTTCGGACGTCTTGTATGCCGGACCCTGGTCTTTGCCAGTGGAGTAAAGCAAATGTCTCAAATCGCTCTCACAGTAGTGTGTTTACCTTTGTCAATATTTTTGTTGTGTTTCATAAGGAATGTAGAACAATATATTTATGCCATATTTTGAGTCATAGTAATGTATATTTTGTACCAGATTTCGCCGTACTGAATTGTCCCTGCAATTGAGTTGTATAATTATATAATTTAACTACTATATAGTATAGCGAGAACAGTGTACGACGGGTTAACAAAGAGGCAATGTTTTACACCTTTAGAAACGTTTAAGTAATGTAGAAAAATAAAGGAAAGACAAAGTAACCCTGTTATAAATTGCCATGAAATCAATATTGATTAATTTCTAAAGCGTTTTGTATGCGGCGTTACTGCGCATAATAAGGATGACGGTATGATATCGGGAATTAGCTAAATAAAATGTTCTTATTTCATCAGATCATTTTTGCCTTAAGGATTGATCACAACAGGATGATTTATTGTGTGTACAAATACACATGTCTTCATTAACAAGAGATCCCAGAGGGATCTTGGCGCCCACCGAAGAATGATCTTTGTCTGACAATGGAAAGATGGATCTTTTCTCTGCTTTTCAAACTTTTTCAAACATACTACATATAAAATTTGAGACAGATCGCTTCAGTACTTTCTGAGAATTAGCAGTAACAAACTTCAACTATCAAAATCCAAGATGACTGCCTGGCGGCAATCTTGTTGACCGATCGGTCCCAAAACGCAATATGCATAACTAGGGCCATAGGGGAACCTACATATGAAATTTGAGAAAAATCCCTTCCGTACTTCCTGAGAAATAGCTATAACAAACTTTTACTATCAAAATACTGCCTTGCGGCAATCTTGTTGACCGATCGGTCCCAAAACGCAATATGCATAACTAGGGCCATAGGGGAACCTACATATGAAATTTGAGAAAAATCCCTTCCGTACTTCCTGAGAAATAGCTATAACAAACTTTTACTATCAAAATACTGCCTTGCGGCCATCTTGTTGACCGATCCGTCCCAAAATGCAATATGCATAACACGGTCCCTAGGGAACCTACATATGAAATTTGAGACAGATCCCTTTAGTACTTTCTGAGAAATACCGATAACAAACTTTAACTATCAAAATCAAAGCTGGCTCCCTTGCGGCCATCTTGCTGATCAATCGGCCCCATATAGCAATACACACAACTTGGGCCCTAGGGAAACCTACATATGAAATTTGAAAACGATCCATTCCATACTTTCTGAGAAATAGCTATAACAAACTTTAATTATCAAAATCCAAGATGGCTGCCATTGTGTTGACCAACTGGTCCCAAAATGCAATATGCACAATTAGGGCCCTAGGGGAACATATATATGGAATTTGAGAAAGAACCTTTTTATACTTTCTGAGAAATAGCAATAACAAACTTTAAATATCAAAATCCAAGATGACTGCCTGGCGGCAATCTTATTGACCGATCGGTCCCAAAACGCAATATGCATAACTAGGGCCATAGGGGAACCTACATATGAAATTTGAGAAAAATCCCTTCCGTACTTCCTGAGAAATAGCTATAACAAACTTTTACTATCAAAATACTGCCTTGCGGCCATCTTGCTGACCGATCCGTCCCAAAATGCAATATGCATAACACGGTCCCTAGGGAACCTACATATGAAATTTGAGACAGATCCCTTTAGTACTTTCTGAGAAATACCGATAACAAACTTTAACTATCAAAATCAAAGATTGCTGCCAACTTTAACTATCAAAATCAAAGATTGCTGCCTGGCGGCCATCATGTCGACCAATTGGTCCAAAAATGCAATATGCACAACTTGGGCCCTAGGGAAACCTACATCTAAAATTTGAAAAAGATTCCTTCAGTACTTTCTGAAAATAGCGATTTATAACAAGAACTTTTAACGGACGGACGGACGGAACGAAGGATGGACGACGGACCACGGACAAGAAGCGATTTGAATAGCCAATCATCTAATGATGGTGGACTGAAAATCGTTGAAATCACACATGGAATAAATTGTTATCGGAAAACCTATTCAAGAAAATATTTACATCAATCACTATCATTCATTATCTCACTTTAAGTCACTCACGAGGCCACATCCTTGATTTCCACGCAAAAATATATTTCCGTTCCTGGGGAACTAGAAACGAAAAATTGAGTTTTCAACGATTTTCTTCCAGCATCAAGTGCAAAGGAGACAGTCTTCTTCGCTGTTAGCATCTTACAGTATCTTCGTGAAACATATATACATATATCTGTAATAATTGTTTGTGCGTCATCACGACATCCTTCTGCTGCATCACTTTTCAAACAAAGCTACCGTGAGCTTGATCAAGATGGCCATAACATGAACCACTCCCATCGAAATATTCCAAACACAACCAACAGATATGCTTTTTGCATGATAAACATGTTACATGCATGCAACCACCATTCTTTTCTATGGGCATGGCACAGTTAGGACATCTTTTGCGGTCGGCTGTATTCTCGGAGAACCACTTTCGCAAGGTCTGGTCTTCAGTTCCCTCGGCTTTGAACATGGCACATGTGATTCCAGTATGCCACTGTACGTGACAGCTTGTACATATCTTGATTTGACATTCTGGACAGGGAAAAGATATCCCGGGCTCTGTGATTCGGTACACGATAGGACAATCAGGTGTTATGCAAAAATGATATTGCGTTTTGTTTTCTTGAACAAATTTACCGACAGACGAATCGGCTAGGTCGGTTATTTTCATATAACCCATTTTTGACAGATTGTTGATATCTTGCCACGTAAAGGGAGTGTGGCAGTCTTCCTTTTCACACTCCAGTGGCAGCTCTCTATTAGTGATCGACGTTTGAATCTGTACCTGGATACATTCCTTACAGTAAGGATGGCCACAGCATTCTACACGGTACAAATCTTTACGCTCCACTGGACAGAAACATGTGACACATTCGGGATCATCTTCCTCTGTTTGTACAGCGCCAGGACTTAAAGTTTCCATCACTTTCCTAATGAGTGATTTAGCAGTACTGACAGAATCTTTTGATCCGAATAGCATCAATCGATGATTTCTTTGAAGTAATCGAACAGAAATAAGGCCAGTTTCTTCACACAGTTTAGAGAAATCAGATGTATATTTCAGGAAAATCGCCTTCAAAACACCTGGTGGCTTTCCCTCTCCTTTCAAATCCACAACTTCAGAGGAATCAGAGGTTATTTCTAACAGAAATTCGTCAATTTTCTGTTTTGCTTTTTGTCGGTTTTGTTGGAGCCCGTGGATGGAGACTGTCATCACCCGACTGTCTGTTAAGATGAGTGTTTCAGTTTGGCTCATGATCTGCTTCAATTTGTTACGGCCTTCCCATGTGAATAACGACTTCAGAGAGGCTGACTCGTCGCATTCGATCACTTCCCCTTTAATGATGTGTTGGAATGATCGTCTGGCTCGGACGAGGGTTTCAACGTCATCTGTACTTATTTCAACAACAACGTTTTCATTTCGAAGAGTTTTCGTTTTCATTCGAACTCCTTCTGCTTCAAGGTTTCTGACACACTGATTAACTGCATCGCCACTTTTATCGTATATTCTCTTCGGGATGAACAATGAGCAATTGAGAATAGGCTTAGCAGATACAGTCTGGTCGGTCATCACAAATTTGTGATCCATTTTTTCACAAACTTTTTGTCCATCTTCGGGCTTATCGAAAGTAACAAAGGCAGTAAAGTTGGTCTCTGTTTCTCGTTGAATGGGCTTCAGCTCCAATGTGTAGGCACCTTGATTTACATAGTTTTCGATTTCCACGCGAAGTCGTCGTTTAATCGCTCTGAGAATGTCTTCACTTTCGCTGTTGACCCTTTCCCTTATAATTGATGCCCTTGTTATACTAGTGGTTGGATCCAGGTTCAAAGTTGTGGCAATACTTTCCCTCAAAACATCTTCGTTTACATTTTGACTCAGTCCAGCTACGTGAATCTGTCCTTCTGTAGTTTGGTTGGCCCCTTTAGTTTTCGATGGTTTGATCTTGGCCTGTGAATTACCTACCATGATTTGACCATACCGAACAGCATTGTCGGCATCTATCAAACTACTGAATGTGACGAATCCAAAGCCCCGTGATCGTCTCCGACACCACTGTATGCGAACGGTGAATTTATCAGATTGATCACTTATCAATCGAACACTTGGGCGAGCAGAGAGATCAGGATTCCCTGTCGTGTTTGTAACTGCTCGTACAGCATCCTCTGTTTTCTGATATATAACCTGACCCCAGAGCGACGGTGCATTCTTCTTGAAATGGTATTTGTTACACTTTTCTATTGTTCCAAACTGGCTAAAATGTTGGAAAACTTCATCATATTCCAGCTCCTGTGTTTTGTTTACGGCACAGTGTATCATCA
This sequence comes from Argopecten irradians, assembly GCF_041381155.1. NCBI lineage: Eukaryota > Metazoa > Mollusca > Bivalvia > Pectinida > Pectinidae > Argopecten > Argopecten irradians. The sequence continues at coordinate 18,662,229 of NC_091142.1, read as the reverse complement.
CAACCTTGTACTCATCTGGCATAAACATCGCCTTGGTACAGCCCCCAGCTCCTAGGACAGCACGTACTGACCGACCAGTTGATTTAGTGCCCAGTTTTTCCTCCCTTTCCTCACTGAGGAACTTCTCTTTGATTGGTTTTAACATCTCATCCAGCGATCTTTCCAATATTTCCTTTTTGAGTGTGTTTGAGAATATCTTCACTTCTCCCACTTCACGGTCAGCTTCAACAACAACGACGGACCCGGAACACTTTTCTATCAAGCTTGCTTCGAATGTCCTGAGAGCTGTGTATCTCGGCCCAACAATTTCCCTGAAAACTTGTGATCCCACACAAGTTGTTATGATTGGTATGATTCGTTTGCTCTTAGCTTCTTCAATGTTCACATCCAATAGTCCCTCCTCAATGCCACGTAACACCATTTCCTCGCTAATTGGCGTTATACTCATCGCAAAGTCCCTAGATGTCCTCATCACTTGATCAAAGACAAGCCACTCTGGTTGACTACCCAAAGACATCAAGGCTGATGATGGATGGACTTCAACTCTCTGGTCCTTTGCAGCAAGAACATATCCGGCCTTTGGATGTCCCAGATAATGGCTAATGTTTCCACTGAATATCTTTAGAATGGGTTTTATCAGCTTGTGGTCAGCGTTTTTCGCATCCTCGAATTGAAAAGGTACTTCTATTTTCATTTCTCTCTTCAATGTGATCAAAACATCCTTGACGACTTCCTTGATTCCTTTCATCGCCTTGCCATTTATAGACTGATTAAAACACCACGTTCCCCTTGATTTTTCACGCTGACGAGTCCATTCTCTGAAAACGTTCAACATAGTCATCAAGTCGCCATCTGCATGACAAAAAGGCACTTTCTTTCGATCGGCTTGCTCTTTTTCTTCAGTTGTTCCAGCTCGGTAAAAAACAGAACCTCCGCTACAAGCTGCAGCTACAACTATTCCCTCTAAACCAACATCTATCGCCAATGTGTCATATACAAAAACTCCAAATTTAGGATCAAAAGGTAACTTAGAAATCCATTTGCCAAGATCGGTTATTTTTCTTTCAGATATAGCTTCAAGTTTTTCTAACTCGCTTACAGCGCTTTCCATGTTTTCTTTTGATGGAGCCATGACAAAATCAAATTCCAGTGGATCTATGTCAAGTTCAAAAAGCTTCAACATTGCCTGACCCAAATTCACGCGCAAAATCTCAGGGACCATGTTCGTTTTCATTTTGTCATATTCCTCGTTTGTATATAAACGAAAGCATACCCCAGGGCCAAGACGTCCCGCGCGACCTTTTCGCTGGTCAGCTGAGCTTTTCGTTACAGTTGTTACTGCCAATGTGTTCATTTTCCGTTTTGGATCATAGCTCATCTCCTTTACCAGGCCAGTGTCGATCACATATCGGATGCCAGGAATGGTAACCGACGTCTCAGCACTGTTGGTGGCAAAAACTATTTTCCGTTTACCAATAATGCTGTCAAAGACTTTTCTTTGTTCGTCAGCTTGGAGTTTCCCATGCAGTTCCATGCAAACATAATTTTGATTTCTTCCTTCCGTGTAATTAATAAACTTTTCACAACATACTTCTGTCTCATTAGGAGAAGTAACAAACACAAGGATGTCTCCATCAGTTGGATTGTAGTGAACATCTATTGCTTTCTGGACACATTCCTCAATGTAGTTCGAGAAAGATTCTTGATCAGAATTAACTTCTTTCCATATGATCTCTACCGGAAACATCCTCCCTGAAACTTGTAGTACTGGGCAATGGCCAAAGTATGTGACGAAGACTGCAGGATCAATGGTGGCAGATGTGATTACCACACGAAGGTCTGTGCGCACATCAAGGCAGCTTTTTATCATACCAAGGAGTAGATCAGTGTATATACTTCGCTCGTGTGCTTCGTCAATGATGATACAAGAAAATGAGGACAGACTTCTATCACGAAGGCATTCCTTCAAAAGAACATGATCTGTCATAAACAGAACTTTTGTATCAGGTGTTTTCTTTTCTTGAATCCCAACCTTATACCCAATCACATCTCCTACCTCGGTGCCCATCTCGCTCGCCACATGTGTAGCAACACTTACGGCAGCTATCTTGCGTGGTTGAGTGCAAGCAATCAATCCTGAATTAGCGTGTCCACTTTGATAAAGATACTGGGCCATCTGTGTGCTTTTCCCTGATCCTGTCTCCCCAATTATTATTGATACTTGGTTATTCTTCACCACATCCAGGATATCCGTTCTTCTAGCATACATCGGCAAAGCTTTCTCAAGTCTGTTGCATTCTACACCAAATGCTTTCAAAATGTCCATGGCTGGTTTTTCACATATAGGAGAGTTATCAATTTCGACAAATTTTTGATGAACTGTTGCAAGAAAATTTTGAAATTCAACTTTTTGGAGTTTCAGTTCTTTCAATTTGTCTTCCAATGCTTTCAGCTCTTGACAAGTAACTTCGAAATCTTCTAGAGACAAATATTTAGGTTTTGAGCCCTGGCGTTTTGCTATTTTTTCTTGTAGCTCTTCGATCTTAGTTTCGTGTGCTCTAAAAGACGAGTCTGCCCTCTTCGCTATCTCTTCTGTACATTTTTCGAGAAAAAGTTGAGCTTTCTCTTCTGTTGACATTGGTAGACTGCGTGCTTCTTCCAACGAATAAAAACAGCAAACTTTTGTGTGGCATTTATCATTACTTTTTTCTAGCTCCTCCACCAGGCGTTCAGCATCAATTCTACTTGGGCATTCCAAACGGACAACTGTGTTCCCAGTAGGTGCATCAATGGTTTGTTCTACCAAAGTGAATGACATTTTGTCTGGTAGCCTCTGTGAAATGTACCTAAACATGTCAAAATCTTCATGAATGGTCTCAGCAAATTTCACAAACAATGCTGTTTTCGGTTTTGTGTGCTTGGCTTCAATACCTCTATGTTTATATCCTAGTTCATCAACTGACCTGTTCCGGTTGTTGGTATAGTGTTGTGATCCCTCATGGTAGTAGGTCTTGGCCAATTTTCCTTGTTCATCTAACCGTGACAAACCTGAAACAATAAATGCAAACCATGTTAAAGCCATAGAAAACAAGATCATTAAGTCAATGGCTAACCTATAATCCCCCATCCTCAATGCATCTAATGTTGGTGTTATTTAATCACCTGCATGCACTTTGACTTGTGTTGTTATAGTTTTAAGTATACACAGTATGTAATATCTTAACATGATCTGGTTACAATAGAAGCAAAAATATTTGAACAACAGTACAAATGATAATGTCAGTCAATGGAAAGCATCTTTTCTCCTTTTTCCCTCTTCCTTTGAAATATTTATAATAGTGTAAACTTTACATTAAGTCTGCAGAGCAGGCACACATTCCAATTGTCAAATCCAATATAGTCACTCTCTGCCATGCTGTGTTTGGCTTTGTTCCAAAATGGATATGCAAAATTAGAGACCAGGACGAACTTACAAATTCAACTTCAGGAAGACCTCTCCCAATACTTTTTACAGAATGTTTTCAAATCTTAATAGGACTGCATGTTATCCATTCTCTTTCTGATCTTAAAAGAAACGCAATGGACAGAACTACAGCAAACAAGGGGTACCTGCATATGAAATACAATGATAACAAACTTCAATCTTCAAAATATGATAATGCTGACTGTCGGTCAGTCTGTTTTCATATCTGTCCTATAATTATAGATGGATTCCCATAGCCCATACAGATAAAGTTTCATTACACGTTTTCAAAACATTGGTACACACCCATTTTAAAAAGAACCGATACTCTTATCAATACTTGAAAAATATAAACACATGATTTTCTAATGAAATCCAAATGGAAATAGGGACTAAATGAAGGAGACAGAGTAAAAGTCTTGCAGATCTGTTTTATAATGAAAACTACATTGTTTTACAACAATTTGTCTATTTTCTTATATAATTACAATGTCAAAGCAAATAAAATCTATATGTAGTAACAGTAGTATGGTAGATAACCAGTGAATTTCTTCAGTTCAGGTATCATTAAAATACCAGTATCGATTCATTAATATGGTATGGTATCATACCATTTCATTCTTAACGGCATCCAAACCTACCTACAATGCATTCAATATTTAAGATAGATAACAAACTTAAAAATACATGTAGCTACCTGTCTGACATCTTGATGTCTGATAAGTCCAAAAATACCATGCATAACTAGGGCCCATGGGGAGTCTAGATATTAAATTTGGGACAGGTCCTTTCTAGATCTATATTATATCTAAGACAGACCTTTTCAGAGAAATATAGTGATAATAAACATCATTATCAAAAGCATGTCGGCCATCTCGTTACATAATCAGCCCTGAAATGCAATACATACAACTTCGGCTGAAAGAGATCCATTCAGTACTCTGTGAGAAATTGAGATAACAAACTTCAATTGTCAAATTCCAAGATGGCTGCCTATCACCATCTTGTTTTCAGATCAATCTAACAATGTGATATGCATATCAAGGCACCAAGGAAAACCAAAAGTGATATTTAAGTAGTAACTGCACTATACCTATAAAATGTACATGCATGTTACTTTTAAGTCCAATGTATGATAATTTCCAGTATTAACTGTGGCAATTTATCTCTGGTGTATTATTACCTTCATAACATTTTAAGATGTCACAAAATGACTGGATCTATGTCTTTGAAAGTATTCACAAATGTTTTTTTAATTTTAGATCAATATGACATTTCGTTCTAATCATATTGGTGCCAACCAAAGAATGATCTACGTCTGATAATAGAAAGAGGGATATCTTTTCGCTACTTTTCAAAGTTTAACTACATAGGATATTTAAGAAAGAATCCTTCAGTACTTTATGAGATATAGTGGTAACTAATTTCAACCATCAAAATCCAATATGACTGCCTCTCAGCCATTTTGTTGACCAATTAGTCGCAAAAAGCAGTTTAATGATGCAGGACAGGTCAAAATCGAATATAGCGACATGTAATGAGACAAGAAAGGTCACTACAGGACATGACGAAATGTAATGAGACAGGACAGGTCACTAAAGGACATGACGAAATGTAATGAGACAGGACAGGTTACTACAGGACATGACGACATGTAATGGGACAGGACAGGTCACTACAGGACGTGACGACATGTAATGAGACAGGACAGGTCACTACAGGACATGACGACATGTAATGAGACAGGACAGGTCACTACAGGACATGACGACATGTAATGAGACAGGACAGGTCACTACAGGACATGACGACATGTAATGAGACAGGACAGGCCACTACGGGACATGACGACATAAATGAGACAGGACAGGTCACTACAGGACATGACGACATGTAATGAGACAGGACAGGTCACTACAGGACATGACGACATGTAATGAGACAGGACAGGTCACTACAGGACATGACGACATGTAATGAGACAGGACAGGTCACTACAGGACATGACGACATGTAATGAGACAGGACACAGGTCACTACAGGACATGACGACATGTAAGAGACAGGACAGACGGACATGACGACATGTAATGAGACAGGACATGCACTACGGGACATGACGACATAAAATGAGACAGGACAGGTCACTACAGGACATGACGACATGATAATGAGACAGGACAGGTCACTACAGGACATGACGACATGTAATGAGACAGGACAGGTCACTACAGGACATGACAATATGTAATGAGACAGGACAGGTCACTACAGGACATGACGACATGTAATGAGACAGGACAGGTCACTACAGGACATGACAAAATGTAATGAGACAGGACAGGTCACGAAAGGACATGATGACATGTAATGAGACAGGACAGGTCACTACAGGACATGACGAAATGTAATGAGACAGGACAGGCCACTACGGGACATGCCGACATGTAATGAGACAGGACAGGTCACGAAAGGACATAATGACATGTAATGAGACAGGACAGGTCACTACAGGACATGACGAAATGTAATGAGCCAGGACAGGCCACTACGGGACATGCCGACATGTAATGAGACCAGGTCAGGTCACTATGGGACATGACGACATGTAATGAGACAGGACAGGTCACTACAGGACATGACGACATAAAATGAGACAGGACAGGTCACTACAGGACATGACGACATGTAATGAGACAGGACAGGTCACTACAGGACATGACGACATGTAATGAGACAGGACAGGTCACTACAGGACATGACGACATGTAATGAGACAGGACAGGTCACTACAGGACATGACGAAATGTAATGAGACAGGACAGGTCACGAAAGGACATGATGACATGTAATGAGACAGGACAGGTCACTACAGGACATGACGAAATGTAATGAGCCAGGACAGGCCACTACGGGACATGCCGACATGTAATGAGACCAGGTCAGGTCACTATGGGACATGACGACATGTAATGAGACAGGACAGGTCACTACAGGACATGACGACATAAAATGAGACAGGACAGGTCACTACAGGACATGACGACATGTAATGAGACAGGACATGCCACTACGGGACATGACGACATAAAATGAGACAGGACAGGTCACTACAGGACATGACGACATGTAATGAGACAGGACAGGCCACTACATGACATGACGACATGTAATGAGACAGGACAGGCCACTACGGGACATGCCGACATGTAATGAGACAGGACAGGCCACTACGGGACATGACGACATAAAATGAGACAGGACAGGTCACTATGGGACATGACGACATGTAATGAGACAGGACAGGCCACTACAGGACATGACGACATAAAATGAGACAGGACAGGTCACTACAGGACATGACGACATGTAATGAGACAGGACAGGTCACGAAAGGACATAATGACATGTAATGAGACAGGACAGGTCACTACAGGACATGACGAAATGTAATGAGCCAGGACAGGCCACTACGGGACATGCCGACATGTAATGAGACCAGGTCAGGTCACTATGGGACATGACGACATGTAATGAGACAGGACAGGTCACTACAGGACATGACGACATAAAATGAGACAGGACAGGTCACTACAGGACATGACGACATGTAATGAGACAGGACATGCCACTACGGGACATGACGACATAAAATGAGACAGGACAGGTCACTACAGGACATGACAACATGTAATGAGACAGGACAGGCCACTACATGACATGACGACATGTAATGAGACAGGACAGGCCACTACGGGACATGCCGACATGTAATGAGACAGGACAGGTCACTACGGGACATGACGACATAAAATGAGACAGGACAGGTCACTATGGGACATGACGACATGTAATGAGACAGGACAGGCCACTACAGGACATGACGACATAAAATGAGACAGGACAGGTCACTACAGGACATGACGACATGTAATGAGACAGGACAGGCCACTACAGGACATGACGACATAAAATGAGACAGGACAGGTCACTACAGGACATGACGAAATGTAATGAGGTAGGACAGGTCGTTACAGGACATGCCGACATGTAATGAGACAGGACAGGTCACTTCAGGACATGCCGACATGTAATGAGACAGGACAGGCCACTACAGGACATGACGACATGTAATGAGACAGGACAGGCCACTACAGGACATGCCGACATGTAATGAGACAGGACAGGTCACTACAGGACATGACGACATGTAATGAGACAGGACAGGCCACTACGGGACATGCCGACATGTAATGAGACAGGACAGGCCACTACACGACATGACGACATGTAATGAGACAGGACAGGCCACTACGGGACATGCCGACATGTAATGAGACAGGACGGGCCACTACGGGACATGACGACATGTAATGAGACAGGACAGGTCACTACAGGACATGACGACATGTAATGAGACAGGACAGGTCACTACAGGACGTGACGACATGAAATGAGACAGGACAGGTTACTTCAGGACATGACGACATGAAATGAGACAGGACAGATCACTACAGGACGTGACGACATGAAATGAGGCAGGACAGGCCACTACGGGACATGACGACATGAAATGAGACAGGACTGGTAACTACAGGACGTGACGACATGTAATGAGACAGGACAGGTCACTACGGGACATGAAGACATGACAACATGTATTAGGACAAGATGAGATGAATTGTGTATGCTACCCCTCTTTCATTTCCTGGTGGGGACTTATCTTACCAAAGCCAAATTCATTTATCCAGAGCTACAAAGCATTTCTTTTATCATAATACATTGCCAAATATGAATCTACTATGTTTACTTCATTATACATGTTTAATAATTATTTGAACAAAATAGTGAGATTTAAAATAAAAAAATGGGTTTGTATACTGTATAATTGTTATATATTGGTGGTTTAAAATTTTATAATGGACTGTTTGGAGCTCAACATTAAGGTTTGTTTTCGCAAATCATCGTTCTACTTATCTATTTTAAAAGATCAAGGTGTGACATGTAAACTGATAAGTTTAGAAAACAAGAGGCCCAGAGGGCCTGCATCGCTCACCTGGTTTGTAATGCCAAGTAATGTTCTGAATACAGGTTCATTGTTTCTTTTCTGAAGGAATTTGAATATATACCTTTAAATCCCCTATTAGGCCCACCCCTCCTGCCCCCGGAGGGTCAGAGCCAAAGTTTATATAAGTTCTGTTCCCCTTCCCCCAAGGATGTTTGTGGCCAAATTTGGTTACAATCCATGGAGAACTCTATGACAAGTAGCGATTTAAAGGATTTACCTCTATTTCCCCTATTGGGCCCCGCCCCTCCTACCCCCGGGGGGTCAGAGCCATAATTTATACAAGTTCTGTTCCCCCTCCCCCAAGGATGTTTGTGGCCAAATTTGGTTACAATCCATGCAGAACTCTATGACAAGTAGCGATTTAAAGGATTTACCTCTATTTCCCCTATTGGGCCCCGCCCCTCCTGCCCCCGGGGGGTCAGAGCCAAAATTTATACAAGTTCTGTTCCCCCTCCCCCAAGGATGTTTGTGGCCAAATTTGGTTACAATCCATGCAGAACTCTATGACTAGTTGCGTTTAAAGGAAATGTTGACGGACAGAAGGACGCCGACGGACGACGGACGACGCACCATGACATAAGCTCACCGGCCCTTCGGGCAAGGTGAGCTAAAAAATCATAAGGTCTTACAGTTTGGGAAACACAATAAATTGCTGAATTTAGCGTAATTAAACCTGCCATGAATATTAGCAACTATATTGTAGAAAGTGGCATATTCACTGAATTTCCTGAGAACTTATCAGGCATTATGAAATATTGCCTTATCAATGCCCATTCTATTTCATTGATTAAATATTAAGGTTTGCATTATCATATCAATCAACTATTATCAGTGAATGAGCTGGGTGTTCCATAAATGGGGTCCTTCTCATATACAAGAGATCCCAGAGGGATCTTGGTGCCCACCAAGGAATGATATATATGTCTGACAATGGAAAGATGGATCTTTTCTCTACTTTTCAAACTTTTTCAACATACTACGTATAAAATTTGAGACAGATCGCTTCAGTATTTTCTGAGAACGAGCAGTATCAAACTTCAACTATCAAAATCCAAGATTGCTCCTTGACGGTCATCTTGTTGATCAATCGGTCCCAAATCACAATATGCACAACAAGGCCCTAGGGGAACCTACATATAAAATTTGAGAAAAATCCCTTCAGCACTTTCTGAGAAATAGCAGTAACAAATTTTAACTATCAAAATCCAAGATGACTGCCTAGTGGCCATCTTGCTGACCGATTGGTCCCAAAATGCAATACGCACAACTAGGTCCCTAGGGGAAACCTGCATATGAAATTTGAGAAAGATTCCTTCAGTACTTTCTGAGAAACAGCAATAACAAACCTTAAATATCAAAACCCAAGATGGCTGCCTGGTGGCCATTTTGATAACCAATTGGTCCCAAAATGCAATATGCACAATTAGGGCCCTATGGGAACCTACAAATGAAATTTGAGACAGATCTCTCCAGTACTTTCTGAGAAATAGCGATAACAAATTTTAAGTATCAAAATCAAAGATGGCTGCTTGGCTGCCATCTTGTTGACCGATTGGTCCCAAAACCTATAATGCATAACAAGGTCCCTAGGGGAACCTACACATGAAATTTGAGACAGATCCCTTCAGTACTTTCAGAGAAATAGCAATAACAAACTAAGCTATCAAAATCCAAGATGGCTGCCTGGTGGACATCTTGTTGATCAATTGGACCCAAAATGCAATATGCACAACTAGGGCCCTAGGGGAACATTCATATAAAATTTGAGAAAGATTCCTTCAGTACTTTCTGAGAAAAAGCGATAACAAACTTTAGCTATCAAAATCCAAGATGGCTGCCTGGTGGACATCTTGTTGATCGATTGGTCCCAAAATGCAATATGCACAACAAGGTCCCTAAGGGAACCTACATATGAAATTTGAGACAGATCCTTCAGTATTTTCTGAGAAAAAGCGATAACAAACTTTAACTTTCAAAATCCAAGATGGCTGCCTGGCGGCCATCTTATTGACCGATTGGTCCCAAAATGCAATATGCACAACTAGCGCCCTAGGGGAACCTACATATGAATTTTGAGACAGATCCTGTCAGTACTTTCTGAGAAATAGTGATAACAAGAATTGTTAACGGAAGGACGGAAGGACGGATGGATGGAAGGACGGACCATGAACCATGGAAAAAAGCGATTTGAATAGATGGCAATACTTTTTCTAAATTAATAGTGTGTCACAATAAGTTACATGTACACATTATTCAAGTTATTTGATTTGAATTCTGATGATGGTAGGCTAAAAATGGGGTCCCCTTATGTAATTGGAATGGAGTTCCACAAAAAACAGGAGTGCTTTTGATTTTCTCTGCTTAAAAAGTATATGGGGACAGCTTAAATGCAAACTATTTGAAAAAAGCCTTGAGATCTTCAACAAGATGCCCAGAGGGCCTGAATCGCTCACCTGGTTTGTAATGTCAAGTCATGTTCTGAATACAGGTTCATTGTTTCTTTTCTGAAGGAATTTGAATATTTACCTCTTATTTCCCTATTGGGCTCCGCCCCTCCTGCCCCCGGGGGGTCAGAGCCAAAATTTATACAAGCTCTGTTCCCCTTCCCCAAAGGATGTTTGTGGCCAAATTTGGTTACAATCCATGCAAAACTCTAGGACAAGTAGCATTTTATAGGATTTACCTCTATTTCCCATATTGGGCCCAGCCACTCCTGCCCCTGACGGGTCAGAGCCAAAACTTATACAAGTTCTGTTCCCCTTCCCCCAAGGATGTTTGTGGCCAAATTTGGTTACAATCCATGCAGAACTCTAGAACAAGTAGTGATTTATAGGATTTACCTCTATTTCCCCTATTGGGCCCCGCCCCTCCTGCCCCCGGGGGGTCAGAGCCAAAATTTATACAAGTTCTGTTCCCCTTCCCCCAAGGATGTTTGTGGCCAAATTTGGTTACAATCCATGTAGAACTCTAGGACAAGTAGCGATTTATAGGATTTACCTCTATTTCCCCTATTGGGCCCCGCCCCTCCTGCCCCCAGGGGGTCAGAGCCAAAATTTATACAAGTTCTGTTCCCCTTCCCCCAAGGATGTTTGTGGCCAAATTTGGTTACAATCCATGCAGAACTCTAGAACAAGTAGTGATTTATAGAATTTACCTCTATTTCCCCTAAAGGGCTCCGCCCCTCCTGCCCCCGGGGGGTCAGAGCCAAAACTTATACAAGTTCTGTTAACCTTCCCCCAAAGGATGTTTGTAGCCAAATTTGGTTACAATCCATGTAGAACTCTAGGACAAGTAGCGATTTATAGGATTTACCTCTATTACCCCTATTGGGCCCCGCCCCTCCTGCCCCGGGGGGGTCAGAGCCAAAATTTATACAAGTTCTGTTAACCTTCCCCCAAGGATGTTTGTGGCCAAATTTGGTTACAATCCATGCAAAACTCTAGGACAAGCAGCGATTTATAGGATTCACCTCTATTTCCCCTATTGGACCCTGCCCCTCCTGCCCCTCCTGCCCCCGGGGGATCAGAGCCAAAATTTATACATGTTCTGTTTCCCTTCCCCCAAGGATGTTTGTGGCCAAATTTGGTTACAATCCATGTAGAACTCTAGGACAAGTAGCGATTTAAAGGATTTACCTCTATTTCCCCTATTGGGCCCCGCCCCTCCTGCCCCCGGGGGGTCAGAGCCAAAATTTATACAAGTTCTGTTCCCCTTCCCCCAAGGATGTTTGTGGCCAAATTTGGTTACAATCCATGCAGAACTCTATGACAAGTAGCGATTTAAATTAAATGTTGACGGATGGACGGACGGATGGTTGACGGACGACGGACCCCACGCCATGACATAAGCTCACCAGCCCTTCGGGCCAGGTGAGCTAAAAATGGTTTGTAAACAAACTTCTATTTCCTCTGGTCTGATAGACAGTTTCCAACTCACCAGGAGAACCTTGTTTAAATGTCTGATTTTCCTCATTCATTTCACTGCTGTATCCGTAGCCCAATTCTTTATCTGTTGAAGAATTGAGAGAAAAAAATCATAAACTAAAAGCAAAATTTGTAGTTATGTATGATAGTGTTTTTTGTTTTTTTGTTGTTAATAAAACAACACTTCATCAAGACAATGTCAGGATCGTTTCAGCTAAATAACATGGGTAGAACTTAATTAAGAAGATGTTTAAAATTTGTTTTCAAGATGGCAGCTGTGGCATCCATCTTTAATTTTCGATCAACCAAAAAAACAACAACACTTGGTGGAGACTATGTCAGGATCAAACAGGCAAGATTGAGCTAAGTCCTGCTGATGGAACTTTAGAAGACCTTCAAAGGGTGTTTTTAAGATGGCAATACTTTTTCTAAAATTAATATTGTGTCACAATAAGTTACATATACACATTATTCAAGTTAAAATTCAACTCAATATATATATAACTAGCCTGTACAAGCTCTATAAATAATGCACTCCTTCTTTTTAAGGTCTCCAGTTCCAAATAAATCTTCAATCTTTATCAAATACATACTGAAAATATCAATACCATATACATTGTATCAATAAAGAAAAATTTTGTCATCTTTTGCTCATTGATTTGTGGTTCTTACCAAGTACATAGCTTTGTCAAATATCTAAATATGATCCCATTACATACAAGAGCTCTAATTTCCTGAAATGTTCATGCACTTTCGGTGTTTTGCCATGCTTATTCAGACAAATATGTTGTATTTTTTTTAGTAAGCATAAATTCAATCACCTTTCCCAGAAATGTTGGTATCTGATGGCAGTTGTTTTATTCTGCCTTTCCTTAACACTTGTGTTGGTACCATGTCCATCCCAAAGGCTCCTCTCTGACGAAATGGTCCTTGGTGAATTGGAGCTGCGGCCCCTGGAACATTCCCACCGCAGTCTGACATGTTTTCATCAGATGCTTGTTTTGAAGATGAAGAAGATGGTGTCAGGTTCTTTTGTTTCAGTCCTTAATTCATGGTGATGAGCTATCTAACAAGTCCACCATCTGAAATATGGAAAATTCTTAGAAAATTTATTTTTCTATTGACACAACCATATTCAGAATGTGATGTGTAAAATTATAGACATTGATCTCTATGTTACACCAATTGACCAGGTTTGAACAAAATTGATAAACAAGAGGCCCATTGGGCCTGTACTGCTCACCTGTTTCAGGCTAAGAACACAAGCTACCAACTTGAAGGCTTTAGAATTGAACTTAATCTATTTATTTCTACAGATGGATTTTAAAGAATTTGCTATATTTCCCCTATAGGGCCCTGCCCCTCTGGCCCCTGGGGGAACCGCCCCACCATTTATACACAATTGGTTCCACTTCACCTAAGGAAGCGCCAGACTAAATTAGAACACACTTCACCTAAGGAAGCATCAGACTAAATTAGAACTAAACCCCTTCATTCCCACAGAAGAAGAAGGAATTTAAAGAATTTGCTATATTTTCCCTATTAAGCCCCGCCCATCAGGCCCATGGAGGACCAGACCCACCATCTATACAAAATTGGTTTCCCTTTATCCATGGAAGCTTCAGACCAAATTAGAACTAAATCCCTTCATTCCTACAGAAGAAGAAGGATTTTAAAGAATTTGCTATATTTCCCCTATTTGGCCCCGCCCTCCAGGCCCCTGGGGGGACCAGACCCACCGTTTATACAAAATTGGTTTCCCTTCACCCAAGGAAGCTTCAGACCAAATTAGAACTAAATCCCTTCATTCCCACAGAGGAAGAAGGATTTTAAAGAATTTGCTATATTTCCCCTATTGGGCCCCGCCCCTCAGGCCCCTGGGTGGCCAGTGTCACCATTTATACAAGATTGGTTCTCCTTCACCTAAAGAAGCTTCAAACCAAATTTAGTGAAAATCTATTCAGCCATTTATGACTAGTAGGGATATTCGTGAAAAGTTGACGGATGACGAACCCCGGATGCCGCGCCATTACATAAGCTCACCGGCCCTTCGGACCAGGTGAGCTAAAAACAAGGAGCCGCAAAGCGTGGAATTATATATATCCCCCGCGCCCCGCAGTTGGAATAAAACCCAAATACATGATCAAGGTCAAAGTAATTAACACTTATTCAAATATAGCTTTAAATGTATGCGAGTATTGTAAAACTGGAAAAAAAATAACACGGGTAACAATAAGAAACTGTAATTTGGTATTTTTGACTGAGTTTCCAAAGTACAGAAAAAAATCCGAAAATTGAAGGTCCATAACAGCAAAAGCCACAACTAGAGCACTTGTCTGATATATACAGAAAGTTTCTTGGAGCTGCATTGAACAGTTTTGGAGTTATAGCTCGGAAACAAAAAGAAACAGTAATTTGGTATTTTTTACTAAGTTTCCATGGTAACCGAAAAAAATTCCTAAAATGGAAGGCTCGAAATAGCAAATTGCACAACTAGGCCACTTGTCTGATATATTCAGAAAGTTTCATGACGCCTTGTTAAACAGTTTTGGAGTTATAAGTCCGGAAACAAAAGGAAATGCATTTCGCAGAGGATAATTAATAAGTCATTGACAATTTTACAAAGCCTGTTTATATTGACCTGGTTATCATGGCAACCAAAATATTGGCAAAAACATAACCTGCATGCACATTGCACATCTACATATGGTTCCAACATTGCCGCCACGTTTCATTCAAAAATGATCTAGTAGTTTTCAGTCTAAATATTTTTTTTCTACAGACAAATCAAGGAGATATTTGGAATCTATGTATTATAAAATTAGAGAAATTAAGTACTCTGTTCACACTCGAAACGCCTCGGATGTAACTATCGTACATTGACCTCTCATGTGACACAAGGGCATCCATTTTGAAACTAAGGTACTTTTTTCATGGTTGTCATCGAGGATACAACCCCTCGAAAAGTGTCAGTTCATCGATGCTGTATGTTGTCCATCTCAAAGAAATGGTGACATTCAATTTCTTAAAATATGACTTAAAAGTTCTATGTACATTTCAATAACTATTCATTTTCTGATACGCAGTAAGGGCGTAATTAGATTTTCTGGTGAATAAAATGATTGATTTTTTTACATATTCCCACACCAATCAGATAATGTTTCAGTTAAATTGCACTGGTAGAACTTGAGCGAAGTTTGCATATACAAAATGTACATTGTTTATAGTGGCTGTCAGGTGGCCATCTTGGATTATGTAATTGACACTAAAAACACTATAAACACTTCACTTCATGTCTGAATGAATAAATATAAAATGGCATTAGTCTAATAGCCTGTGCGGCTGATGATCAGCTGATGTACATGTACTGTACAGTAACTGGCTTGTACTAAATCATTTGTAGCGGAAAAGATACTTCCGTCTGACTGACTTCAGAAGGTGATATCTGTGCCGCTCTGTACTGTTACAAGTACATTTTGTATTTATGTAAAACACCAATCAAAATGAAGACCCACTGTCAAAATACTCACATAAACATAAAACATTTCGTTCACCCAACATTAAATTTGTAGGTATGTATCACATGCGATAAAGTATTCTCGTTATTCAAGGTTGTGTATTTTCTATAAATCACATCCTGTTAAATACACCTGGAATTTCGAATATGCTTGCTACTTTCACTTTCGAAATCGAAGTGTAAACTAATAATCGGAGTAAAATTATAGAAATCAGGAATCCGGATTTAGCAAACGATAGAAACTAGACTAGTTCTACCTAACGTTATGTAAATATGATCTGTGTATACATTAAAGAATACCGTCCCTTCTGTGCCATCATACATTTAACTATATATCACATCATCACTATTGTATATAGGAACGTTAACGAATCCGGATATACATTGTAGGTACTAATCACAACGTTAATATATAGGCGAAGCGTATACGTAGTCTGTTAAAACTGTCTTTATCATAAGGCTTATTTTTTGCCTGATATATAATCTTATATTAGGAGAAAAAAAAATTAAAAAAACGCTGTATATTAAGCAAGAAAAAATAATATAGGCAATTGCAATTTTAGCGGACTGTAGACGAAGTGATAAACACATGTAAATTGTACACTGTACCTTGGTATGTCTCACACATTGTGTCCTTGTTTAATGTTGTATAATGCATATGAATTACACATTGAATATTGCCTTATGATTTTAAGAGTTATTGATAATCACGAATACCCATTAATTAGTGGCGTATACGTTATACTTACGTTATAGGTGTCATTATATTGGCCATCAAAAACGACGGGTGCCTTTGCCGAATTTATCGCGTGTATCTCACTAAAACCAGAAACATATATACATAGAGACTGGCAACTTGATATTTTATAAATGTTCAATAATTTTCAGATGGTTTGAGTACGATTTTAGATAGAAAAAATAATATTTTAATTTACATATTAATAAAACAAAATGCACTCCCGGTTTTGAATGTCTCATTTTCGAAAAACACGGTAAAATTGCTGATTTTCATGCTTTCTAAAATCATATTAAATAACATAAATCGGGAAAACTGGTCACATCAAACCATGATATAATGTTTAAACTTTGTGTTGATGCAAAAATGTCATGTTTTAAAGAAAACACTTAAAAGTAGTTCGCCAAGGGAAAATGCTTATAAACCGAAGGTCCCTCTGCCTGTCAACAAAGAAGGAGTTTCCAATCTCTATGTATATATGTTTCTGCTAAAACGCACGGACATTCGTACATAGATTACATTTACATGTATTGGTGGAACATCGCAAAAAGTACATGTATGACGTGACTTCCAAGAAAACGCTAGAGGTGTGTCAGGAGCAAAACCGAACTATCACTGTAAAGGCAACATTATATACAAATGGGAATTATAAAGTTTTTTTTAATATTTTCATCATTTGGTAAATGACAGGAAATTGCTATTGGGCAACATTGCCTTTTTATTGTTCCTGGATTTGGTCTATTGGTTCAGTTTAGATTCACCGACTTCGAGCATGCGGTATTCAGAGGGAAATTAATCTGTTTTTGGTAAGTCTCTTCAATAGTCGCTTCTTGAAATTCATTATTGGACCTGGATGTAGTGGACAACACATCAATCATGAGCCTGGTTCTCGGGCAACCAATTCCCAAGATTCTGAAATCAACTTCGTCGTCCCCGATAGAAAAGTATCACAAGATGAAAATAAAATGCTAGACGGCAACACACCAGGTAATTTCCGCGACACGATAAAATTTTTGAAAAAAAATGGGAAATATGACACGAACAAGATCAAAACATATAAACTACATACATAATGTATATATATGTAGACGACAAAAAGATAAACCCACGTTCTAAAGGAGAAATTCGTTTATGGGGATTTGAAGATTCCCAACATTCGACGAAAAACAAGTAAGACTTGGAACTGAAAATTATTTCATCGACTATTTCCTGGAAAAGATATATCAAGTAGACATATTACCTGGGCATCATAATAAAAATTCAAAACCAAATGCTCTCATTATCTACCTGTCATATGCACAGCGTCTGTCATGCGCACTAGTGTGTTACATTATTTAGTCTACTACATGAGGATAGGCCTGCAGAATACTGTATAGTAATCAAATATAGTTAGAAATAGTCGAGTTTCTATCATTTACTAAATCTAGATTTTCAACTCTACCCATTAGTGATCACTCAATTCAAGCTTCGGAAAGAGAAAGTAGCCATATGGAGCAAAGATGAATTACAGGTATGTTATTCACAGGTCATGTAAATATTACATTATCTCATTGATAACACGCTCCAGATATTGAGTATATGATATTGAGATATTGTGACTGGACTATTTTGATTACCCCAGTATAGGTATATATCTGCGCCTTATATACCATTGCATTACCAATTTTTAACACTCAAAACTCACACAAACTTCACCCAGATTCAACATGTTTCTCCTTATCCTATAAAAAAAACTAAATATGAGCACTTCATGCAATTCCAAACACAAGACAAAACGCCAAGATTCTCAACAAAATCTTAAATATATTGCAACATTTGAAGGGGTCAGCATGAATAAATTTACAAATTACATCCGGCAGCAACAAAGTTAGGGGGTACAATGTATTCTGGAATCAGCTTGTCTGTCCGTCAGTCCATCTGTCCATAGAAAACAAATAGTCCTGACAATTCCTCAAAAACTACTGGGTCAATATCAATGGAACCTATTAGAATTTGTGGATTTTATGTAAATGTGCATACAGGTTATGCATTCAAAATTTGGTAACCATGATAACCATTTCACAAGTTAAATTTGGTCAATTGTTCTAACATGTTCATACATATCATTTGACACACCATGTGCTTCAATCACAGTTAACATAGAAACGTAATAGAGACGCATTTGGTCGCCATGTTCTCATATTAGAGGTAACGGACGTAAAGTTAGCTATTGGATTACAGTTTTAGTTATGGTATTATTTAAATGATTTAGTGAATGCGTTGTTTTCTCCTGTAACTTCATCAAGTGTTTATGTCAAGCTAAACAAATAAGGATCCGAAATAGGTGTTCATTTCACGTGAAATTTCATAAAATTGTAGATGTTTCTTTTTCTGCAAAATGTAATGGGCCAAATATCTCTCATATGAAATAAAAACATACTTTAAATTGCATAACTACAATGTACAACAAGTCTACTCTCACCAATAGCCTCATGGGCTGGAAGGTAAGTACAATGTACAACAAGTCTACCCTCACCAATAGCCTCATGGGCTGGAAGGTTAGTACACTGTACAAGTCTACTCTCACCAATAGCCTCATGGGCTGGAAGGTAAGAACACTGTACAACAAGTCAACCCTCACCAATAGCCTCATGGACTGGAAGGTTAGTACAATGTACAACAAGTCTACCCTCACCAATAGCCTCATGGGCTGGAAGGTAAGAACACTGTACAACAAGTCAACCCTCACCAATAGCCTAATGTGCTGGAAGGTTAGTACATTGTACAACAAGTCTACCCTCACCAATAGCCTCATGGGCTGGAAGGTAAGAACACTGTACAACAAGTCAACCCTCACCAATAGCCTCATGTGCTGGAAGGTTAGTACAATGTACAACAAGTCAACCCTCACCAATAGCCTCATGTGCTGGAAGCTTAGTACAATGTACAACAAGTCTACCCTCACCAATAGCCTCATGGGCTGGAAGGTAAGTACATTGTACAACAAGTCTACCCTCACCAATAGCCTCATGGACTGGAAGGTAAGTACATTGTACAACAAGTCTACCCTCACCAATAGCCTCATGTGCTGGAAGGTTGGTACAATGTACAACAAGTCTACCCTCACCAATAGCCTCATGGGCTGGAAGGTTAGTACAATGTACAACAAGTCTACCCTCACCAATAGCCTCATGTGCTGGAAGGTAAGTACAATGTACAACAAGTCTACCCTCACCAATAGCCTCATGGGCTGGAAGGTTAGTACAATGTACAACAAGTCTACCCTCACCAATAGCCTCATGGGCTGGAAGGTTAGTACAATGTACAACAAGTCTACCCTCACCAATAGCCTCATGGGCTGGAAGGTAAGTACAATGTACAACAAGTCTACCCTCACCAATAGCCTCATGTGCTGGAAGGTAAGTACAATGTACAACAAGTCTACCCTCACCAATAGCCTCATGGGCTGGAAGGTTAGTACAATGTACAACAAGTCTACCCTCACCAATAGCCTCATGGACTGGAAGGTAAGTACAATGTACAACAAGTCTACCCTCACCAATAGCCTCATGGACTGGAAGGTAAGTAAATGTACAACAAGTCTACCCTCACCAATAGCCTCATGGACTGGAAGGTAAGTACAATGTACAACAAGTCTACCCACTCTACCCTCAAATAGCCTCATGGCTGGAAGGTTGTACAATGTACAACAAGTCTACCCTCACAATAGCCTCATGGACTGGAAGGTAAGTACAATGTACAACAAGTCTACCCTCACCAATAGCCTTATGGACTGGAAGGTAAGTACAATGTACAACAAGTCTACCCTCACCAATAGCCTCATGGGCTGGAAGGTTAGTACAATGTACAACAAGTCTACCCTCACCAATAGCCTTATGTGCTGGAAGGTTAGTACAATGTACAACAAGTCTACCCTCACCAATAGCCTCATGTGCTGGAAGGTTAGTACAATGTACAACAAGTCTACCCGCACCAATAGCCTCATGGACTGGAAGGTTAGTACAATGTACAGCAAGTCTACCCGCACCAATAGCCTCATGTGCTGGAAGGTTAGTACAAAAGGTTCCAGCAGAGGTAGCCAGCCATTTTGCTGCTTCATCCTCTAATCCTGAAATCAGCCGGTCACTGTGATCAGACAATGTCTGTTTAATGATGTCACAATAGATTGTCTGCATATCACAGCCAATAAATTAACATCTCCATGTCATGTTACATTTGTGGCATACCCTAATCATTATTCAGTCAGTGTATAACAAACACATTACATGTGGTGCCAGATATTCATTGCGTGTTTTCCATATAACAACGTTAGCTCCCTTGCGGGTAGGTATCCGTCGTGACGTAATTATTTTGTGAGCGAAAATCACGTTGCTTTCTATGAAATGTATGACGTAACGTTCGCAAACACATGATGTCACAATCAATACCTACCCGCAAGGACAAATAACTCTGTAATATGAAAATAACAGTACAGAATAGTTATTCCTAATTTGCATATTACAGAGTTAACTATTTTAAACGTGTACACGCTAAAAATCAATATTTTAATTTAATTGTATAACAACTTTGCGAATACGAACTTAACAAAAGCCGGTAATTATCGAACGTTTAAAACATAGAGAGGCTGAGAAAAATATGTAGAACACTTTAAATACCTTTTCTATGCCAAAAATACGACAAGTCACACAGACCATACAACTTAAAACGCTACATCGACAGTTTCGGGTCAAAAGTCTTTCCGCATTGTTAAATTTTCCTAAAGATTCGTTTCATTTTCGTTTTATCTTTGAATTTTTCTTATCTTTTCATTAGTGGATTTTTACCAAATTCATCTATATATTCAGCTCATTATATTTGCATAGTTTTTTGTAATTTTTAATTTTTTAGATATCGTTATTTTTGTGCACAGCTCAAAGCTTCCTTTCCTTGTTATGCTAAGCATGTCGATGAAGATATTTTCTTGCTTATAAAACATACTTTTTTCTCAAAAGAATAAGTGACGAGAAACTATGCAAATATTATTAGCTGAAAGAGTAGAAAATTTCCCATTAGAACATCAAATTTGGTAAAAAATCTATTTGACTAGGAACTGTACACAAAGAAGTACTTTTATTAGTTGTGCACAACAATATCCATTTTGTGACGAGAGGAATTCCAGGCTTTGCCGTGATAATGACGTGACGTCATCGCTGAGTCTATTGTTCAATTGTTCTACGTCATATTTTTTTCAAATCACATTTTGATCGAAACACGGCTTGGCACTCTCTAAGAGGATTCCTGTGGCACTCAAAGGGTTCAAGACGGACCTAGTGATTTTATATTGTTTTCAGACGAGCTTTGACAAAACCCTCACAGGCCTGTATCAATACCTGCAGGTGCGTCTGGATATTTACTCGAAATAATGACATTAACAAATGGTCGAACCGGTTGTTCCGAATAAACGAAAACGGCACAAGTTTAGCTGACTACGCTTCGCCTAGCTAACGTTAGTACCTATATCCGGATTCGTTAACGTTCCTATACAATAGTGATATTGCATTGAAGTTCCAATGTATACGATATCGATGTCATATATATATAGTTAAATGTATGATGGCACAGAGGGTACGGTATACGTTAATTTAATTTATAGCGCTAGGTAGAACTAGTTTCTATTGTTTGCTAAATCCGGATTCCTGGTTTCTACTTGAAAAGTGAAAGTAGCATACATATTCCAGGTATTTAACAGGATGTGATTTATAGAAAATACACAACCTTGAATAACGTACCTTATTGCATATGATACATACCTACAAATTTAATGTAGGATGAACGGAATGTTTTATGTGAGTATTTTGACAGTCGGCCTTCATTTTGCTTGGTGTTTTACATAAATACAAAATGTACTTGTACAGTACAGTATAGTACAGATCTTGACTTGTACAGCGGAACAGATATCACATTTTGAAGTCAGTCACACGGAAGTAAGTACAAACAGGCTATTAGACTAATGTCATTTTATATTTAGTCTTCAGTCGGTATTTTGCCTGACATGGTCCCGACCAAGTGTTATCACTTTTAGTGTCAATTCCAAAATCCAAATTGGCCACCTCAGTGTATGTTATTTGTATATGCAAACTTCTCTCAAGTTCTACCAGTGCAATTTAATAATATGTAAGAAAATCAAACATTTTCTTCACCAGAAAACCAAGCTAATTACGCCCTAACTCCATATCAGAAAATGAATAGGTATTGAAATGTAGAATTTTTAAGACATATTTCAAGAAATTCTTTGAGATGGACAACATACAGCATCGATGAACTGACACTTTTCGAGGGGTTATGTCCTCGATGACAGCCATGAAAAAAGTACCTTACATCCGAGGTCAATGTACGATACCAATCGGAACACCTCGCCCACTTCTTCGAACATAGGCTCGGACCAATCGGAACACCTCGCCCACTTCTTCGAACATAGGCTCGGACCTAACTGTATGAATACACATGAAAATGATGTATTTTGTGATCCGCCGGACAATGACCAAATTACCACTACCTGTAGGACTATATCATAGAGGGTTACCTCCCTTGTGAAACATACAGCGTTATTTTTGTCTGCTTCAAAGCTCTATATGTACCACAAAGAAGAACTTAAAACAAACTCCCTGATTTTTACTATCTAAATTTGTGTTTTACAAGACGTATGAGATATATTTATTGGAATGAACATGAATGCTCGAACAAGAAACTATGAAATGTTTTAGAAAATTTATCCAACGGTAACCTTTTATGAATGGAA
Organism: Argopecten irradians; assembly: GCF_041381155.1. NCBI lineage: Eukaryota > Metazoa > Mollusca > Bivalvia > Pectinida > Pectinidae > Argopecten > Argopecten irradians. Next base: position 18,638,744 of record NC_091142.1, on the reverse strand, counting down.
TATATGACTTAATACATTATACTTCTTTGAAGAATGTTCTTAAATTGTACCTCAGTTCGTGCGTTATTTAAACCATTAAAACCGCCGACCAATGGTATTTTTTTCTATAGTATAAAAAAACAGGAGCGGACGAATCAAGTTTTTTTCAGTTACAAATGTTACTTACTTTACACCATTACCGTCATTGAAAATTTTGAGCTTCTTATTTTACTTCAAAATAAAAAATGTCAAAAATAATTAATTGCTTTCCAAAAAAGTTCATAGCACTATGTCCTATATGGAAAAAGTACTGATCGCGCATGCACCATTTAGCAAAATATACTATTTTACATATTTTTGTGTTAGTAAGACATACGTTTACATGAGTAAACACCATTTTTTTTCAAATGATGAGTATTGTTTATTCTCTGTCGGCGATGGAGCATCTTAAAACACATTTGTACCGAAATATCCATTTATTTGTGTGGTGACTGTTCCAACTTGAAGACCAGATAAGATACATTTTTTTTTTCATATGAAAGCGATATAGACAATAATCTAATTTGTTTACATGCTTCATCCGTGATTCCGGTCGCGTGGCATTATCAGTTCAATTAATATATCATTAAAAATTTAATTCTCTATAGTTAAAACTTTTATTCCTCGAATAAGAGATACAGAAAATGAGATATAAATACAATGTCTATATATATATACATGTGAACATATATACAATCAAAGAAACATTATCGTAATTATTACAAACTCCTCTTCTGATTTTACTTATCAGCCATTATAATCATACATGTACAAACAAATTTACTTATACTGCAGCTATTAATATACCGCTAATTTCATTAGTTTGCAATTATGGTTTTAAAGAAGTTCATAGAATATTCAAAACCTTTTGAATGATATCCTTAATCATCATATTAAGAATACGTAAAGATAAAACAATTACATGTTACAAGACATTCACTTTAACAAAATTGGTGATGTCCATTAAAAACAAATTTTGGCCCCTCCTTAAATCAAAAAGGTTATCTATATATGTTGCAATTGATGGTTCACAAGATCAATTGCATTTATGATTAAACTTTTTTTTCTTATTTTACAATAACTCATCTTCGTTACCACAAGAAATTTGAAGATATTACAACTATCGGACACTATATTCAAAGTAGGGATACGTAATGGAAAAAACGTTTTATAGCATATTTTCTCTACCGTTACTCCTAGGGTAGATTTTTTAAAGAGACTGTGCAAAAAATTGATTAATTTGTTCACAGGATCCCCTCCAATATGCTAAATTATCATACTACCGCTAGATAAAATTGAATTCTAGACATTTAGATATATACTTTTAGATAGTATAAGTTTGAAATATTGAACGTAAACGGTTGAAAAATGAATAAACAACAAAGTCGTAATATGTTTTTGAATTTTAATAGAAACAGTACCATTGTGCGTTATTATTTTACATTGATGACTCTAAATAACGGAACTGTTTTCACTGGGACCTTTTGAATCAAGGCCTGCTGTTTGACCGTACACCGCCCAAAAGAGAGCGACTGAATCATTATCAAAAATGAGGCAATTAATCAAATTTCTAGTTGTAATTTATATACAAAATCAAAGATACCATCATCTATAACTCATGTACATTAGATATAGATGCAGTCGAGGAATAAATACCTCTTATAGCCAACTGATTACGTTGAAGCGTGCTACCATGGGCGCCGCCATTTTTTACCGAAAGTAGTTCAAAATGGTTACTACTTAGGTCCGAGTCTAGTTTCGGAGAAAATGACGAGGTGATCCGATTGTGTACGATACATGTAGTTACATCCGAGGCGTTCCGAGTGGGAACAGAGTACTTAATTTCTTTTATTTTATAATACATAGCTTCCAAATATCTCCTTGATTTGTCTGTAGAAAAAAATATTTAGACGAAAAACTACTAGATCGGTTTTGAATGAAACGTGGCGGCAATGTTGGAACCATATGTAGATGTGCAATGTGCATGCAGGTTATGTTATTGCCGATATTTTGGTTGCCATGATAACCAGGTCACTATACACAGGTTTTTGTAAAATCGCCAATGACTTATTAATTATCCCCTGCGAAACGCGTTTCCTTTTGTTTCCGGACTATAACTCCAAAACCTTTTAACACGGCGCCATGAAACTTTCTTAATATATATCAGACAAGTGCCCTAGTTGTGCATTTTGCTATTTCGAGCCTTCCATTTTAGGTATTTTTTCGGTTACCGTGGAAACTTAGTAAAAAATACCAGATTACTGTTTCTTTTTGTTTCCGGGCTATAACTTCAAAACCGTTCAATGCAGCTCCATGAAACTTTCTGTATATATTAGACAAGTGCCCTAGTTGTGCCTTTTGCTGTTGCGGACCTTCAGATTTTGGATTTTTTCTTTTACCAACCATGGAAACTCTGTCAAAAATACCAAATTACAGTTTCTTTTTGTTACCTGGTGTTATTTTTTTCCAGTTTTACAATACTCGCATACATTCAAAGTTATACTTGAATAAATGTTACTTTGACCTTGATGTCTTTCGGTTTTATTCCAAATGCGGGGATATATATAATGCCACGCTTTGCGGCTCCTTGTTTTTAGCTCACCTGGTCAGAAGGGCCGGTGAGCTTATGTAATGGCGCGGCGTCCGTCGTCCGTCAACTTTTCACGAAAATCCCTACTAGTCATAAACAGCTGAATGGATTTTCACTAAATTTGGTTTGAAGGTTCCTTAGGTGAAGGGGAACCAATCTTGTATAAACGGAGACCCTGGCCACCCAGAGGCCTGAGGGGTGGGGCCCAATAGGGGAAATATAGCAAATTCTTTAAAATCCTTCTTCTTCTGTTGGAATGAAGGGATTTAGTTCTAATTTGGTCTGAAGCTTCCTTGGGTGAAGGGAAACCAATTTTGTATAAACGGTGGGTCTGGTCGCCCCAGGGTCTGGTCCCCCCAGGGGCCTGGAGGGCTGGGCCAAATAAGGGAAATATAGCAAATTCTTTAAAATCCTTCTTCTGTGGAAATGAAGGGATTTAGTTCTAATTTAGTCTGACACTTCCTTAGGTGAATTGGGTCCAATTTAGTCTGACGCTTCCTTAGGTGAAGTGGAACCAATTTTTTGTAAACGGTGGGGCTGTTTCCCCAGGGGCCAGAGGGGCAGGGCCCTATAGGAGAAATATAGCAAATTCTTTAAAATCCATCTGTAAAAATAAATAGATTAAGTTCAATTATAAAGCCTTCAAGTTGGTAGCTTGTGTTCCTGAAACAGGTGAGCGGTATAGGTGAGTGGGCCTCTTGTTTATCAATTTTGTTCAAACTTGGTCAATTGGTGTAACATAGAGATCAATGTCTATAATTTTACACATCACATTCTGAATATGGTTGTGTCAATAGAAAAATAAATTTTCTAAAATTTTGCCATATTTCAGATGGTAGACTTATAAGAGATGACTCATCACCACGGATTAAGGACTGAAACAAAAGAACCTGACACCATTTTCTTCATCTTCAAAACAAGCATCTGATGAAAACATGTCAGACAGCGATACCAACATTTCTGGGGAAGGTGATTGAATTTAAGATTAATAACAAAAATACAACATATTTGTCTGAATAAGCATGGCAAAACTCCCAAAGTGCATGAACATTTCAGGAAATTAGAGCTCTTGTATGTAATGGGATCATATTTAGACATTTGACAAAGCTATGTACTTGGTTAAACCCACGATTCAATTAGCAAAATAAGACAAAAATTTACTTTATTGATACAATGTATATGGTATTGATATTTTCAATATGCATTTGATAAAGATTTAAGAATTAGATATGAACTGGAGACCTTGAAAAGAGGGACTATTTATAGAGCTGGTACAGGCTTATAAATGAGTTGAATTTTAAATTGAATAATGTGTATGTCACTAATTGTTACACAATATTAATTTTAGAAAAGTATTGCCATCTTGAAAACACTTCTAGAGTTCTATCAGTGGGATTGAGCCTAATCTTGCCTGATTTTATCTTGACATGGTCTCCTCCAAGTGTTGTGATCGAAAATCAAAGATGAGTGCCACAGCTGCCATCTTGATTGCAAATTTTTAACATCTTCTTAATTTAGTTCTACCCTTGTTATTTAGCTGAAACTTGCCTGAAATGATCCTGACATTGTCTTGACCAAGTGTTGTTTTATTTAAAAAAAAAAAAATATCATACACACCTACAAATTTTGCTTTTTGTTTATGATTTTTCTCTCTCAATTTTTCAGCAGATAAAGAATTGGGCTATGGATACAGAAGTGAAATAAATGAGGAAAATCAGACATTTACACAAGGTTCTCCTGGTAAGTTGGAAACTGTCTATCAAACCATGCCAGAGGGCGCAGAAATGTGTTTACAAACCATATTTGAAGTTCTCAAGGCTTTATTTCAAACAGTTTGCGTTTATGCCGTCCCTACATAATTTTTAAACAGAGAAAATCAAAAGCACTCCCATTTTTGTGGAACTCCATTCCAGTTATATAAGGGGACCCCATTTTATATGAGGAGGACTCCATTTATGTAACACCCAGCTCAATCACTGATAATAGTTGATTAATGTAATAATGTAAAACCTTGATATTTAATCAATGAAGTAGAGGTGATTGATAAGGCAATATTTCATAAAGCTTGATAAGTTCTCCGGAAATTTAATGAATTTGACACTTTCTACAATATAGTTGCTAATATTCATGGGAGGTTTAATTACGCTTAATTAATTAAGGAATTTATCGTAATTCGCAAACTTTAAAACCTTATGATTTTTTTCCAAATTCATCAGTTTACATATCACACCTTTTTGAAGTCTACAACGATTATTCACGAAAATAAACCTCAATATTGAGCTCCAAACTGCCCATTGTGAAATTTTAAACCACCAAAATATAACAATTATACAGTATACAAACCCATTTTCTTTTTAAATCTCACTATTTTGTTCAAATAATTATTATATAATGACGTAAACATAGTAGATTAATACTCGACATTATTTTATAATGTGTGAAAAGGTGTATATGTTGTGTACCAAGTATGTATGTATATAAGGTATATATATTTTCCTATAAAATAATGACGAATGATAGTGAGTGAGTGAGTTACATGTCAATATATGTCCATGTATTTATAAAATTGAGTGAAAAAAAATAAAATTATAAAAAAAAAATTTTTATAATGAAAAAATGCTTTGTAGCTCTGGAATTTGAATGAATTTGGCTTTGGTAAGTCAAGTCCCAACCAGAAAATGAAAGAGGGGTAGCATACAGTATTCATCTCATCTTGTCCCAATACATGTTGTCATACCGTGATGTCCTGAAGTGGCCTGTCCTGTCTCATTACATGTCGTCATGTCCTGTAGTGACCTGTCCTGTCTCATTACATGTCGTCATGTCCTGTAGTGACCTGTCCTGTCTCATTACATGTCGTCATGTCCCGTAGTGACCTGTCCTGTGTCATTACATCTCGTCATGTCCTGAAGTGACCTGTCCTGTCTCATTACATTTCGTCATGTTCGTTTTAGACCTGTCAAAAAAATGGCTGAGAGGCAGTCATATTGGATTGTGATGGTTGAAATTATTATATGACAATTTTGATATCACACCCTTTATCAGCCCGAGACCGTGATATCAGCCCAAGGGCCGCAGGCCCGAGGGCTGATATCAGGTCAAGGGCTGATAAAGGGTGTGATATCAAAATTGTCATATCATAACCTTTTTATCACACATTTTGAAAAAAATAAGAAGGGATAATCAAACACTTCAACAATTTATTATCACATATCCATATAATGCGATTTCACCATTATTACGAATGGCGACATTTCAATGGCTTGTATGTAACACAACGTACATATATATATAAATACATGTACTAGTTCATTTGAACATGTACTTATAAAAGTGTATGTATGACATTTCTATAAAGTTCCATAAAAAATTATTTATTCATCACTGTCTGAGTCAATTACTCTAACTCTCTTCCTTGAGTTTTCTTTGAAAAAATTAAATGTGATGTTCCCCGACATGTTAGCTCCGGCTAGAATGGAACCGGCTGTAGAACCCAAGTTGTAACCCTGGTTTTGTCCAGAAATAGTTTGTTGAACGGCATTGTGATTTACGTTATTGACAGCTTTGGTAATTGGGACCAATATATTGTCGGAGTTGGCTGTCTCGTGCGCGTGGATGGTTTTCAAGGCATCCTCAATCTCTTGTGAAGCTAGAAGAAGATCCTGATCTCCTTGGTCACAGTTCTCGTCAAAATCAGTGTTTTGTGGTACCGACACACTGCTACTAGATAATACAGCAGACATTTGCTTTTGTTGCTCGAGTGAGGCACTGGAATAATGGTTAATTGAGTTCATATTCTTATGTCCTGTGAGTTGTACTATCTGTGTCGGGTCAACACCACTGTGAAGCAACTTTGTAACGGTTGTTTTTCGGGCTGAGTGATTGACTTTTCTTCCCAATATCCCCGCTTTGTCACACATACTTTTCATTATCAAACCGATCTTGTTTTTACCCATGTGTTGTTTTGTGTACCATTTCTCTCCGTGAGCGTTGTTATTAATTGCCAAGTAAAATTTGGAGTCTGGGTCTGGGTCTGGTCGCTGAGCGGCGTACGATTTGTACGACTCTACTGGACAGCGAGGATTACCTTTAATAAAAGATAAAAAAAAAATGTAACGAAACACGATGAAAAATACACGTGTAAGAATCTTTATTCGTATGTATTTTTCGTAGTTTTTTGTCTAAATGGGCTAATTAGTAAGCTTGTACATGTATCATAATTACGGAACGACGAGATGACCGAAATCGGGAAAAAAATATCTAAAAAAACGGAATGCGGAATTACTGGAGATTATACTAAAATGTTGAATGTGGCATTACTGTACAGTACAAGTAATATGCGAAGCGAAAACGGAACAAGAAAAATAAGAAATTCATACACTAGGTACAGTACCTGGAACTGCGAACATCTTAGCCTGGAATTTCCTGATGTTATTCATATCTCCTGTACGTGTTTTAGTGAGTCGTTCTGTATGTTGTACATATTCCTCTCCTTCGGAAGTCCGTTTCAGTTCCAGGTCACCCCACAACATATCCACATGCTCCTTCCGACTTCGTAACCCAAAATGCATGGAATTATTTAGCCAAACGGTATTACGCAGAGCTTCAGGTGAACCTTGGAAATATAAATAAAATTCTTAATAATCTAATATTCAATCAACATTATAATTTTGAGCATTAATTTCATGATAGACAGTAGATTTATTTTTAAATTGTTTTAAAACAAGCGCGTCAATAATAAGTTACAGTGTTCATGTACAGTACTTACTATTGCCAAGCTGGCCTTTGTTGTAGAGTATGTCGATTTCATTATCAGTTAGAACATCGGCTTGGTTTTTCTTATTCCCAAGTCCTTTCGCCTTCAGCTCCTTCATTTTGGCAGCTAGCACGTCCTGGGAATGTTTGAAGTCTACATGTGTTAAAATATTAATTCCGTAGCTATTTTCCAGCAAATGTCGACTAATACTACTTTGAAAGCTTTTTAGCGTTGTAGGTTCGTACTCAGAACGATCAGATTTCCGCACAGAAAGGAAAAATCTGGCGAGCAAACTGTCAAGTTCTTTTGGTGGTATGGTTCCCATATCTCTTGATTCGTTTACCGAAGTGAGCCATAGATTGACTGTGTTTAAGTCTGATTTTGTTTTCCTTTTAGTGTTTAAGTTTTTCATACTTTCGATGAATGTCGAAGTTTCATTTTCTCCAATATCAACAAACCTTGCTTCATCCCGTCCTGTAGAATCCCCATGTATCTGATTTTTCTGTTCCTTTTCTATAAGTTCGTCCAATTGATTGATACGCGCAGCCAAGGAATTTAATACTCTATCAGCTGTCCGCGGACTACTCGCCATCTTGTTGTTGACGTCGTCTGAGCCTGGCGTCTAATGACGTCTGACGTAACATGACGTAATTTATGACGTAGACCTACTGTTTAGTTCGGAATGAAAAAACCCGGATGACGTGATATCAGCCCGGGCCGATAACTGATATCAGCCCGGGCCGATAACTGATATCAGCCCGGGCCGATAACTGATATCACTGATATCAGCCCGGGCTGATATCAAATTATGACGTCATAATGTGATATCAGCCCGGGCGCTGATATGACGGCGCGGACAGCACCAGTATCGCATGGGCAAAACGTTCATTATCAAAGACAAAAGTGTGATGGTTGAAATTAATTACCACTATATCTCATAAAGGACTGAAGGAATCTTTATCAAATATCCTATGTAGTATGTAGTTAACCTTTGAAAAGCAGAGAAAAGATATCCCTCTTTCTATTATCAGAAGTAGACCATTCTTTGGTTGGCACCAATATGATTAGAACAAAATGTCATATTGATCTAAAATTCAAAAAACATTTGTGAATACTTTCAAAGACATAAATCCAGTCTTTTTGTGACCTCTTGAAATGTTATGAAGGTATTAATACGTCAGAGCTTAATTGCCACAGTTAATACTGAAAATTATCATACATTGGACTTAAAAGTAACATGCATGTATAGGTATAGTGCAGTGGCTACTTAAATATCCACTTTTGGTTTCCCTTGGTACCGTGATATGCATATCGCATTGTTAGATTGATATGAAAACAAGATGGCGATAGGCAGCCATCTTAGAATTTGACAATTGAAGTTTGCTATCTCAATTTCTCACAGAGTACTGAATGGATCTCTTTCAGCCTAAGTTGTATGCATTGCTTTTGATAATGAGGTTTATTATCACTATATTTCTCTGAAAAGGTCTGTCTTAGATATAATAATAATTATAGATCTAGAAAGGACCTGCCCCAAATTTAATATCTAGACTCCCCATGGGCCCTAGTTATGCATTGTATTTTTGGACTTATCAGACATCAATATGGCAGACAGGTAGCTACATGTATTTTTAAGTTTGTTTTCTATCTTACATATTGAATGCATTGTAGGTAGGTTTGGATACCGTTAAAAATGAAATGGTATAATACCATACCATATTAATGAATCGATACTGGTATTTTAATGATACCAAAATTGAAGAAATTCACTGGTTATCTACCATACTACTGTTACTACGTATAGATTTTATTTGCTTTGACATTGTAATTATAAGAAAATAGACAAATTGTTGTAAAAACAATGTAGTTTCCATTATAAAACAGAACTGCAAGACTTTGACTCTCTCTCCTTCATTTAGTCCCTATTTGGATTTCATTAGAAAATCATGTGTTTATATTTTTCAAGTATTGATAAGAGTATCGGTTCTTTTTAAAATAGGTGTGTACCAATATTTTTTAAAACGTGTAACGATACTTTATCCGTATGGGCTATCGGAATCCATCTATAATTATAGGACAGATATGAAAACAGACTGACCAACAGTCAGCAGTATTATATTTTGACAATTGAAGTTTGTTATCATTGTAGTTCATATGCAGGTACCCCTTGTTTGCTGTAGTTCTGTCCATTGCGTTTCTTTTAAGATCAGAAAGAGAATGGATAACATGCAGCCCTATTGAAATTTGAAAATATTCTGAAAATAGTACTGGAGAGGTCTTCCTGAAGTTGAATTTGTAGGGTCGTTCTGGTCTCTAATTTGCATATCCATTTTGGAACAAAGCCAAACACAGCATGGCAGAGAGTGACTATATTGGATTTGACAATTGGAATGTGTGCCTGCTCTGCTGACTTTATGTAAAGTTTACACTATTATAAATATTTCAAAGGAAGAGGGAAAAAGGAGTAAAGATGCTTTCCATTGACTGACATTATCATTTGTACTGTTGTTCAAATGTATTTGCTTCTATTGTAACCAGATCATGTTAAGATATTACATACTGTATAAACTTAAACTATAACAACACAAGTCAAAGTTCATGCAAGTGATTAAATAACGTCAACATCAGATGCATGGAGTATGGAGGTTTATAGCTTAGTCATTGACTTAATGATCTAGTTTTCTATGGCTTTAACATGGTTTGCATTTATTGCTTCAGGTTCGTCACGGTTAGATGAACAAGGAGAATTGGACAAGACTTCACCTTACCATGAGGGATCACAACACTATACCAACAACCGGAGCAGGTCAGTTGATGAACTAGGATATAAACATAGAGGTATTGAAGCCAAACACACAAAACCGAAAGCAGCAGTGTTTGTGAAATTTGCTGAGAACGTTCATGAAAATTTTGACATGTTTAGGTACATTTCACAGAGGCTACCAGACAGAATGTCATTCACTCTTGTAGAACAAATCAATGATACTGGGAACACAGTTGTCCGTTTGGAATGCCCAAGTAGATATGATGCTGAACGCCTGGTGGAGGAGCTAGAAAAAAGTAATGATAAATGCCGCACAAAAGTCTGCTGTTTTTATTCGTTGGAAGAAGCACGCAGTCTACCGATGCCAACAGAAGAGACAGTTCAACTTTTTCTCGGAAAATGTACAGAAGAGATAGTGAAGAGGACAGAAAAGTCATTGGCAGCACACGAAACTAAGATCGGAGAGCTACAAGAAAAAATAGCACAACGTCAGGGCTCAAAACCTAAATATTTGTCTCTAGAAGATTTCGAAGTTACTCGTCAAGAGCTGAAAGCATTGGAAGACAAATTGAAAGAATTGAAACTCCAAAAAGTTGAATTTCAAAATTTTCTCGCAACAGTTCATCAAATATTTGTTGAAATTCAGAACTCTCCTAAATGTGAAAAACCAGCCATGGACATTTTGAAAGCATTTGGTGTAGAATGCAACAGACTTGAGAAAGCTTTGCCGATGTATGCTAGAAGAACGGATATCCTGGATGTGGTGAAGAATAACCAAGTATCAATAATAATTGGAGAGACAGGATCAGGAAAAAGCACACAGATGGCCCAGTATCTTTATCAGAGTGGACACGCTACTACAGGATTGATTGCTTGCACTCAACCACGCAAGATAGCTGCCGTAAGTGTTGCTACACATGTGGCGAGCGAGATGGGCACCGAGGTAGGAGATGTGATTGGGTATAAAGTTGGGATTCAAGAAAAGAAAACACCTGACACAAAAGTTCTCTTTATGACAGATCATGTTCTTTTGAAGGAATGCCTTCGTGATAGAAGTCTGTCCTCATTTTCTTGTATCATCATTGACGAAGCACACGAGCGAAGTATATATACTGATTTACTCCTTGGTATGATAAAAAGCTGCCTTGATGTGCGCACAGACCTTCGTGTGGTAATCACATCTGCCACCATTGATCCTGAAGTCTTCGTCAAATACTTTGGCCATTGCCCAGTACTACAAGTTTCAGGGAGGATGTTTCCGGTAGAGATCATATGGAAAGAGGTTAATTCTGATCAAGAATCTTTCTCGAACTACATTGAGGAATGTGTCCAGAAAGCAATAGATGTTCACTACAATCAAACTGATGGAGACATCCTGGTATTTGTTACTTCTCCCAACGAGACAGAATTGTGCTGTGATAAGTTTATTAATTACACGAAAGGAAGAAATCAAAATTATGTTTGCATGCAACTACATGGGAAACTCCAAGCTGACGAACAAAGAAAAGTCTTTGACAGCATTATTGGTAAACGGAAAATAGTTTTTGCCACCAACAGTGCTGAGACGTCGGTTACCATTCCTGGCATCCGATATGTGATCGACACTGGCCTGGTAAAGGAGATGAGCTATGATCCAAAACGGAAAATGAACACATTGGCAGTGACAACTGTAACGAAAAGCTCAGCTGACCAGCGAAAAGGTCGCGCGGGACGTCTTGGCCCTGGGGTATGCTTTCGTTTATATACAAACGAGGAATATGACAAAATGAAAACGAACATGGTCCCTGAGATTTTGCGCGTGAATTTGGGTCAGGCAATGTTGAAGCTTTTTGAACTTGACATAGATCCACTGGAATTTGATTTTGTCATGGCTCCATCAAAAGAAAACATGGAAAGCGCTGTAAGCGAGTTAGAAAAACTTGAAGCTATATCTGAAAGAAAAATAACCGATCTTGGCAAATGGATTTCAAAGTTACCTTTTGATCCTAAATTTGGAGTTTTTGTATATGACACATTGGCGATAGATGTTGGTTTAGAAGGAATAGTTGTTGCTGCAGCTTGTAGCGGAGGTCCTGTTTTTTACCGAGCTGGAACAACTGACGAAAAAGAGCAAGCCGATCGAAAGAAAGTGCCTTTTTGTCATGCAGATGGTGACTTGATGACTATGTTGAACGTTTTCAGAGAATGGACCAGTCAGCCTGAAAAATCAAGGGGAACGTGGTGTTTCAATCAGTCTATAAATGGCAAGGCGATGAAAGGAATCAAGGAAGTCGTCAAGGATGTTTTGATCACATTGAAGAGAGAAATGAAAATAGAAGTACCTTTTCAATTCGAGGATGCGAAAAACGCTGACCACAAGCTGATAAAACCCATTCTAAAGATATTCAATGGAAACATAAGCCATTATCTGGGACATCCAAAGGCCGGATATGTTCTTGCTGCAAAGGACCAGAGAGTTGAAGTCCATCCATCATCAGCCTTGATGTCTTTGGGTAGTCAACCAGAGTGGCTTGTTTTTGATCAAGTGATGAGGACATCTAGGGACTTTGCGATGAATATAACGCCAATTAGCGAGGAAATGGTGTTACGTGGCATTGAGGAGGGACTATTGGATGTGAACATTGAAGAAGCCAAGAGCAAACGAATTATACCAATCATAACAACTTGTGTGGGATCACAAGTGTTCAGGGAAATTGTTGGGCCGAGATACACAGCTCTCAGGACATTCGAAGCAAGCTTGATAGAAAAGTGTTCCGGGTCCGTCGTTGTTGTTGAAGCTGACCGTGAAGTGGGAGAAGTGAAGATATTCTCAAACACACTCAAAAAGGAAATATTGGAAAGATCGCTGGATGAGATGTTAAAACCAATCAAAGAGAAGTTCCTCAGTGAGGAAAGGGAGGAAAACCTGGGCACTAAATCAACTGGTCGGTCAGTACGTGCTGTCCTAGGAGCTGGGGGCTGTACCAAGGCGATGTTTATGCCAGATGAGTACAAGGTTGTAATGATACACTGTGCCGTAAACAAAACACAGGAGCTGGAATATGATGAAGTTTTCCAATATTTTAGCCAGTTTGGAACAATAGAAAAGTGTAACAAATACCATTTCAAGAAGAATGCACCGTCGCTCTGGGGTCAGGTTATATATCAGAAAACAGAGGATGCTGTACGAGCAGTTACAAACACCACAGGGAATCCTGATCTCTCTGCACGCCCAAATGTTCGATCGATAAGTGATCAATCTGATAAATTCACAGTTCGCATACAGTGGTGTCGGAGACGATCACGGGGCTTTGGATTCGTCACATTCAGTAGTTCGATAGATGCCGACAATGCTGTTCGGTATGGTCAAATCGAGGTAGGCAATTCACTCGCCAAGATCAAACCATCGAAAACTAAAGGGGCCAACCAAACTACAGAAGGACAGATTCACGTAGCTGGACTGAGCCAAAATGTTAACGAAGATGTTTTGAGGGAAAGTATTGCCACAACCTTGAACCTGGATCCAACCACTAGTATAACAAGGGTATCAATTACAAGGGAAAGGGTCAACAGCGAAAGTGAAGACATTCTCAATGCGATTAAACGACGACTTCGCGTGGAAATCGAAAACTATGTAAATCAAGGTGCCTACACATTGGAGCTGAAGCCCATCCAACGAGAAACAGAGACCAACTTTACTGCCTTTGCTACTTTCGATAAGCCCGAAGATGGTCAAAAAGTCTGTGAAAAAATGGATCACAAATTTGAGATGACCGACCAGACTGTCTCTGCGAAGCCTATTCTCAATTGCTCATTGTTCATCCCGAAGAGAATATACGATAAAAGTGGCGATGCAGTTAATCAGTGTGTCAGCAAACTTGAAGCAGAAGGAGTTCGAATGAAAACGAAAACTCTTCGAAATGAAAACGTTGTTGTTGAAATAAGTACAGATGACGTTGAAACCCTCGTCAGAGCCAGACGATTATTCCAAGACATCATTAAAGGGGAAGTGATCGAATATGACGAGTCAGCCTCTCTGAAGTCGTTATTCACATGGGAAGGCCGCAACAAATTGAAGCAGATCATGAGCCAAACTGAAACACTCATCTTAACAGATAGTCGGGTGATGACAGTCTCCATCCATGGGCTCCAACAAAACCGACAAAAAGCAAAACAGAAAATTGAAGAATTTCTGTTAGAAATAACCTCTGATTCCTCTGAAGTTGTGGATTTGAAAGGAGATGGAAAGCCACCAGGTCTATTGAAGGCGATTTTCTTGAAATATGCATCTGATTTCTCTAAACTGTGTGAGGAAACTGGCCTTATTTCTGTTCGATTACTTCAAAGAAATCATCGATTGATGCTCTTTGGATCAAAAGGGTCTATCAGTACCGCTAAATCACTCATAAGTGAGGTAATGGAAAGTCCTGTCGCTGTTCAAATGGAGGAAGATGCACCCGAATGTGTCACATGTTATTGTCCAGTGGACCGTAAAGATTTGTACCGTGTAGAATGCTGTGGCCATCCTTACTGTAAGGAATGTATCCAGGTCCAGATCCAAACGTCGATCACTAACAGAGAGCTACCACTGAAGTGTGAAATGGAAGACTGTCACACTCCCTTTACGTGGCAAGATATCAACAATCTGTCAAAAATGGGTTATATCAAAATAACCGACCTAGTCGATTCGTCAGTCGGTAAATTTGTTCAAGAAAACAAAACGCAATATCATTTTTGCATAACACCTGATTGTCCTATCGTGTACCGGATCACAGAGCCCGAAGAATCCTTTTCCTGTCCAGAATGTCAAATCAAGATATGTACAAGCTGCCACGTACAGTGGCATACTGGTATCACATGTGCCATGTTCAAAGCCGAGAAAACGGAAGACCATACCTTGCAAAAGTGGTTCTCCGAGAATACAGCCAACCGCAAAAAATGTCCAAACTGTTCCGTGCCCATAGAAAAAGATGGTGGATGCAACCGTATGGGATGTTTATCATGCCAAAAGCATATCTGTTGGCTATGTTTGGCATATTTCAATGACAGTGGTGCATGTTATGACCATCTTGCTAAAGTTCACGGAGGCTATTTTTGAAAAGAAAAGTGGCACAGCAGAAAGACATTGTGACGAAGACTGTAACAGAACAGAAGGCTTATTGCAGGAGGAATTAAGCTGGTGGTGAAATTTTAAATGGCTTTCATTAAAACATAGACATGATTCAATCTTAATTTCTTTATGGTGCAAGCAAACTCAATTGGGTGTTTCTAGTGTCTGATAAAAGGAAACTACTGTATATTTTCCCGTTGAAATCAAGGATGTGGCCTCATGGATATGACTTTTAATGAAATAATGACAGTACATGTAACGGCAGTGAATGATTTCAATTATTTAAAACAATGGCAATTGTAACACAATTGTTTTTTATGTGTTATATTTAACACTTTTTAATTAAGGTATCTTCAGACATGTATATTTTGACAAAAAAAAGAAAATAATAATGTTTTGCCCAATTTAAAGATAAAAAATCACCGGAATAGCCATTTTATTTCGCCAACTTATGATATCTCGTCATCACCCTAATTATGCCTCAGTAACCGCCGTATACAAAACGTTTAACGTTGCAGTAGAGGTAGTATGGCGTCAGGGGGTTTTCCCGGCGGCGTCTGATTATTAATCCTTAGAAAACGGCATCTGTGGAGAGGTTATGCTAGTTCCTTTCTGCCGGTCACTTTTTTTTAACTTATTCCTGGTGATCGATTTTCGCGGATCATCGTTTAGACTATGAAAGCGTTATTTACGTGACAGGTTGTCATATGATAAAAATATTTCACGAGCTACTATCTGTCTTAAATTTGAGTGAATCCGTGAATTTAGCGAAGTAAAAAAAAAGCTAATATCAGCAACAATACATTATTTATTCACAATACATGTACCATGAAAGGTCGACCCATATAAATTATATGATTAAATTATAAGATGTCTATACAACGTAGTGGAGGCAGTGACCTTAGTTAACATTTTATGAAAATGTCACAATTTTGATTACTTCTATTATGTATCATTAGGGATTTCCATTGAGGATGGAAATCCCTATTGTTATTGTTCTGTTTTTTCTTCTTATTATTATTATTCTTTATTTTTCTTTTTTTTTTCTTATTTCCACAAATCTTGTTAGCAGGATATCTCAGGAACGGAATAAGGTACGACGCTCAACTTTGGACATGTTATGAATGTACATAAGATCTGGAAATGTACGTTCGATTTTTTACAAAAATGTTCAAGGTCAAGGTCACAGACGTAAAAAACAATTTTTTGGAACGAAGTTTAAACGCTCATAACTTCATTACCGTACGCTGTACATCGTTCACGTTTTGTTATTCAGACAGATCGTGACATTGCGCGTGCTTTTCCCATGCCATGTTTTCAGAGATTATGTCAAGGTCAAGAGTTCGCTACGGGGTCAAACAAAGGTCAAAAACGAAATTTACCACAGAAAAATTTTGAAAGTTGAATATGAAAGGTCATGCCCTCAGAAATATATAATGACAAGTTTTAAGGTCATGAAATCCAAAATAGCGGAGATATAGGCCTTTGAAAAAAGGCTATTTTGGAGTTTTCCCGCCAAAAATTTTTAAGGTTTCAGCGCCTTTAATACTTAACACACATGCTTGATTTTTTGTATAGACATAGCATGGACGAATGTCTACAGAACTTATGCTGTTTTATTGACCTTGACATTCATTCAAGGTCACAGGGTTCAAAAAGCTTTAAATCTTTAAACGACTTCTTCGTAATAAATAAGAGGTGTAGAGCGCTGAAATTTGGAGACGTTATGTACGTACATGAGTTCTTAAAATGTACTCCCAATTTTGGAGGATAACGTTCAAGGTCAAGGTCACAGACGTAAAAAACTGCTTTTTTCGAACGAACTTTAAACGCTCATAATTTCATAACCGTTCGCTACACAACATGTACGTTTCATTCTCCATGTAGATCACGATAATTCACGTTTTTTTCTCAATACATGTTATCAGAAATTATGTCAAGGTCACGAGTTCACTAGGGGGTCAAATGAGGTCAAACAAAGGTCAAAAATGAACTTTACCATAGAAATGTTTCGAAGGGCGCATATGAAAGAGCATGTTCTCAGGCACATAAAATGACCAAATTCAAGGTCATATGATCCAAAATGGCGGAGATATAGGACATCAAAAATCGAAATTTTAGTTTATATTTGCCCCTGCCCGAGACGTTTCAGCGCCTTAATACCTGTATGTACGGTGTTGATTTTTCATACCACTGTTGTATGAACTTTTGTCTTCAAAAGTTAGGGTTTTAAAGGGATTATATAGAAAAATGGCGGAAATATAGCTCTCCAAATATGGCAATTTGTTCCATTTCCTTATTTTTCAACGTAATTTGTGTGCTCGTAGCGCCTTCATAATTTAATGTAGGGTGTTGATTTTTTGTAAATGTAGACTTTAACATATTATCTGTATCGGGTTTCAATTTCAAAGACAAAGCACTGAAAATGGCGGAATTGTAGCCCTCCGAATATGGCGTTTCGTTCATTTTTTTAAAGTAAATTTTACCGTTATTTATGAATTTTCAAAGAAAATTGTTTTGAATTAGATGTGAAAGAGCATGCTCTAAGACACATAAAATGACCAAGTTCAAGGTCATAAGATTCAAAATGGCGGAGATATAGGACATCGAAAATCGAAATTTTAGTTTATATTTGTCCTTGCACGAGACTTTCAGCGCCTTTAAACCTGTTTGTACAGTGTTGATTTTTCATACCTGTGTTGTATGAACTTTTGTTTTGAAAACAAATGAGTTGCAAGGGGTTATATAGAAAAATGGCGGAAATATAGCTCTCCAAATATGGCAATTTGTGTCATTTCCTTATTTTTGTCCCGTAATTTCTGAGCTCGTAGCACCTTTATCATTTATTGTAAGGTGTTGATTGTTTGTAAATATAGACATTGGCACATTCTCTGTACAGAGTTTTAATTTCAAAGTCATGAATTTGAAAATGGCGGAAATATAGCCCTCTGAATATGGCATTTCGTTCACTTTTTAACGTAAATTTTACCGTAATTTTTGAAATTTCAAAGAGAAATGTTTTGAATAGGATGTGAAAGAGCATGCTCTAAGACACATAAAATGACCAATTTCAAGGTCATAAGATTCAAAATGGCGGAGATATTGGACATCAAAAATCGAAATTTTAGTTTATATTTGTCCCTGCGCGAGACGTATCAGCGCCTTTAAACCTGTATGTATGTAGTAGGGTCATATTTTATGTGAATTTATGTAATAAATAAAAGTGGTATAAAAGTGTATTTGAAAGATGTTTCAATATTTGCAAATATATAATTTGCAGTGAATAATAATATTAGTATGTATCTATGCCGTGCCGTGTTTTACTCGCGTGCGTAATATATCGTATATATTCGCGAGCGCTGCGTTTGTCTATATGTGTATGTACGTACAGTATATGTTTGTGTACCCGTTAGTAGTGTTCACTGACGGACTTTTATGACGGACAGGACATGTGACTGTTACGGACATTGACGAAGTTGTTTGATTGGTCAGTGTGGTCAATTTAACGTATTTGATAAATATCTTTTTGTATATCGGGATATTTGAATTTCGTCCCTGTGCTTGGTTGGACGTTTCGTTTTCCCGGTCGAGAAATTCATTAATTTTGGTAAGTCTTGCTTTTCGGTTGTTCTAGTATTTGTTCTTTATCTTGGTTAATACATTATTCTATTCTCCCAGTATGAAAATGGTTTGAATGTGATTATTATAATTTAGATATTTTTAAAATATGAAATATATACGGATAAACATGTATTGTATACATGTGATCCGATTATTGTAATTGTAAAGTGTGTAAAATGTCTAAGTTATATATTTCTGAAATGAAGTAAGAATTGTGTGTTCTTTTATATTGTAGTTCAATCTGTTGTGATTGCATGGTCGTACTCATGACGTACGGAGCTAGTATACTTTGTAGTGCATACATCAATTACATTGATACACCATACGTGTTGTACATTAGTTGAGATTACATGATGTCACCAAAGGGAGATAATCCTCTAATACTAAAACTCGTACGAGTTATTCCGCATTGGTCCAAGATCTTTATAAGAAATGGAGAATTTTTGCACTTTAAAAAAACCTGAATGCGTTTACCTATTCATTATCAAAATTGATATTTTGAACCTAAATCTCAATCTGAATTTCCAAATTTATATCACGGTTATCAAGGAATAATTACCTGTCAGAATACATTTTTGATTTTGAAATTCAGAATCAAACAATCCAATCAGCAGCCGGGTTAAAATTTTGTCCTGGGCTTAACCTTCGTTACACACGGGCCGTTTCGAAGGTCTTTTTTTCATTTAGTTTTGAATACTTTTCGGGATGTTTTAAGTTCTACATGTACACGTATATATGAGCAATGTACACGTGTTTGCGCACATACACGTACATGTGTAGCTACACCGCATACATGGGAGGCCGTCCTTACGTGACCCTAGCTGTTAATAGGACGTACATTTGAACAAACAAACAACAAAAGTAATGCACAAACCCAATAACCGAGAGGTTTAAAAACCTTATATGTGTGTGGCAGAGCTGTCACCTGTGACACCGGATGTTCAAACACAACCGGTTAAATTTGAGAAACTACCCGGCCGTTTTGAGATCACAGAACCTATAGAGGACCGTGTTAACGTTTGCTACTATTCAGGTTAAATGAAGTTATCAAAATTCTTTACAAATTTTACATCTACATGTATTGCCCGATCCACACATTAACCATTAACTGATGTACCTTGAGTATATCCAATCAGCAGGCTCCTATATATTCACCTCTCTGTAATAGGAGCGAGACGGGCCCAGTTTGTTAATAACTACAAACTACACCCGGCTCCCTACCTGTGTGTTTCAACCCAGGTTCGTAGGGTTTTGCTTGATTTTTGCCGGTGAAGGAAAACGAGACAAATACTTTTAACACGTAACAATATTTATTTATAATGACATATTACACGATATTTTACGCAAGACGTAGGGCCCAACAACGACGAGACTAACACATATATTTACAATATATCCCCCGTCAACCCCTCCATGCCCCACTTACAACCCTACCACCCTATACCTATAAACATGTCCCCTTCCTGCTTCCTATTACCCACCTCTATTTAAAACCTATTAGGTTCAGGAACTCAATCCTTCAGTACACCGCAATGAAATGGATAGAACACCCATATATATACCCGACTATAACAATACATGCACGATCGACCAATACGAAGACGGAACACAACACAGGCGCTCGATACAATAACATATTGTGCACGACAGCTCTACGTGTACAAGATACACACGCACTCTTACAGCTAGCACAGGACCACGACACCATATATATTCCCATAAAGCACAAACTATTTACAAGCCCTGCTACATCTCTATGAAATCTTCTGCCCAAAGGGGGATTCCCCTTAATCTGTTTTTCAGTTGGACCAGACTACTTTCGTAAGAAACGCTTTCTGATTAATATTGAGTGACATCGCCCGTTCGTTCAAGCAATCGTCCGTTCGCTAACATTACTTATATCATTACATAGGTGGAAATCCCGTGTTTTGATCGCGATCAAATCTAGTTATTTATATTATTGTTTATGCTTCATTGATTCACGATTATTTGTGTGTCTGTCGATATAAGGATTTGTGGAGCAACAATATTGACCCAAGGCGACTTCCATAGTCGATATATTGTAATATGGAAATATTCTAACAATGGCAAGCATGACGGAAGTTCAAGGCCGATATTGAATATTATCACACATAACCTCATATTGGTGGAAACTGAGCAATACTTTTGTCATGAAAATATGATATCTCTGCATGCTTCTATACTAGTACATGTATGTAATAGTGAAATTTTGCTATCAATATTGATTTTTTCTTAAGATATTATATATATTATCCTCGCGTTACGTTAAATAACATGTATATGAACGTAAAACATATTATCATTATCACTTTCACAACAGAGTACAGTGAAGAAGATTAGAAGATTGTTGACGAATCAGCATATGGTATGAAATTGGTAATGTCACCAGAGATTTATTTAGTAATAACTATTTAAATCTCTGATATCATGATATTTTTAAAGTGGAACTATTCGCGGCATGAAATGTTCCCACTATTTATACCATTGCGAACTTTCTTTTACCTCCACGAACTTTCTTCATATCTCCACGAACTTTCTTTATATCTCCGCAAACTTTCTTTATACCTCCACGAACTTTCTTTATACCTCCACGAACTTTCTTTATACCTCCACGAACTTTCTTTATACCTCCACGAACTTTCTTTATACCTCCACGAACTTTCTTTATACCCCTTCCATGAACTTTCTTTATACCTCCATGTACTTTCTTTATACCTCCACGAACTTTCTTTATACCTCCACGAACTTTCTTTATACCTCCACGAACTTTCTTCATACCCCCACGAACTTTCTTTATACCCCATGAACTTTCTTTATACCTCCATGTACTTTCTTTATACCTCCACGAACTTTCTTTATACCTCCACGAACTTTCTTTATACCTCCACGAACTTTCTTTATACCCCATGAACTTTCTTTATACCTCCATGTACTTTCTTTATACCTCCATGTACTTTCTTTATACCTCCACGAACTTTCTTTATACCTCCACGAACTTTCTTCATACCCCCACGAACTTTCTTTATACCCCATGAACTTTCTTTATACCTCCATGTACTTTCTTTATACCTCCACGAACTTTCTTTATATCTCCGCGAACTTTCTTTATACCTCCACGAACTTTCTTTATATCTCCACGAACTTTCTTTATACCTCCACGAACTTTCTTTATACCTCCATGAACTTTCTTTATACCTCCACGAACTTTCTTTATACCTCCATGTACTTTCTTTATACCTCCACGAACTTTCTTTATACCTCCATGTACTTTCTTTATACCTCCATGTACTTTCTTTATACCTCCATGTACTTTCTTTATACCTCCATGTACTTTCTTTATACGTCCACGAACTTTCTTTATACCCAACTTACTTTATACTCCTTTATACCTCCACGAACTTTCTTTATACCTCCATGTACTTTTATACTTTACTTTCTTTATACCTCCATGTACTTTCTTTATACCTCCATGTACTTTCTTTATACCTCCATGTACTTTCTTTATACCTCCACGAACTTTCTTTATACCTCCACGAACTTTCTTTATACCCCATGAACTTTCTTTATACCTCCAAGAACTTTCTTATACCCCCATGAACTTTCTTTATATCCCACGAACTTTCTTTATACCCCAATCACCTTTCTTTATACCTCCACGAACTTTCTTTATACCTCCACGAACTTTCTTTATACCCCCATGAACTTTCATTATACCCCCACGAACTTTCTTTATACCCCCACGAACTTTCTTTATACCCTCATGAACTTTCTTTATACCTTCACGAAATTTCTTATACCTCCATGAACTTTCTTTATACCCCCATGAACTTTCTCTATAGCTCCACGAACTTTCTTTATATCTCCGCAAACCCTCTTTATATCTCCGTAAATAAATCTACACCTGAATATATCAACAAATGCAAATATCGACATGTGAATCATCAGACAGTGAATGCGCAGGTGAAATCCCTGGAATCTTAATGTAAATAACTTTGTTTTTGAAAAACAATTAGTGGAACATAATATGGTTTAAGTTTATAATTGTGTTACATGGCTGTTTTCGTGCTCGTGTGTTATGTTAGGTTGTAGATGTTTAGGCTATGCTTTGATGTATTGTTGTTATCGAAGTCATAATAATGTTTTCTGTTGTATTTTGTTAAGTACTTTATGCAAGTATGTTGCCATTGTCTTCCATTAGTTATTACTTTGAAAGATTCTTGATTTTTACTGGATATGAAAGGTGACTTCGATATTATTTTTTGTGACCTCCTTCGGTGTCGGGTTAACTGGGTTGACAATGTATATTTATGTGTGCACCATTTTGTTGATTACTCCATGTTCATTTCTTCTATTGTAAAGCATGTTTTTGTATGTTGATTGATAAATAATATCCTGATAATTTGTAGAATTCTATTAGCTTGGCGATGTGTTATTATATTATCAACTAATTCCTATACTTTGTATTACATTGCCGTTTTTTATGCAGATAATTCTAAGAGAAAGATATTTGGCGCATACTTTGTCAATATTCTCGCGTGACAACAGATTTATCTTTTTTAAATTTTTAAATTAATCAAAGGTATTGCAGATTTGATTGGAATATCATTTCGTATGTTTCATGTAACCCCATGTAACATTGTATGTGACATATTGTGACATATAAGTTTCACAGCGCAATATTGAAATGTGTTCGCTTTATCGAAATGTTGTCGACTAATTTTGTCACGATCAAATGTTTTTATTGTCTGTAAAATTACCACTGATCCATGTCTCTTTTTAAAGTCATATAATAATTATATTGATGCATATCGGTTGTAAGATGATATTTAATCACCCCATTCTAATGTTGTTACCTGTTATTGTTTTTGCTGTTTTATCTATAAATAGACAATATTAAAAGAAATATATAAATGGCGCAAATTTTGTCAAAATTCTCGCATGACAAAATGCTTATCTTTGTTCAAAATGTATTCATCTTTATTTTTATATAGCAGATTTGTTTGGAATATGAATATGAATTTATATGTTTCATATAACCCTCTATAGTATAGTCAGTTACTTATTGTTAAGTGTAAGTTTCACAGAGACATATTTTCATTGAGATGTGGTATCTGTAATGAGGTATTATGTCAATTAAGACACAATCGGGTTTTTTATCCCCTCTGTAAAATTGTCACTGTTCAATGTCTGCATGTCTCTGAATATTTATAATATCGGTTGTAAGATGATAATTAGTTACCCCATTCTAATGTTGTTACATGTACCTGTTATTGTTTGATTTATGTTACCTTTTTTGTAACATTATAGTTTCGAGATGAAATAATAATTGACATTGTGAATGTTCTTCGAGTGACAATTTATGTGATATTACCTTCTTGACATTCCTTAGTCCGTTCAGAAAAGTGCAAACATTCATACCGATGAAATGTTTTTTTTGTCTGGAACTTGCTAGTACAGGTAACGCTCGATTGCTGAAGTAGACTATTTTAACCAGAGGAATAAGAATTTTACAGATATGGTTCTTGATTGTCTGCAATTCCGCCATTCAATTTAACGTTTTCGTGCCTGACGACATTTCACAACAATTCAATTTTATATTTTCGTGCCTAACGACATTTCACGGCGATTCAATTTAATGTGTTCGCGCCTTACGACATTTCATGGCGATTCAATTTAATGTTTCCCGCCTAACGATATCTCATGGCGATTCAATTTAATGTTTCCCGCCTAACGACATATCACATCGATTCAATTTAATGTTTTCGTGACTAACGACATCTCACGAGTTTCAAATTAATGTTCTCGTCCCTGACGACATTTCACGGTGATTTAAGTTAATGATTTCGTGTCTACGACATTTCACGGTAATTCAATTTAGCGTTTTCTTGCCTAACGACATTTCACGGTGATTCAATTTAATGTTGTCTTGCCTAACGACAATTCACGTCGATTCAATTTAATGTTTTCGTTTCTAAAGACATTTCATGTCGATTCAATCCATTTTATGGCGATTCAAATCAATGTTTTCGTGCCTATCGACTCTATTCCTAACATTTTCCATTGTTTTGCCAAACACAGCATTGTTCATGAGCTTGAAATTTTTTTTCTCAAAATCACTTTCACATTCGGCTCTCTTTTGGGAGTTAAAATCAATATAAGGTTTCAGCCAAGGATGTTGCCTAAACTCTAGAACTTTATGAACTTTAGTGAGTTTCATTCCAAGTTCTAAATAGAGTTGTAGATTCCTATAGTGACATATATATTTTGTTTTATTTTCTAGAGTTGGAATTAGTTTTTCTGTTTTAACGCGACCTTTTAATGTTTGATCGGAGTGACTGTTATTTAATGTCTTCCAAAGCTCTCTACTGTATGGAGATAGCTCTTCATCGGAAACCTTCTTTCGGGTTGGCGCCAGGGGGTAATCTGTTTGATCATCGTGTAATGAACTTTCATAACTTAAATTTACTTCTAAAACATAGCCCATATCTCCGTCTTTTGAAATATTATCTATGTCAAATTCCTCTACTTTTTCAACCCAGCGAAAATCTCCCATGGGTAACGGCTCCATCATGGCTTTTCCATATAGATTGTTACAATCGGTATATAAAATATACGTATTCGGTTTTGATGAATCGTAAGTTTCAGGAATATACGGATTGTTAGCCTTTGAGTATTTGTTGGATATCATGGATATACCACCGCGAACACCATTTTCAAAGAAAAGGTACATGTCGGGATCGGTAAGTAATTCTAATTGCACACCTGTCATTTTCAAAGCAGCATTCCAAGCTAGACCAGGACTTGTATAGAAATGACAGGGGTCTAATCCATAATAATTCAAACACATTGTTCTACAATTTTCAAACACATCTGTAAGTAACAACACGTCTGTTTTTAGATATAAGTCATGATAGTCTCCTAGATTTTGAATATCTAATTCTTTCCAAACGCGTTGCGCGTGCGTATAATCGGAATCCGGTATGTGAGATTTACTCAGTTGGCTGTAGAATTGATCTTTTGGTGGAAATCGAGCTTCCCTAAATTTGCTTTCCTCGTTTACATACTCGTATGGATAGACCCCCTTTCTAAGTAATAGGTCTGCCTGAGGTTTCGTAAATTCTTTCGAGAAATGTTTAAAGTTTGAGTTTTTTCCTTTTGCTAAATTGTTAACCAATGAATCTAAACTTTCTGACATAAATTGGAATGAGTCTATAAATCGTAAATTTCCTAAACTGAAGGAAATGTATTTTTCCATGTTGTTTGGTATACAATGGATTTCACGATCTTTGAATAGACCTAAACTTTCACATAAAATATGGCTATCAAATCCTTTCAAATTGTGAAAAACTACGGGAATGAAAGAGGGATATTGATATTGTATGTTGCAAGATTGACAGGCTGCCGATCTATATTTCCCGCTCAAATGACAGTGATCTCTAACTTTGATGGAATCTTTTGTAAAGTACATATTGCAAATATGACATTTATTACAATTTTGAAAATGACGCTCATCTTCCTCCGACATAATTAACGGTTCAACATGTTTTAAAATAGATTTGATGATGTGCTGCTCTTCAATAATATTTTCTAGGAATGTCTTGCTAACGTTAGGCCCTCTGTAAACAACGGGCGATTTCGTATATCTTTCATCTACACACACAACCTGATAACCGAAACCACAGGGTTCAAACCTAGTGTTTGGAGTCGTGCTAGACGTTTGAGGATTTGGCATACAAGAATCCATCTTTTGTGCAAAAGTTTCAAAATCTGCATAGATCACAAAGGGAACACGCATCTGTTTATTGAAATCTTGGAATTCTAAAAATTGATCACCTTCTTCTGGAAGCTCCACATGTTGTGGATCAAATTTAGAACAATACTGTATATGATTATCTAACAAATCATTTCGAGTAAACCCTTGTAAACAAAATTGACAAAAGTGTGTTTTGCTATTAGAAGATTTTGTTCTGCTGAGAAACATATTGAGATTCGTTATGAGACAATAATGGTTTTTTTCCCCGCGTTGTAACAATAATAAATTAACGTGATGTCGTGATTCTCTTACCTTTGTAACATACAATGGAAATATTGTACCATCCTCATATGCGAAAACATTCACAGAAATATCGTTTTGTCTTTCAAACTTATTCACATGCGAAATACGAACTGGGTATTCTATTTCATTCATATTCAGTTCATGTTCATATTTTGTATAATGATTAACAAGTTCTGGCATGTCCGCCGCTGGGTGGAGAGAAGCAAGCACTGACCACGTGAAACATTTTTCGTCATTGTTCAATACATTCACAAGTTTATGCCGGCGGAATGTTGCTGGAGTTGGTAGGTACGACGTTCCCGACAAAGGTGAATATTTTACAGTACAAACTTCTAATTTAATGATTTTTTTTAAAATCCAGTTTGATCCTTCTCTGATATATTCTTCAAAACTTAAAAACATCTTTTGAAATGCTTCATTCAAATCATGTTGAGAAAAGCTTTCATTTTCAAAAAATATGTAAGTTTTACTTCGAAAATGTGGATAGGACTGCTGTTTGTTTCCATCTTTGTCCTCCTTTTCCAATTCTACCTGAATGCACAAATACCATTTAATAGCTTCCAGATCCTTTCCCCTTTGTTTTAAATGTGTTCTCACTTCCTGTGAAGTGTTGGTTGCAAAGCGGAGCAAGTCCATGTCATCATCATCGTTCGGATATATGTATCTGATATTAGCAACACCATTTAAACTGCTTTCGTCAGAATAACGATGATCGTCGTACACAAAAACATTGCCCCCCTCCTGTTCTTTTACAGCAGATTCTGGAGATCGTATCCAACTCGGTCCAGCAGCGGGGGAGGCTGAAAGCGCCTCTGGAGTGGACGCGCGCGCTTCCGGAGAGGCTGTACACGTTTCCGGAGAAGCCACACGCTGTTCCGGAGATACAGTACGCTGTTCCGGAGAAGCCACACGCTGTTCCGGAGATACAGTATGCAGTTCCGGAGAAGTCGCACGATGTTCTGAAATATCATCGGCAGGTGAGTTTTTATGCACTCTTAACACATGTCGTTTTAATGAGAATGCTTTTGTGAATGTTTTAGAACAATAGTTGCAAGGTATCCGTTCTGAAGGATTTTTTTCTTTATCTCCACTCGTGTGAACTAGAGAAATATGGCGAGTCAGATTGAAGCGTCGAGAAAATGTTTTACCACATATTTCACATGAAAAACCTGCAAGGTGACCTTGAAGATGTGTCGCTCTATTATTTTCTTGAATTTTTATGTGACGCGTCTCACACTCTTCTCCATTCGTTTCTTCGATTTCAACATCTTCGGTTTTGTCTTGTAATTTGGACTTTTTACTAGACGTGGTATCTAGACTGTCTAGTTTTCTCTTTATGTCTGTCAATGTTTCTCTAGCTTCTTCATTCCCTTCTCCGCATTGCTTCAGTAGAGCTGCAAGAAATCCGTCAGCCATGGTGCACGGAAAAAACCTCATGTGAAGTCTTACCTTCAAACAACCGCATTTATACAGTGTGGGCGGGGCATGTGGGTATGTCTAAACTTTGAATGACAACCATTTCTTCTTTGCTTTACTGATGCGCGTCATAAATTCGCGGGGTGTAGTTTCCACATATAATTGTCCACCACTCTGTGTTTTATCGAGAGTGGAATTACTTTTATCAACTGGGCTGTCATCGATTTGTTGTTTTATATTTTTTGTTGATTCTTCCCCATCATTCGATTTCTGTTTTATAGGTAATTTCTCTCCTCCATTTGATTCCTTTTTACTTGCATTAATCAAGACTTCGTATTTAGCTCTCGGAATTAAAACTAATTCTTTAGCCATTCTAAATATGCTTTAACAAATAAAGTCAACAAGCTTCCTTTTAATAGCGATAATCTCCGCTGCCTCTGTCGAGGACTGATGCCTTCAGCTAATACTTTCCGAATGAACGATTTGTGTTTGATCAACTTGTTTTTATCGCTTTTACTGATTGGTATATTATCCATCACGATGTTATAGATTATTTCAATGAAAAACTTTAACTGTTTATGGTTCAATGACTTCAAAATGTTTTTTGTTGCTGCTTGGAAGCAGTATTAAAGAATTCTGCAAATTCTCTCATTTTATCGCTTCGTATACAATAGTATCCTCTCCAGGCAATATTCTAGTGCGTAGTGGTGTGATTTCAGTTGATCCTTCTTTTATATTGAGTTGTGGTTCATGTGGGTTTACATCTATCAGCAAATAGCCATAACGTTTAGAAGTTGCTTTAAGATATGATTCTCTAAAATAAGATGTTTGTCTTGGAAATATTTGCCTTCCCAACATCTCAATTTGTAACTGGTCACGATAATTCTTAAATAGGAGGAAATAATGTGTGTTTAAACTTAATGTTCTCATAACCTTACCCTTTTGAAATATATTTTGCACTAAAAACATGACAGTGATGTTTTCGTGGTGCGAACTGACACAAAACATCTTCATTAGATGCGGACTATTAACACCATCAGCCATGCAGTCGTCGATAACTAGTAACTTATGTCCACTAATTTGTGCCCATTCTTTGAACTGCTCTCCATCTGGAAGCCCCTGGTGAAATGTCACTTCTTTCAACGTTTGTTTAATGTCGTCAAAAAGAGGCTGCCATGTGTCGTAGCAAATGATAATTTTTGTTGGGGGCTGCTCAAACATTCCATCTGCACGTTCTAGTATTTGTTTTGTTAGAAATGTTTTTCCAGATCCTGTCGGTCCACATATCATAATGGTTGCAGGAGTGTGAAATTTTACTAAACTTTCTTCACTCCACCATTCCATGGCTCAATGTGAAATGAACAAAAATACACCAAATACCACGATATATATTCATTTATTTCATTTCAGAACAGCATTTCTGTTTGATATCATCATAGTGAATACAATGTGGAAACGAGTTTTCTATATAATTATATACAATTCTATCATTTGTTGTGTGTTTTTGATCGAACATATTAATTATAGATTTCATAGTCATTCCTCTACATCTATTGAGAAGAAAAAACAAGCAATATTGTCCACAAACATTCGAAGTCGGACTCTGAATGCGTTTATAGTTGTATACATATTTTGGAAAATCAAAGTCAAAGTATTCTGGGGGGGTGCCCATAACTGTCAAAGAATTCAGCTTTACTCTTTGATTCCATATATACGGCTAGCCAATGCTTTCCGGGTAGGTTGCTTTCATCTGTATTTACGATGAAACCGGTAGGCCACTTATTTATATCTTTGGGTATATGATCTCTTGCATAGACACCTAAAATCACTTTTTTCATCATGGGATCACATTCGATAGCACATTGCAGCTGGTGTGTGTTCATGACTGTGCAATGATGTCTCTAGCGGCGTTGATTTCAAAATATCCTGGGTATTCAGCATAGATTATGCAAGTGATTGTTTCTTTGAGAGCAGTACCAAATGTAGCTTCAAGTCGTACGTTACCTTGCTTTAATAGGGTAAGGTATTGACTGTCGTGAAATGTGGGCTCTAGATTAAAAGTATAGAGTGCGTAACCTTTGGATATTTGGTCTCTATCAATATTCAATCCGCGATCACTCAACCATTTTCCACTGGTTTTAAACATATTTGCTAGAACGGGAATGGTAGTCGGACCGCCCGCCGAAGAATAATCTAATTTTAAAGGGGTGCCTCCAACGGGAATACCATCCACAAATAAACCAATAGATGTAACATTGTAATGATTAAAGTACCACGGATTTTGACCGTAATCTCCGGTAGCAGCTGTAGACTTTACAAAACCTACTGTTACGAAATTTGGTCTCATTCCTTGAAACATATTATCAAATGTATAACTGGAAGAACCCGTTGGTATAGTCATTTGTTTAATCAGAGATTGTGTGAAGGGATACTTTGCATTTGTCACATTCAGAGCTTGGCTCTGTGCATATATAACGGCAGGGTTTACTTTGACTTTAGCTACGCGTAAGCATATGCTCTCAAACTCAATTTCATAACTAGCGTTAGCTGTATTTGTTACAAGACAAAACTCTGGTTTAGATCTGTACATTTTTACATTAACATTGACTTGATTGAGTAAATATCTATCCATTTTGAATAAATCGTGATATAGAGGACCTTGCATGTCGCAGGTTTTACTGCTCTCAAACAGTTTTGCTCTCGTCAGGAGACTCAAATTTGATCCTGTACTCACACTCACGTCGTCCATTTCGCCTTCTGTATCTTGATGCCACACTTGTGTGGTAAGTTGAGACGACTTGGCGTCATAACCAAAGTTTAACAGTGATTGAATGTAAGCTTTATATGCGTAATGGTTTGTGGTGGACACTACAGTCTTCCCCTGTAGTGCTACATCCACTTGTGAAAACATGGCGGGCAGAAACAGACTGACAGGTCCTATGTTTTCACCTTCCTCTATATTACTTCCATCGCCTTTTTTAATCTTTGCTTTCACTGATATTAATGTGTTTTTAGATCGATGTATTCCATTCCATTCTGACCAGAAATGACGAATTCGATGGGAGCTTCACCAACGACTTGTGAGATGGGGAGAACATCTTGGTAATAAATATTCTCTACAGCTGTCTGCGTTGGGGGTAATTCAAAAATGGCAAGTTGCGAAGGTTGAGCTTCCGTGAAATGAATTTCGTTTAGTGCAGCCATGTTGGTAAAGATTTCTTAGAATAACTTTTCGACTTTGTCGTTTTGTTCTTTTTTGTCACAGATTTCTTTTTCGATGTTGGTTTCTTTTTTGATGTTGGTTTCTTTTTTAATGACGATTTCTTTTTTGGAAGAGATTTCTTTTTTATCACAATTTTCGTCTTGGCCTTGGTCCGCGGTGTGATGTTTACAGTTCGACGTTTCTTATTTGACTGATGGTTAGGTGCGGTCTGCTTTCTTTTTAACTCAGATATGGCTTGTTCGATTATTTGCTGGGTTGGTGAAACTAGATTCACATCGAGGTTGCGTACCGTCTTAGTTTTCTCAGATTTTACTTCGTCAATGGGAATCATGAACTCCTTATTGTTTGTAGATATACCACTTCCATGCTGTTTCACTTCTCGATTGATATCGACATATGGATTAACCTTGCCGCTTGTGACGTTTTTATAATACTTCATCCACTTTTCTACATTAGGGACGTACATGTTTGAGACATTCATGAGTAAAAAGGATATGACTTGAAATGCAGTGTTATCGTCACTGGCTGTTTTATAAATGAAGGGAATTCACCTTTATCGTTTGTTATATATATCTCTATGTCTCTAATCTCTGTTTTATTTACAGGAACATACTGAGAAATCGTAAAAGATTGCGTCCAGTTAGCTTGCTTGTATGACTTCACCATACGGAGGACACTTCCCTTTTCACCGTCGACAATAGATCCATAACATATATCACAATGTACGTATAAGTTTTCCTTTGATTTACCTGATCCAATTAAATAAATATCCGTCAGCGCCACCTCCCAGAGTCCAGGTAGATGTAAGGATGATTGTAAATGAGTGCGAAAATGA
The DNA here is from genome assembly GCF_041381155.1 of Argopecten irradians. Taxonomy (NCBI): domain Eukaryota; kingdom Metazoa; phylum Mollusca; class Bivalvia; order Pectinida; family Pectinidae; genus Argopecten; species Argopecten irradians. The sequence continues at coordinate 18,606,355 of NC_091142.1, read as the reverse complement.
TATGGCTTATTATCAGGAAAATATTCTTTGTTCTTGTTACTACTGATTGTGATGTAGTGTGTCATGATCGACGTCTGTAGTATTAGTGATTGTATCTTCATCGACATATGAATTATATTTGGTGGGCCACCCTAGCCACTTAACTAGCCACTGTTTCCTACCTCCAACTTTACGCATCTTGATTTTCTTCTCTATGTAAAATAGCGAGTCCATGTTCTTATCAACTCTCTGTAATTCTGATTCATAGAAGTAACCTTCGATGACGTCATTTAGGAAATCAATTAATTGGTACTGTGGTATAGCTTGACGCAGGAAACGTTTTTTAATCCTAAAGATTTCCGATGTCCATTGTTGTTGATAGGCTCGTTTAAACGGTTGTTTCAAGTGTGAGATTCTCACCAAACTTCCAATTTTGAATCTGAACTTTTGTTTCTTTTTAGTAGTTGCAATCGATTTTCTTTTTTTGGGGTTCTTCTTTCTGAGATACATATAAGCAAAAAGATCGGCCTCGTTTCCCTTGTTAACGTCTTTAGGGGCAGTACCATTTAAAGATCTATGTGGTGTGGCATTGTAACTTTTTATGAAATCTTGTAATTTATCCTTGTAAACATATGTTCTGTATTTAGTGAAATATCTATACATCATGGTTTTTAAAGTTCTAATGACACGCTCGCAGACCGAAGCTTTCTGTTCATTATGGCTAGTTATGTATTTTATGCCATTGGCTGTGCAATATTGCTTCATTAGTTTCCCTGTAAATTCTTTACCTGCATCGGTGTATAAACGTTTCGGTTTTTTTGTACCTTTGATTATCTTTTTAAATGCACTTAAAACGTCTTTTGTTGTTTTCGTTTTTGTAGGTTCCACCCATAAGAAGCGGCTAAATACATCTATGACAACAAGAAGGAATCGAATTCCACCATTCTGTTTGGAAATGTTCGATACATCGGCGAGATCAGCTTGAAATTGTTCATATGGACCTGCTACTTCTACTCGCGCTCTCTTAAAATACCGTCTGACTGGTTTTTGTAAGCTATAATCATCCAAACTCTGAATGTATCTTCTAATCTTATACAGACCTGGTGAGGTGAATCCTTGTGATTTCAATATTTGATGAACTTTGTTTGGACTCAGAAACGCACCCCCATTCTTCAAATTGTAATATACACCCTCTAATAGATGTCGCTCCTCCTCAGTCAACATATTCAAATATAATGAGACAAACAAATCTCCATGCAAACTTTTATTTACATTATTACAATGTTTTGTGAAACCAACTTTCTACACGATTCATGGACAGCACCATTTTACCAACGTTTTCTTTCCATTTTTCAGTTTTAAGTTCTTTAACTCTCCATTCGGCATTACATAATTGCGATATGAAAGCGTTACGTGCTCCCCGTTCTATTTTCAATGTAATAGTCTCTCGAATAAAGTCACGAATCACTTTAATGTCATCTGTGTGAATAAATGCATCCGCTATATCACAATGTCGTTTACTTATGATTTCTCGAATATGGTCTGCATATACTAAACTTAATATGTTGAACAGTCTGTTTGATTCTATGCAATCTTTGTCGAGGAGAACAACAGGTACGTCCATGTTACTTGGGTGGGTATGGTAAAACACAATGGAAATCACTGCACTCGATAGAAAAGTTGTAATGCTTCCAATATTTCAGTGTTTTTCCACACTTGTAACAAGTAACACAATCGCCAATATCCTCATGAAAAAAACCGTCGTAGGCCAATTGATAAGGTGTCTGACGAAGTTCACAATTCCACTGGGCAAACGTTATTAGGCGATCAGTGCAGCTTGTCATGTGCACATGAACTGGGTGAGTGGAAGCAGTATCCATCTATAAGTAGATAAATCATATCAAAAAATGAGTTTTTTGAATTTTTTTCATGTATCTTTTTATCTTATTACAATAACGCTGTTTTGTGTAGTTCTCGTCTCGCAAACGTTCGTCTTGCAGTAAAAGGAACAATAATTTAGAAGGAATTCTTGACTGTACCACCATATGTTTCCAATTTTCGTCAACTTCTGAATGAGAAATTAGAGTAAGTGATTCTTCGAAATATAAGTCTAGTCTATCCTCACTCGATAGCGTCACGCAGCTATGTCCTAATTGGTTAGCTAGTCCCTCTTCACATCCCGAACATATAAATAATTCCGAGATTTTAGATGTTGTGGCAAATGCGTATGATAAACACAGTAGATTTTTGACAATTTTCATGTAGACTTTTTCTTCTATTTTTCCCATGAGATAACTTTGAAGTCTTTCTTCTGACGAATTTGTGTTAAACTCCATTACGAATATGTTTTAGCACCAATATGTTCATTGAATTAGAATAACAAAGTAATATGATTGTCATAAAAGTCACCTTCATTCCACAATTTCGATAATATCTTCAGTAGTTCTCCAATATGTTCGTATTTAATCTCCTCCCTCCAATCGTTTGACCACCCTGCCTCTATGAGCGTGTCGACATCAAATGTGCTCACTTTAAATTGTCGCCAGCAGTAGGAACTTTCATCATCATCATAAAAATCTACACCGCCCATGTTTATATTGGATAGAGCATATGTTGAAAAAGACAATTTTTAGAATACCTCGAATGTTCTGTTTTAATATCATCGAAATAATTCCAATGTTTAAGGGTAACACCACACATAAAACACGTGGCACGGTCTTCAATTCCGGTATAGTAAAATCCGTTGGCAGCAAGTTGTTGGGGGGTGTGATGTCGAGCTTTGGGCCAGTGTACGAAAGTGTCAAGTCGATTACAACATTTTACTAAAGATGGATAATGTGGTCGTATCTCAATGTTGTTTAAAGTATGTGAAACACTATCCGTAACGTTGTCCATTAGTTTTCGATAACGGAACAGATCAACTGTAAACTTTCGCAAGATGATAAAATTCTCTTTAAAAGTTCTAGAGATACACTTACTGCTTTTCCTTCCTCTCGTAGCTGAATCTTTACCTTGTCTTTCGTTCGTATGAAGTTGATTTCTTTATGAAGTCCTAAATGACAATTAACTTTGTTGGGTGTGACGTTCGTTACTGTGATCTCGGCGTTCTTGACGATGTCGATCTGAGCCTGGGCCATATGTGAATGATCATTGTGCCTATGTTTTTACACCTTATATTGATCGAGTTGGTGTGAGTAAGGTGTGAGTAAGGTGCGAGTAGGGTGTGAGTATGGTGTGAGTAAGGTGCGAGCAAGGTGTGAGTAAGGTGTGAGTCCCCCTAACAGTGTGTAAGCATGGTGCGAGTAGGGTGTGAGTATGGTGTGAGTAAGGTGTGAGTCCCCCTAAAAGTCTACTACTGGTAAATATTGAACTTAGAAGAGTTTCTTTATCTAATATCAGGGAAATTAGAAATCGAAGAAAATAATCATAGCTGGATTTTTCAGTCTAGATTGGAATTAAACAATTGTGGTTTGGGCTATATATATGATTTGGAATCGTTTCTTAAATCTGATTCAAATCGATTTAAACTCAAATTAGAAGATCTTTTTAGACAGGAATGTATACGTTTGATAAATGATTCATCTAAAGGAAATTCATACAAACATACTATTTTTGTCAACCTTATTCAAATAATATTCTGGGCATTAAAGTAAGAGAAACATATCTAAATTCCGATTCTCTGCACATGATTTGAATATAGAGAGGGGAAGATACAGGAATATACCTGATTATATATGTTCATTTTGTAATGATGATATTGAAGATGAATTCCATTTCGTTATAAAATGTAAGGTGTATGAAGTTTAAATTTTATAAAACCATATTATGTCAGAAATCCTAGCTTGTTAAAGTAAATTCAATTATTAAATACACAAAATGTAAAGGAATTAAATAATTTGGGTAAATATATTTCTTTTGCTTTAGAAAGAAGAAAATTGCTGTCAGGTTAAGACCAACAATTGTTACTGTCTCTCTCTCTCTCTATTCTACAAAAGATGTAGAATTTAATGTTTTGTTTTTTTATTTTATTTTATTTCATTTACTACATTTGCAGTAAAGAACTGTACATGTATTAAAATATGCACTGTGAAAAATGTGGTGAAAAGCATTTCTAGTGCTGCTTGCTGATGAACTTAGGTGGAAATAATTTTAAAATAGTAGCTATATTCTCACTATATAGTTACTTTTAATATCCATCTGGTTTATATTTATTTGTGAATTAAATAACTAAAAAAATAGTAGCTATGTTCAAAATGTCATTACTTTTTTGTCCATTCTGATCTGTATTTATTAAAAATGAAATTTATTTAACTAATGTATTTAAAAGTAGTAGTAGCTATGTTCAAAATAAAATTACTTTTTGTGTCCATTCTAATATATATTCATTAAAAATGAATACTTAAATATCCAGCGTTTTTTCTCTTAACATAAAGTACAAACCCGTAAAAGTTGGAAGTTTTATGAAACAGTCTATAACCTTACCTGTAATTATCTGCTATTGTTCTATCTTTCACACCTAGTCTCACCTGGCCAACAAAATACCTTACCTGTATACCTCAAAATTCAGAATGTTGGCTAAGTGAGAAGACACCAAAAAATCGTTGATCGGCTTTTCCTGTGACTGTCGATGTAAGTGATAGCACATCAGTTATAGTACAGCTACATTTATTGTATAAGCCACGGACTATTATGACGTCACACGGTTTAGAACTAGAAAAAATATGCATAATCGGGCGGTCAGAATTTTTGACCTCGATATCGACGGCTTACAGGTTATTCCGGTCGCGCGCGGCACGGAGAGGTTTCTACACGTGCTAATAAAGCCATTTCCAGCATAAACTGAATTTATCATTTTTGACTGCACAAATCCTTTAACGAAATATGAAAGTCCTCAAGAAAAAACAAGCTTTAGAAACGGAGACAGTATTCAAGAACAGAAGCCGATAAATATACATGGATATCCGCACGGTATTATCTTAAAATAATTTTGTTTTAAAATTGCATCTCACAAATGTGTTTGAACTAAAAGCATTACAAAATATTGAAATTAAGGATTTTAATTTCACTTACCGTCATTTTCCGGCTCTCTGTGATGAAGATGACCAGTTCATCACTCTGTATAAGAAAATCTCTAGAATACGATTTCTCCGTGACGGTCAGTCAACAAGAATTGAAATAAATTGAACGTGGGAAATAATGAAAAGTAAATTTCAGATCGATGACAATGGTTGTTCGAAATAGCCAATGCTGTTCATCAATAGGTGCAATGTGGCCTGAATTAGTCTGGCGAAAACGTTAAAACATTATAAAGTGAACATGGGATTCTGACACATGCATTAGCAGATAATAGAAGATAACGACATATATACAATACATAAGATGACGTAAGAACATTCAATATTCAGCTAACTATACGTTTTGTTGATTGTGCTCGCTAAAATGTTTGTAATCAATTCATTTTCGTTGATTCAAAAGCCTAATTAGTCGAATGACTTTTAGCCGTGAACATTCTGATAATTCTAACATGTGTTGTCCGTGATAAAGAGTAATCAAAGTCCCGGACAAAACCATAGACCGATCTTTCTTCTCTTTATTCACAACGTCCTGTGGTATAAGGGAATAAATGTTTGTTTATTTTAAAATACTCTAATGTATAAGACACTATAAATATTGAATAATGTGATAAAATTAATTTCTTTTACTAATATATTCTAGGCAGTTTATTGATAGTCTGTATTCAGGTCTCTTAATAATTCATATATTGAATGGCTCTTATAATTTATAGGATCTATATACAAGGTCCATGATATATAACTGTTTTAATCGGATGCATTGTATTTTAATGTAATACAGTTTGAGCTGTTAATAAAATAATATAGATTACAATAATTAAATCATGGTAAATAAGGAATAGATACCTGCCTAGATTACCTCGTTTAAAGACAATCGGTGCCTATGTAAACAACTCTATTGCTGGCATATGGTCACTTTGAAATCCGTTATCAAAACAAATCGACGCGCGTTAAACTCACACGTCAATCTGTCACGGGTCGACGGTCACGCACGTGGGTTCGACAGCGGTCAGTTTTGGACACTGAGGGAGAGTGACAATTTCTGATTTGCTCCATGTCATTGTTCCTTAAATGGTCAAAAGGTTGTATAAAAACCACGAACCTCAAGTCATTCCCATCACAATCACCTATCGATTTCCAACAATACATACTAAGTAACACTAATACATTACAACAATGGAGAGAGCTGGATCTACCGCCAAACTTGTCGACAATGATCAACTGGACCTTCATAATGAACAGTCGGAATCTGAAGGTAAATTAATATTGAAAGTGTTTTTTATTATTATTATTTCTGAGAAGGAATCTTTAATGCTTATTTACAGACACTGTTAGTTTCAATGGTGAATATAGATGATCGAACTCCCCAACTTTTGAACACGAATTAAATTAAGCTACCTCCCTTAATCCTTAACGTATGCAAATGTATTTGGAAAGTGTTAAGGGTGTATGTGTCAATTTCAAACTCCCGTATTTTTTTTAAGTCAAGGCTGTAAGCTACGTTTTGAATTAATCGGACATAATAGCTGAACATTTGTTCTGCATTTTGGCTTTTTGCCGCTGTATATATCATATCTACTTAATTTATAAAATGTGGAAAAAATATAGCTGTATTATGAAACTATTTCTTAACATAATCTTTGAAATTGATTTCTAGAATAACAAGACATAAGAATTCACCAATGTTCTTATTCATCAACCATGAAATAATTATCATATATTGTTTCTTTTTATGTAGGTTTCTCCTCTGGTTACGAATCTTCCTCTGACGTATCAGATGCTGAACCTTCTGCATATCACCATGGAGACAGCCAAGTCGAAGCTGATGACGGTGTGGGTTTAGAATGTGACGTCAGCGGTAGCCATGTGAAGTATCAGAACACAAGCGCCCTCTGTGATCATCTGAAGTACATCATGTCCATGCCCGACCTCTGTGACGTCACATTCATTGTTGGTCCAACCAGAGTTCCCGTCTATGGGGTCAAGGCCATTTTGTCTACTCGCAGCAGGTAAATAAACGAGAGTGACAAAAAAAATTATCTTTAACTGTGGTTGAGCTTGAACTTTTTTCTCTAAAAATCCTTTTTTCGGACGACTTATATTATAGGTAACTTGAAAAATTCGTTTATGACACCATAGACCATCTGGTTGTCTCTAATCATCATACTACTGAAAGATCATGTAAAAAATATTAGCCTATCACAGAGTTATCTTCCCTTACGTGTAGGTATTTTATAATTAATAGTTACTTCAGGTGTTTGCGATTGTTGTAACGTAATAGACAAAACGAAGTAAATATCACTCACAAAATAATGACGTCACAATAGATACCTACGCGCAAGGGAGGTAACTCTGTAATATGCAAAGACGGACTCATAAATGCAATATTTAAAGAGCCAATATACATAACAAAATCTCGGTTTTATAATATTGACCAACTTTTCTAAATTGATTCTATTATTGTTTCAGAGTTATGTACCAGCTCATCCTGAAGAACGAACGCGCTGTGTCAGAAGCCAAGAAGTCCAGGAAGACCAGACAGTCCCGTCTAACTATCGAAGTGAACAAGTACCAGCCCGAGGACTTCCGAAAGATCGTGCAATTCATCCACTGTGGTTTTGTGGATATAGACTCCAGAAGTGTTGCAGGTAAGAAAAAGATTTTGCTTCTATTCTTTACATTTTCCTTTTCATGGAACAAACAAAGTATTAAATTCATTATACAAACTTCAGTCATAATTGTTTAGTAAACATCATTGCTTCCGTTTACTCTCAATTATCTGCGAAACAATTCCTTTTATATTTTAATGTTAAACTTTTACTTTAGATTTTAATGTCAAATTTCTATTACTTTAGATTTTAATGTCAAATTTCTATTACTTTAGATTTTAATGTAAAATTTCTATGTTAATTTCTCATAAATAGATTTATCGGTTTATATTTGCATTATATTTATACATTATATCGTTGTATTTTCAGGTTTACTATGTGGTGCTAAACAGTTAGGGTTAGACGACTTGAGGAGGGCCTGCTGGGAGTATGTCCGGAGATGTTCACGGACCCGACCCAAGTCTCTGATGACTATTCAGAGAGGAGCGAACCAGTACATACACCATCGCTATGGCATCAAGCTCTTCACCAAGGTAGGCATGATACTTATCTACAAATTTACATCAATTATCTTCATATATAAATCAACCTTCAAAATAAAAGAAAAACATATGGTGAACTCACCTCTTTAAAATAACTCCCAATATTTTTTAAATAAATCTTTGATTTCCACCAAAATCAACGATCCATACGCTAGATTATGTAAATGTACTTTATAATAAATTCATGAAAACAATGCAATATCTTATATATGCATCCATATTCACACATTGTATGTTTTACAACAATTTGTTAAAGTGAAAATTACAAGAAATTCAACCTTAAATCTGACATACTCATCTGCATAAGGACCCAAGTCTTTGTTTCTGTATAATGAATTATATGAAATGAAGAGATAGAACGACAACTCTGTTACAACAGAGTTTTCGTTCTAGAACGAAATGTTAACACGGCTAAATAAACCTATCAACCCGCTTATTTTCGCGATTTGGGTAATAAGGAAACTAACCGATACATTTTGCTGAAATTTTGAATGTAAGTTAATCTCAGCGTGATCTATCGATTGAATTAGTCGTTTCAGCTACGAAAATTCATTAAAGGTGATTATTTTTAGGTCAAACAGGCAAAAATCGGCATTTTGACCACTGGTTTCTGTTTAATTCGTCCTAGTGAAATAATTAAAAAACTTAACAATCTGAGACTCTACATATAAATAGTCCTTGTAATTCTGAACAAAACGGTATTTCTGATTTTTGGAAATGTTATATACAACGACCCCGATACAGTCTTGAATAATGGTGGTGTTTCGCAGGTTCTCGGTAAATTTCCACGTCAGACGAGATATTTCGGGGTCCCAGGCGCCTTCCTTCGGAGCTATTCTGAACGATTGGACCGGCAAATGTACCATTTAAAAATGAGTGATATTTATGAAATTTTCTGTAGAACTAACTAAAAATCATCAAATGCGTAACTAAGTTATGCACTAATCATCACATTTATGTTACAAAATGCGCCCAAAATGTGCAACAGTGAAATGGATCTGTTTGTACTGTATCGAATACACAAAATCATGGCGCAGACTATCGCGCCCCCTGTGAGGAATGCGTATTATTTGTATCCGGTTGAGTAAAAACGTTGAAGCCGCCTTGATGTTCAAGTTAAATTCGGCATTATCAGGTAAGTAATTGTTCATTTTACTTGTTATATACACCAATATCATTATCGGTGGATATTAGTATTATCAGATATATTTGATTGTTTTTGTAGGCCTGCAAATATAACGTTAGGTAGCCTACTGTTTACAGTCTGTTTATGATCATCATCGCGAGTGACTGACAACAGAACCATGCATGCGTTCTAAAACGTGGCTTAACAGCACGTAAACTGTCAATTGTACTGCCTTTGAGGCAGATGCCGTTTGAATATATGTATCTCCTAATATATTGTTTGATCATATGATTAAATTGCTAGTATTTAAACCATAAAGTAATGCACATATCGTTTCGGTAGTGCGTAGGCTCACATGTAACGTAACTTAGCTTCGTTACAGGTCATTTCGGTACATGCGGAGGTCTTTTCGGTATCATAAAGTGAACATGGCGAAATGACTTTCAGAGTGTACCGAAACGGCTTTAAGTAATCTGAATATTAGACAACTAAAGAAAACAAACCAGAAAAAAAGTAACAATGTAGTTTGACAATGGATATGATCAACATTAAAGGGACAATTCACTCAGGCTAATTATTTTACATAAGCAAGATGCAAAATATGGCATAAATGTATTGTTCTACATTTATTATGAAACAAATAACATAAAATATTGACAAATTCCACGTCATTGTTTAGTATTTTAATTGATACCGTAGCAATTGCCAATCGTTGATCAATGCGATTAAGCAGGTACAATATGTACACTGTACCCATATCCGAGCCAAAGTCACGCACGTTAAACAAATGGACTACATTAACCACTGTGGAGGTGCTAAAATGTTTTTCAGGCAAGACAATTCACCTAATAAGGTAAACACACTACTGTCAGAGCGATTTTAGCAATTCTAGACAAAAGTAGAATCTAGCATTACTCCACAAGCAAGGGACAGGTTTCGGCATACAAGATGTTCGACCACAATGTGTAGCGGCAGACAGCGAGCGAGTTTGAACATTTCACACACATTTCACCACCATTGGCTTTTCTGGCATATCACAGTAAAACCGACTGATCTAATTTCCATTAGAACTGTTTTTTTCTGATATACATTGTATGTACAAATTTTAATGTTCCCTTAGACTGAATTGTCCCTTTAATATAATTTTAGGCAAAGCCTATCTGAGAGCGCAGCAGTTAATCCATTCTTTCGTTTGTTGTTTTTTTTAAATGTGTAACTAAATAGAAATATGCCAGGTAAATAAAGGATTTCCAACGGCGAAAGAGAAATATCTCCTGACCCATCAGTCTTATCAATATTGACATGTGTTTTGATTTTATAGCTTATTGGGTGCCCTGAATAACTGTACTGCTAGAAACCATTTATAGAATTAATAATTATTAGAATAATAGCTTTGCTGAATTACTGGCATTGAGTTTATAACAAGAAAAACAATATTGAACATAGGATACTTCTACTTTCATTTTCTGCAAAAATACGTGACTGCGGCTACAAATTATATCTCGTCATTCTCCGTTGTCAGGGGGAAAATTCCGAAGCAACTGCTCACGTAAAACGGCTTTTAAGTTTAGATTCAGGACAAAATGTAATTGTTAGATTCAGGTAAGAATAAATTGGAAGGTTTATCTTTCACTAATGTTTTCATTTTGATTTTTTCCAAGCGTTACTTGTTTGTAATCACGCGAGAGTGTGATTTTGTAATCACGCGAGAGTGTGACTTTGGATACTGTCTTGCGCGATGCTGGATCTTGTGTTGACTTCCTGTTTCCGGTTTTTGAGAAAGTTTTCCAACTCTACATATATGGATGATTTACATAGAATAACGTTACCGAGACACCTCTATCACAAGAGTTTGCTGCACTCTCTATTACATGTAGATACATGTACATTTGTATGCACTGCAGTTTTACATGACACATAATAATTGCTTAGGCTTAAAGGTCCAATATCCGTATCTTTCTTATTTTTTTCATGATTTGGAAGAATGTTGAAAAAAAAATCCTGTTGTAAATCATGCACAGACAGGACTAAATCGAAGTGATTATGATTCGGAATATTTTGACAAAAATCAAATAAATATTAAACATCTCTAGGTGGGTCTCCACTTAGTCAAACAAGCCGAAGTTAGCCGACATTGTGCCGAGAATGTCATGTGACTACCGCATCTACGTAACGTCTGTCCGATCTCTTCCGAAAACAGGTCATGAACTTTCCGACTTCCGTTCGGCAACAATCGTAACTTCTATGGCGACCAGTTAAAAATGAAGGCATGTTTACATGTACAGTGGAACCTCCCGAAACCGATCATGGTCGGTGCATATAATTTCGCCCGGTTTAGAGAGGGTTCGGTTTGGAAAAGTGAACCGAATACCGATCATTACGATCCAAATTTAATCGATCGGAAGTCGTTTTTACACTAGTGTACCGCATGTATGGCTAGGTTCGTTAAAACCGACCGATATTAATTGTATGTTAAATGTTACCACAAAAAGAGAGAATCATACGTTTAAAAGGAATGGATTACAACAATCTTGACTTTGTTACCGCTTATAAACGTAGTTTAGTTAGTTAGTTGCGTGAATGTTCTTGGGGATGTTCTCGTCTGCACTAACCTACAGTTTACATACGGCCGATCGCTTCCGGTTACGTTAAGAATCAAATTATATGGTCTAATTACACGATGATCAGTCGATGCCGGTCATTATATGACATAGTCGTTTTCTAAAACAATACATGGCTTCGGCTTCTTCATACAGATAATTTACGTTATCCGACGACTACATAAGTAAATAAAAAACCCGTGTGATTTGAATACGAAACTTTCTCTTTATTACTAGCTCTGCTTGTTTTCCCCACAGTAAACAAACCGCGTGCACGTGGTAGACCTTCGTTAAATATCTAAACGATAGACATTATTAAATAATTACACCCCCATCTCGGGTATAATTACCGTGTACCTATAGCCTTCACATCTGTATACATGCCCCAGGACATGGCATGCGACAACTATGGTACAGGTACGTGTGTATTTCACGGTCGGTTGATCAGACCTCAATGCAATCTATCGGTGTCGCTCAGGTAAGGCCGGTTTTCAGAAGTGTATTTTTGTTACATTTGACTATTTCGATCTTGAAATCGGTCGGGTATTCGGAATTGGGAGGGATCGGTTTTGGGAAGTTTTATATACTATTAATAAAGAGGAATTAATTCCGTACATGACATCCATGTTCGGTTTCTAGAGGTGATCGGTTTTGAGAAGGTTCGGTTTTGGGAAGTTCCACTGTATCAACTTTCAATAACTGCTGTATCAAAGTTATTAAAAAAGAACATTATAAATATTCTTTAATATATCTTAATTTCAACTACATCTGCAAATACTAACAATATCGGGGTCGAATTTAACTTGAAATTTTGTTGATAGTTACGTATAGTGTGGCTTTAAGTTACTGCACAGACTGGGTGGGTGAGGTCAATAATGTTAACGATGAAAATTCATTTCACAATTTTGCTGTGTTGTGTATAGTGATAGTCAACTACTGCGTAATAATTAGGATGCCGACAGGAATCATCAGATTGACCCGTGATTAATACTAGTTATGTGATAAATAGAATCTTACACTTATGGCTACATCATTTGAAATTTATTAAACTTAAATTTATAAAATTTGATATACCACGAGCCTTTAAGGATATTTTGACATTTTATTTCCAAAATAACAACAGTTTTTCTGGGTTTTTTTTAATATCATACAGTATCTAGGTAAAAGGAGACCTAGTTATAACACTCACTATACAGTTGTGAATGTCAAACTTGTAACAGCCTCATCAGTTTTAAGCATTTTAGAAACCAGATAAATTTTGAATTTGAGATATGTTTTCAAATTTTTTCTAAATCAAAAACAAAATTAAAACAAAATTAATAAATTGAAAGCCATTTCGGTTAAAGTTATATTGCTGCTAATTTCATATAAACGATATGTAACTTAAACATTTGATATTTAAACATTGACATATAACTTGATGATTTAGCTCCCCAAAAGCATATGTCGGCCTATAAGAGAGCCGAAATCAAGGCATCACATATTCCTGGTTTTGAATAAAGCGCCTTCAATTACCGCCATGTTCAGTGACTTCGGGTGTTGTCGGATTCCGAATCGTATCACGTGGCTGACGTTTGACACGATCTGCACGTGGTGAGTCAGGTAACTAGCATAAGCGCACATGTGTTTGTTTACGTTTTCCTTCTGGCTAATAGAGCAAATTATGCTGGTATATGTCCACAGATTGAGTATTTGAAACATCCAATTTACACATTGCCGTAAAATATTGTGTGTATCAAATATTGTAATGTTCGAGCATTATTTTCTTTGTAGATAGAGTCTGCTGAGGTCGACCACATGTTTTGTTTATGAAAAATTGTTGACATATTCTCTTGGTTTCACAACTCTCGTTTTACTTCGAGATTGTCGCGACGATGTTCGGAATGATTCAGCATCTTTCGAGCCTATTTTTTACGTGTACACGTTAAAAAGATTTTTTACTTTTATAATTAAAAATACTTCCAGTGCTGCAACTTTATAAAAAATGGTAAAATTCGAAAGTTTAAAACTCAGACAGACGGAGAAAAATATGTATAACACTTAAACAGTTTTCACTATGACAAAAAGAGCGAAAGTTATAGACCATACAACTTTAAGGTATAGACTCTTAAATATATGATTTGCTTGCTCTTGAAATTTTTTTTTATCTGTAATGAATAACACTTGGAAACAGTAACTATTTTAAATACTAGTACGTAATCTTCCTCAATATAAAAATTAACTATGCTGTATTATCTATTTATGTAAATGATTAATAAAACAAAAGAGAAGCATGAAAGATATACCAGGTAATTCATTTCTGCGTATGTATAAAAGCTACAAATAGATCCTTTAATGTGATGATTTATTTAACTGATTTTCATATCCTTCAGCAGTATCAGGGATTAAAATAATTTAATTACCTGGTACGGTACCATATGTGTTCCAATTTAGTTGTAGAATAGAGTTCTCTTTTTTTATTAGTTTAACGTCCTATTACCAGCCAGGGTCATTTAAGGACGTGCCAGGTTTGATGGTGGAGGAAAGCCGGAGAACCCGGAGAAAAAACCACCGATCAGCTGTCAGTACCTGGCAAATTTTCCACATCGGATTCGAACTTGTGACCCAGAGGTGGACAGCTTGTGGTAATATGTCGGGACATCTTTACCACTCCGCCACTTTGGCCCCACGAATAGAGTTCTCATAAAAGGTCTCATAAATGTTATGATAATTAGAAAGATTGGCACCTAATAATAATATAACCCATTACTCTAATTGCCCAACATGAAATTCCGTTTTATGTAAGTATGATCAGACGCATGTATACCATCAAGGGTTGAAAATGACAACTGACTTAAAGGGTACGTGGGTTTTGAATTAAAAACTTTATATTCTTTAAATGTTCACATGAACAGTTTTCATTGGGATTGGATAAAGGGAGGTAATTGGCTTATTTTTTTAAGGTGTATTTTCTAGCAAAATGCTCAATATCACCAAAAGAATTGCGAAAACAGAGAAACCTATGTTTTGTTATGGATTGAGTATTCGGTCAGACCAATATTGTCAGAATGTCTATATTTTGACAATTTTTTTATCTACATGAGGAAAAACAGTTTCTTATTGATAAAATGGGGGTAGCAGAGACTTTTACATGATTATTCGTGATGTACATGTATAAGTACATGATATTATTCAAATCTTTGATGCCGTATCATTATGAAACGATATAATCCATATTAAATGAATTCTGGTTATTTTAACTTGATTATAGCAGTATAGTTTTATTTTGTTTTTTTTTTTTCTCTGTAAAAAATTGTTTAACATTTCTTGTTCTCTAATAAGTATGTATTTGTAAGAGATTGAGTGTCCAGCCAGGCGATATTGTCTATTATTACCAATTTTTTCACTTATTTTTTCGATAAAATGGGGTAGCTAGCAGAGACTTTTACATAATTATTCATGGAAATGCATATTCCAGGCAGCAATAGCAATTATGATGAACTCCTTGCTTGTATATTCAAGTTTTAAGTCTCCCTTTATTTAAGAAAATAGCAGAGTAATAGCCTAATTGTTCTCCATACGCCAGGGGTTACAATCACTGACATAATATCTACCCCAGCACTATTTCATAATTAACTGATCGCCAGCTGTCAATCAAACCGCATTGTTTGTTCCGACAATGAATAGAAACACGTCTGTTTGCGAGTAGAGGCGTGGCTATATTACACCTGGCAATCGGTCAATGAAACTGCAGGCAACAGAAGACACAGGTAATTTGATCATTTAACGTACATCGAAGGAATTGTATAATGTTGTTCACTGCATGTACATATGTGTTGGTTTGAAGTTGGGTGTCACTTTCTCTGTAATCTTGAAAGGAAGTCTATGCAGGACTCAGTTTTGAGGTCACCTGAAATGAAGTCTCCAGTGACCTAATCTAATTTTGCAGAGACCTTTCATGGCCAAAGGTCAATCAAAATTGTGAATTATATGGTCCCCTAGGGACCTGAGGGTTAGGGCCAAAAGGGGTCAATTAGGCTAAAACTTTCGGAAATAGTGGAATCAAATACTTTTCATAGATGATTCCCCCTGGAGAGGGGGTCAAGTTTACTATAATTTATTGGTAAAACACATTTTTGAGCATTATTTGGTCATTTGTAATAGAAAATGAGTCAAATGTTGTCAGAATTATCAGTATGAGATGGCCATTGCATCCTATTAACAAATTTTCCATGACTGACCCCAAGGGACCTGAGGGGTGGGGCTAAAAGGGGTCAAATAGGATAGGCTAAAACTTCAAAAACCTTCTAAAATTCTGGAAATGGTAGAATCAAATACTCTTCATAGATGGAAAGGTCTTAAGGTCCTTCACAAAGATTTTGAATTATATATTACCCTGGAGTCTCATGTTTCCCCCTGGGGAGGGAGTCAAGTTTACTATAGTTTTTATAGGGAAAACACATTTTTGAACATTATTTGGTCATTTGTAATAGAAAATGAGTCAAATGTTGTCAGAATTATCAATATGATATGGCCATTGAATCCTATTAACAAATTCTCCATGACTGACCCACAGGAGCTTGAGGAGTGGGTCCAAAAGGGTTTTCTTTTAATTCATAAATGCTATTAAAAGATTTGAACCAACTTTGCAATGTTCTGTATTAGCACTCAGGTGACCGTCAAGGCCTCTTGATTTCTTTTGTACTGCCTCCAATTTTACTATGAGATATTAGTCCATGGGTGGATATTACGTCAGTGATAGTAACCCCTGGAGTATTGAGGATGCAGCCAAAAATGATTTCTGCAAGCCTGTGATTGGTCAGTTTTTCTCTTCTGAAGTGGTTCCAATTTTACTATTGAGGATGTAGTTTAAAAGGATTTTTTCAGTTTTTAATTACCTTCCTTTGTTGGTGTTTTCATAGAAAATCAATAAAATGTATCTTTCAGGTTAACTGCTAATATATCTTATATAATGAACTACCAAGGTTTTTTAAAATAAATAACCTTGACCTTTATTCAAGGTCATACGGGTCGAATAGACTAAAATCTTGATATGACTTCAAACTCTGATATATTTTCCATAACCTAATGAAATTGGTCCCTTTTAAGAATAACAACAAGAGTTATCTCCCATTTTTCTTCTCTTCATTTCATCCGCGACACTCCTTCAGGTGTCGCCCAACTAGTATTGATAATTTTGTCTTTTATTTGTAGATCCAGCATCTGCTGACACCGACTACCAAGAGAGTGGCCACAGAGACGACAGTGTGAGATATACAACACAACAGTTCCTGTATATAGTGCTAGTGACCCCAAGTGCTAGGGTTATCTCCCCTGTCAGATGTTGAAATTATCTCCCCTGTCACTTTCAGATGTAGAGATGATCTCCCATGATAGACATTATTGTTCCTCCAATATCTTGGAAAGTAGCCCCAGCTTTACAATGGAGAGCACGGAGAGGATTTGTGTCAATCTCAGATACATCAACAAGGATGTGAAGGACAATGTATAAAAAAGACAAGTCTTGGGCCAAGACATCTTATTGTGAAGCCGATTTTACCGGACACTGTGTGCTATTATCTAACGAAACGTGCTAATATATGTGCTGTAAAATATATTTATTTATATCATTAAAAAAATAAACCAAATAAAAAAAATCACATTCCCATTTTTATTATTATTTTTTTAATTGATGGCTTCAGTATACTTCAGTAATGCAAACACATTTTATTATAGCAACATACATTGTACGCTACCGGAGTATAAGAACCGTTTATCTGATTGTACGATAATGTAAAATATAAAATAAGTTCGTGGTCTTCAAAGGTTTGTCAGCTTTCCCTTTCGGGACCTATTCAGTATAGTCAATGAAACAATGATATTAATTGGTAACGATAATTCAACAATTCTCCTTGTAGTTAACAATTTACCTTACAAAACAATGTTAGCACTGTCTTGAAGTCATCTATCTGTAATTTTCATGCCTTCAGTTATTGAGTTTTATATAGATATTTTCCATCGAAAAGAATTTCATGGAAATCTTATTCAGGAAGTTTGCTTAATTAAAACGTTATTTTGTTATGTGTTCCTATAAAACGCTTCAACGAACATACCAAAAGGGTTTTGTTCGTTTGTTGATTTTGGAAAAGCGTTCGAATCAGGTTTATGACAAAAGATCAAAGAAACAATATAACTGGAAAAATGTTTAAAGCAATAATTAATTTATATGAAAATACAAACTCCTGTGTCAAAAATGGAAATATGTTAACTTGCATCGTCGGAGTAAAACAAGGCGAAAATTCAGTTTATAACCTTTCTTATTTGAAACTTTTCTTAATGACATTGAAGATTTATTTTTAAAGAACATGGCGTCAATTGTCTGCAGAATATAAAAGATTTAGTTCTATAGGAATGTACATGTATATATAACTATTTATATTTCTTAATGGCGATACAGTTGTAATGTCTGAGTCAGCTATCGATCTACAATCAGTCACATTTTGAAAAGTATTGTAAAAATTGGAAACTTGACGTAAAGACAAATAGGACAAAAAAAAAAAAAAAAAAAAAATCCAAAACGGAAGTCTCGAACTCGTTCTCATTTTACATTATTTAATGAAGAGATATTTTTTATAACTAATATTCACTATCTTGTATGTTGTTTCGGGTGTTTCCATATTCCGTCTTTGCATATTACAGAGTTACTTCCCTTGCGGGTAGGTATTCTATCCATTGTGACGTCATTATTGTGTGAACAATAATCACGTCATTGTCTCTAAAATGAATGACGTTACTCTCATAAAAACATGACGTCACAATTATTACCTACCCGAAAGGGAAGCTAACTATGTAATATGCAAATACATCATACGTACAGGTATATACCGGTCAGCATTTTCGCTTGCGTAATTTAGAAAATATAGTTGTAACTGTCACATTCAACAAAAAGACTCACCTAATCCTTATCTGTGATAATTTTATGAACTGACAATTATTTTTTTGAATATATGTAAGAAAACCCCACACTTTTCAACCATGATATGACATACCTGTCTACACTGTGTGCGAAATTGTTTGTTTGTTTGATTTATTAACGTCCTATTAACAGCTATGGTCATGTAAGGACGGCCTCCCATGTATGCGATGTGTTGCGTGTATGTTGTGGGAGGTGCGTGTTTTGGGAGACTGTGATATATTCATGTTGTGTCCTCTTGTATAGTGGAACTATTGCCCTTTTTATAGTGCTATAACACTGAAGCATGCCGCCGAAGACACCAAGCAACACACCCCACCCGGTCACATTTCATTTTCGCTCCCATTGCTGTGTTTTTGTGATTTTGGGGGATAGCTCTGTTTCGCAAGTAATGTATCGAGCACTCGTGAAAATTCCATAGTTTTCCTGTTGGAACCAGTGTTTAGACATCTTAAAGACATCATTAAAGTATTTTTATGAATATTGTATACAATTAAATGAATTTGATATACTACAAAATAAAAGTGATCCTTAGCAAATTTTGAGTAGTATATATACCCCGGACTTGTTTACGTATGTAGCAGAATTGAAAGTAAGACTACGTGTGGGTGTGTGTTTGAGTCCTGGCGCCAGGGATATGGTTCGTGTGTGATAAGATATATCACAGGGACCTGGCACGATTTTTTTTAAACTAACAGTATACATATATACAATGTACATATTATAGTATCATTGCTACTATAATATGTATATATGTATACTGTTGGTTAAAAATTTCCGTGCCAGGTCCCTGTGAGATATATATATATTTAAAATAGCGCGGGTCATTCTACCCGTAACTCAAATGATTGGCTAGCCTTGCGCGTGCAGGGTGTATAAGGAGCACGCATACCTGTGCGCGTGGCACATCAGAGCGACAGGCTCACCAGTGCGATTTATATGTAGTACTAGTATATTATTTACAGGGTCTGTGGGGTGGACGTCGAGCGGCATACAGTATTTTGAAGGTGCGTATGTCTATATATGTTGTCTTGTCTACTGTGTGGTCGTCCTAACTTGTGTTGTAATGTGATTAATACAGAGAGGCGGAACCCTAGGGAGATAACCTGGGTTGAACGTTCATGTATCTAGATACGGAATATCATTCCTACTACACGTATAAACTGAGGCCGTGCCATAAGAATAAAATTTTAAAAGTTTTCTCAAATAAAGTTTCTAAGAACCATATATAAATCTATACAGTTGAATGAAAATTAATGAATGAATTCATACCTTCTTTCAACGTGCGAGATCCATTTTGATTATAACGTAAACAGACTCGGAAATTCTTATAGCAGACAACATTGTCAAACTAAAAATAAACACTGCACTCACCTGACAAGGTTTCATTGAAGTAAAAGTCCCAGCTAGATCCCAAAATATGTCAAATACGCGCTAATAAAACACTTCAATATAGATTAGATATTACACGCACATGTACACGTGTGTGCCTTCCGTACTTTATATATGAAAGTGTCACTTGTTCAGGACAGGTGGTCACGTGCACGTGGCCACTCGAGTACATCGGGTACGATAGTATACGTGGATATATGTGGATTTTTATTGGAATTTCTATTCATTTGTGTGGAAAGTTCATTTTGTGAAACATCTAAATGACAGCTTAGAGAAATTGACGTGTTTGCCCGCCAGGTAAGGGTTTGTTTATATATTAGTAGGTGATAAACAGTGTGGACAACTGCTAGGTGTATATGTACATGACTGAGCGCACGTGTGTCGATTACACGCGCTTCATCAGGTCAGAGAAATCACTATATTTGGAAGTAACACGTAATCACGTGATCACTAGTTACCCATAATACAACTTCATAATTCGGCCAATTGTTTGAATGAGGTAAAAGCACGTGACTCGTTTTACTACGTTTTTACTACAAAAAGAACACATGTTTTGTATTTTTAGGGGAATATCCCCCGCGGATCGTGGTTTCATTTCCAAAGTTGGGAAATAGGCTGAATTTCATAAATATATATTTGCATTAATCTTTTCACCGAAGCATTTGTTATATAAATACATAACGATATTTTTATTACGGTTTTAATGGTCATGTACAATTAATATTGGTTCAATCTTTAGGGTAAAAATCCTCACGGGACGTGGTTTTTCCTCCAAAGTCGGGAACCACATTGGATGTCATAAATATATATTTGCATTTAATATCTTTTCACCTAAGCCTTTGTTATATAAAGACATAACGAATTTGTAATTACGGATTTCATGTATACATATATGTATATGAATAACAGTTCAAAGAACTACCCTGTAACAAATGTATGTATTACCATATTTCTTCATATTGATTTTGTAATTATCTATTATGACTGCTTAAAAAAGTAAGACATTAAAAAAATGAAGCACGTATCATGTAGATGAAATACCTTTCAAAACTGATATTTTCGATACTGAATGCTTTTATCCAATTCTAAAGCATATTCACGATATGTATCCCTGATAATTCAACTTTTACTGCACATGCATGGACAAATGGACACGTATACATGTTCATGGATTATGTAACACGTGTACATAAGCAGAAGTCACGTTAAAACATGAAAATCGAGGTCTCACGATATCTTACGTCGCACGCGCACCATACCTACGTGAGAAAGGCGAGTGAATTAACGGACTAAATGAAAAGAGAGAATGTAAGGAAGTCAACGAAACCACTACTCTTGTTCTTTCTTGCCGAGGTACGCGAGTATACATGTACATGTAAATGTATCAAAATTTGATGATTCTAAATAAAAAGGCAAATAATTGAAAGTATAAAAATATGTGTTGATTCTTTTGTTAATGCTAAATCAAAGCAATTCTGATATCCTTATAAGAAATAATTTACTCTGTTGATTGCTATTCACACAAAATCCATGGTAAAAACCGTATGTATACCCACAGAAATCTAACTCAATCTGCTTGTCGATTTCGGAGGTAAAATCACGTCCCGGGGGATTATCACTCTATATGTCGAACTATCAAACTTAATTGTTTAACACGTGTACTTTGAACTGTTATTTATAGGCAAGTACATTTTTGTATATGTACATGTATACATGGAAGCCGTTAATTACAAATTCGTTATGTCTTTATACAACAAACGTTTCGGTGATAAGATAAATGCAAATATGTATTTATGAAATCCAATGTGGTTCCCGACTGTTTGAGGTAAAACCACGTTCCGGGAGGATTTTCACTCTAAAGATTGAACCAATATTAATTATACATGGTCATTGATTGATTGATTTAACATATTTATTGCAAATATATACAAAAGGATTGGGTACAAGTTTTATGCAACTTATATTGCCACCCTTTCCAAAATACAGAACAAATACAAAACATGATATGCAAAGTAATGAAATAAGAACACTTCTTTGGAGAGAGAGAGAGAGAGAGAGAGAGAGAGAGAGAGAGAGAGAGAGGAGAGAGAGGAGAGAGGGGGGGGGAGTAAGGAGGGAGAAAATACAATGTCTTAAAATTGTAATACTAAATCGACTTAATCCATAAGCAATCGTCGCCTTAGTACCAACTTGCCATAATATCTAAAATAACGTGATTTAAGTCGATTTCTAGATAACACAAAAATACACAAAAGAGATATCGAAAAGAACTGATAGGTGTATAACAATAAAGGTATTCGTCTAATATTAAAATCTTTTGCTTAATTTAATAAAGTTTTGAACATATAAAAATATGCCTGTGTTCGTTTCCAGAGACAGATCCTCATTTCCAAACAAGATTAAATTTAAATCAATAAGAACATTTAAATTCATATTATTTAGGCTTTCCAATAGCAAATTCCTTTCAACATTATAATTTTTACATTCGAAAAAAAAGTGACACTCTCACAAATATGTCCACAGCTACAGCATGGAGTTTCAACAAGGTTTATCCTGAACAAATCGTAATTTAGGGAACTACATTGATGTCTAAGTTTTGTATGCAATATATTTAACTTCCGGTCACCAATGCCAAAGTAAGAAGGAGAAGATTCAAAAACCGGTTTTAGTGAATTTCTAAAAAGGCTCAATGATATTGCTGACTTAACAGAGTTTTCTAAGTTATTCCAAGAGCGAAGAGTAGAAGGTAGAAAAGAAGTGTTTGTAGATGAAAGTCTGAAATACGGAATTCTATAGTCATCTCTATTTCTTAATGGATAGGCAGCTTGATCTTGAACGGTAGAAGGAAGTAGAGAAGTAAGAAAATCAGGAGTTTGATTTGTGCGCATTTTATAGAGAAGATGAAGTTTTTTCCTTTTCCTTCTAGAAGATAGAGATTCTAAACCAGTTTCAAAATATAGAGAATCGATACTTGCATAAGAGGGAAGACCGGTTATTATTCTAGCAGCTTCCTTTTGAACTTTTTCTAATTTTTCCGAGTCTGAGTTTGAAAAACCATCCCATAATTCACATGCGTATTCTAATACAGGTAAAATAAAAGCGCGATAAATTCTGAGCAAAGCGTCACGTTTTATTAAAAATTTCAATTTTCTCAACACATTTAACTTTTTCATTACTGAAGAATATATTGCTTCCACGTGATCTCCCCATTTGGCACTAGAATTGAATACCACACCCAAATGCCTATGACGGTCGGTAAAGTCTAAAATATTACCATTAAATTCTAATTCTAATAATTCATTTATTTCATTACTGTTAGAAATAAAAAGAACATCGGTTTTATCTGGATTAACATACACTAGCCATGTTTGTGCCCAGGTGTTTAATGATTCAAGATCTTTGTTTAAAGTTGTTTGAATTTCGAGACAAGAAGAGGAAGAACATTGAAGAGAGGTATCATCTGCAAAAAGACGCGACGCGGAGTCAAAAACATCTGCAATATCATTTATGTATATCAAAAATAATAGAGGGCCTAGGATGGAACCTTGTGGAACCCCAGCATCAATATTTCCCAACCTAGAAAAGGTATCATTAACACATACCTTTTGCTTTCTTTGACTTAGGTAGTCCTTTAACCAAACTAATAATTCGCCTCCAATTCCATAGGACTTTAATTTTACATATAACCCAGAATGCCACACCCTGTCAAAAGCCTTTGAAATGTCACAAAAGATAATACATGTATGTTTTCTTTCTTCGAGGGATAAACAAATGTTATGGTACATTTCGATTAATTGATAAACAGTGGAATGTCCTGGGAGGAAACCAGATTGGTATTTATAAAATAATGAATTTTCCATGAAATAATTAAATATATGTTTAAAAATAACACGTTCAAAAACTTTACCAACAGTGGACAAAAGAGATATTGGACGATAATTTAATTTGTTACGGAATGTCTATCACCTTTTTTAAATAAAGGCATAACAATTGCCATTTTCCAAAGTTTCGGATAAATGCCAGATGACAAAGACATATTGAAAAGTATCTCGAGTGGTTTACTAATAGTATTACAAACATGTTTTAACATATGGTGACTGATACCATCATGACCCGAGGCCTTGCCGAGCTTTAATATTTGCAGTACATCTTTGATTTCAGAGTGATTTAACTGTATAGAAGTTAAACTTTTATTTGTTTTCAGTGTAATATTTGGGATCTGAGCGTCTTGTTCATTTATACGAGTAATGCTGCAAAAGTACTCATTTAATAAATTTGATTTATCATCATCACTCGTAACTATATTATCCGTAACAGGATCTGCAAGAGTTGGTATAATTTGTGAAGTTCCATTAGAGTTAAGTAAACGTTTGATTAACTTCCAATAAGCTTTTGGGACAGAAGTAAAATATTTATCAATTATACCATGCACATTTTCATAAAAGTTTAAACGACAATACTTTTTCATATTGTTTACTTTGTTTCGTTGTCTTTTAAAATTGAGAATATCCTGAAAACGCTTAGATTTTCTAGCTATTTTATGTAACCTGTCCCGGATTCTTAGATTTGTTCTGAGCTCAGAAGTCATCCAGGGTTTATCGGACGGCCTAATTGTAACTTCTTTAGAGGGTATACACTCTTTAATGAAATTTAAAAATACATTAGTAAAAGTTTCACTCGCATTGTCTACTGACCCACTACCAAGCAAAGATTCCCGCCAGTCGTATTGCGATATAAGATTATTTAACTTGATATAATCGGCTCTTTTATAAAACCAAATTTTTCTCTTATAAACAGATTTAAAAGCGCATGGCAAAGTTACACTGACAATACAACCTTCATGATCGCTTATCGATCTATCAATATTTATTACAGAAGAATCAATACAAGATATAGACTGACTTAAAAGAATTGGGTCAAGCAAACTTGATCTAGTCTGACCTATCCGTGTAGGTTCATTGATTACATTTGTTAAACTGAAAGTACTCATAATATCCAAAAGAATATGGTTTGGTGCAACATTGAGCAAATCAACATTAACATCACCAGTAATAATAATGTTAGGTGAAATATCTAGAGCATTTTCTATAGAGGTTTGTAAATTTTCCCAAAAAGCCGCAGCTGAAACTTCAGATCTATAAATAGTACATAAAATAAATTTGGTATGTTGCAAGATAACTCGTATCCAAATAACTTCATCACCCGGGTGTTCAAGATGATCTAGACGGTCAACTTTCAATAGACTATTAACGTAAACAATGACTCCACCCCCCGCCCTGTTTCTATCCAGTCTAAATGGTGCATGGAAGCCCGATAAAAGAATATCATCGGTACATACGTTTTCATCAAGATGGCTTTCAGTAAAGCACAAGATATCATATTCCCCAGCTACATCTTCAATATAATCTAATTTGTTTCGAATACTTCTAACATTCAGATGGAAAACGGAGAGCTCGCCAACGCCAGGGCCAGGATTAGACTCAACGTCCATATGTGTTAATATAAGTAGAATAAGAATAGATAAAAAATCAGTATTAAGAACCAGAGATAGAACAAAATTAATTAACAAACATATCGAGTTTTTCAAGTAACGATAATTTATCAAAATTCCTGCTGAAAGATGTTCGCGTTTGCGTATATCTATGTCTATACCGGATTTACCATATAAATCATATGTGTAAAACAATAAAAACTTTATTACTAAGAAAATGTTATCTTTTCGAAGTAATGCTTGCAAACAAGTTAAATAGGCGAAAAATACACTGGAATACAGAGCAGTTTTGAACATTACATAAAAGGAATCTGTCTGGTCATTATCGCTTAAAACATGTAACCTTTTGTATACACAAGAAGAATGCGTTCTTAAGTAAAAAAACACCAATGGCACACCTCCAGGTATTAATACAACTACCCATTATGGGGGATAAAAATGGGAAAACATACATATTTGGAGGTTGCCAGAAGTAATTTTATATTTCACAGAGTACATGTATATGTATTTCGATATCTCATTGTGAAAGTGCGAAAGGGGGGAGACGGACTGATAGGTGATAGATTTAGAGAAAAGTGATAGAAGCAGAGAAGGAAAAATAAGGAAAGATACAAAAGAAAACAACAGAAAACACATTTTTTGACAGGTTTAGCTAATTAGGAGAACTAGGGTTTAGATCGGCTGTTTCAGAAAATTTATAATAATATGGTAAGTATATGTGTAGCAATAGCAAAAAACAATAAAATATTCAAAAACAACTTAAACAAAGCAAGAAATAAAGGCAAAACGTTCAAAAGATACATTATATATGTCATATATTTACAAAACAACTACAATATGTACATTTTTTTTTGATAGTCAAATTTTGCTATAAATGCATTTGTGAGTTTAGATGTTCAGAAAATTTATAGTTAAGCCTTTTAAGATTAAACTCTTCACAAAAAAAAAAAAAAAAAAAAAAAAAAAATATATTCTATGCACTACTTAATATGTTTAGAACTCTTCCAGATAGAGAATAAAAATTAAAAAAAAGAACAACATCCCAATGATACTGCAACATACTTTAACTATTCTATACGGAAAAAATATCCTTGAATTACAGGGGTAATTTACTATACGTTGCAGTATACATTGTTAAAAACTTATTAGTGAAAATTTACATGATGAAAGGAAGCCCAGTTTTTAAATGGAATATTTCTCAATTTACATACAATTTTAAAATGCATATATCTATACATTTAAGAAATTTGTGCCAAGGAGAGCTTTATATTTCACCAGAAAACTTCATATTTTGTTTTGAAACAATGTCATAAATTTGTCACATTTTGAAAGTTGCACATTAAGACCGTGGTTGCCACTCCATAACACTCTACATTTTGGCAGGGAAAACATGAATGGGAACATTTCAAAAAATGCTTTTAAAAAAACACATATTCTGATTGGGAACACTTGACATTTTTACAGTATGTTTCACTATAGTTTGGTAAATCAAATTTATGACAGTTTATATATTAAATACATATAATTTAGTGACATTTTCGATAAGTGGTTTTTGCCATGAAAAGGGGCTAGTTTTAGAACAATAGAATCCTAAATCACTGAACATAGACAGTTAAACATGAAGATGTTTTGAGACTAGTTTATCTTAGAGAAATTAATGGTCATTAAAACCGTAATGAAAAAATCGTTATGTATTTATATAACAAATGCTTCGGTGAAAAGATGCAAATATGTATTTATGAAATTCAATCAGTTTCCCAACTTTGGAAATGAAACCACGATCCGCGGGGGATATTCCCCCAAATGGTACAAAACACGCGGTTTTTTGCAGTAAAAACGTAGTAAAAAGAGTCACGTGCTTATACCTCATTCATGGCATTGGCCGAAATACGAAGTTGTATTATGGGTAACTAGTTATCACGTGATTGCGTGTTTACTTCCAAATATAGTGATTTCTCTGACCTGTTTATATAGGGGTCGGTAGGCGTATTGTATCCAAGCAGAGTAAAACAAAATGGCGACTGCCCGTCACAAGGGGTTGTCTCCTAACACTTTATCATTATCAAAAGCAGAAAGATATGTTGTTGTAAACCACCGTTTACAATACTGGTGTCAGAATTGTTAGCGTTTTCACATGTGGCCGTTTTCTCACGTTCTCGGACTTCGGGTCTACCGATAACCGCGCACGTGGGTAGCCATTTTGACGTGTTATGTAATTTGATACTTTGTAAATTGTTTATGCTCCATTCATAATTGAACAGAGAGATTGTTGTAGATAACTTTTGTACTAAATTCATCGTTGATAAATTCATCGTTGAAACAGTTTTTTTAAGACCGTTTCAGCAGTTTTGGAATTTATTTAGAAATAGTTTAGCTCTCGACACTTGTGCTACTGCGTAATTCCGCTACTGACCACGTGTTCACGGTGGCGGGAATTTGTTTTCTTTACGGTCTCCGAGATTTATGATATCTCCGTACACCTGATTTTGTTTCTTTTCAGAAGAGTTTCGGCCTTTTTAAAGCAGTTTGTGGGAATAAACCAACACTTTTTTTGCTGTTGTTTGACTTTTATTCCATGTAAACGGCTTGTCAGTCATAGTGTTGTTTATTTCTTGGAGTCATTTTAAAATCGTACTTTCTATTTAGAAAATGTCTGATTGTATTAATCTGTTCACTGCGGATAAGCTGTTGTCAAAGACATTGCCAGGGGTTGGCGAGGCGGCAGCAAATAATGCCATTGAGGAAAGAGAACAAAAAGGTAGACCCTTATCACCGGATGAACTCACTGAAATATCAATTGTAAAACGTGAGGTTTGGGTAAAATGGATGCTGGAGGGGGAGATAACTGCCGTCGACATGACGGCTGCCTCCAGTCCATTTAATATGGATAGGGATGAAATGTGAAGAGAAGAATTTAGAGAGTTAAGGAAGGGAATGGAGGAATTAGAGGTACGTAGGGGGCAAGATGAAATTAGGCAAATGATTGGTCCATTAGATGAAAATAAGTCATCATTATTTCAGCCTAACGACGGCTCCTGGCAGGTGACTGACAGGGTATCACCTGGTGCCGTCAAGCCACCGCCAGAGACGTCAACATCAACATGTGGTGAGGTGTTATCAAACATACAGGTTTTGATGCCTAAGGATGGTATGTATGTAAGGGGGTCACAGAGAAACAGTTCCCAGGTAAGTAACACTGGTAATAAGCTGGAGGAGCAGGTTCAGCATCCTAATAACAATGTTGAGAATAACATTCAACAAGGGGGACAGGGTCAACAGCCGTTGCCCGTCCAGCCAGTATGTATGCCTCTAAACCAGTTCACTCCACCTCCATTTTCAGGCGGAGTTTACGCACCGCCTACGATGTTTCCATTTCCAGGCGTTCCGCCCATGCAGCCGTATGGTTATCACACACCTGTACCGCCAGGCATGTCGCCACATGGATTGGCCATCAATAATCCACAACAGGCTGTTGTGGGTAATGTTGATGTACAATCCATGCCAGTTCAGAGAACAGGGGGTGTTGATGCAAACGCGAATGATCACCCGCGTAATCAGCGTGATACCGCTAGGACTCGAACCAGGAACGAGCCTGATCGTAGGAGCAGCCCACAAAGGCACAAAATGCCAACATTTGACGGTAAAAGCCGCTAGGAACCCTTTGTGCTGAAATTCGATCGATTTGCTGACGAGAAGGACTGGACAGAGAAGTCCATTAGACGGTTTTTTTTTACTGTTTCCAAGATGGCGCATTAGAGTACGCGGACACGCTCATACGATATAACATATAATAGGCGGTTAAAACAAAAGATGAAGGAAAGATTCAGCTCTAAACAAGAGGCCTGTCGTAAACCGTATGGAGGCCTCAAACCTCCGACTTGAGGAAACGGAAATCAATAACGGAGTTTGCGCAGAGAGTTCAAACGGTAGTTATAGATGGTTATGGGGAGGCTAACGAGGTTACGCTTAACCAATTAGGTACTGAATCTTTCCTCCGCGGTTGTAGAGATCGTACGGTGGCACAAAAGGTTATGGATAAGAATCCGAAAACGGTTTCTGAGGCTGTGAAATACGTTCGCGCCTACTTAGCCAATCAGCGTGCTCTATTCGGGAGCCGCTCAAGCGCTTTCCCTAGCTTTTTAAGTCGTGTGCGGAAATAGCGTCGCAGTGCTCGACGTTAAAGCCAAATACTGTCATCTACTGTCCAGTTAAATGGGAGGGAAAGCCGGACTAGGTGTCCATGGTACAACCCGTCCTTAACGCAGACGGCCCACTACTAAGCAACACCTTGGTCCGTCCAAAAACCGAGCACACAGTAATGCGAGTGATAAAGTAACATGATATTATCACAATTCATTATTAGTTTACATGTTATTTCGACAGCTAAATTGTGTAAATAATAACAAAAAAAAACATCAGTGATTCGCCCTTAATTAAATTTACATTAAAAAAAGCTTTATATGGCAGGATGGGAGGGTGCATCGCATGTTTGAAGAAAGATACATGACATTTTAGTGATACTTATTGTTTTTCACAAAGTTTACATTTAGTTGAAATCTTACTGACAAACCAAGAAGGGCTTTTCATTATTATTATGAGTTTTTAAGGCGTTGTTTTTATGTCGATTTAATTACAATTTCTACAAAAAGCAACCAGATATTATCACAATTCATTATAAGTTTACATGTTATTTCGACAGCTAAATTGTGTAAATAATTGCAAAAATATCATTGATTCCCCCTTAATTTTACTCCCTCCCGAAAAACGTAAGGTATACGTTTGATGATACATTCCATTATATGTAAATGAGCTGTTACCACTGGCATCCAACAAGTTTTTATATATAAGAGAAATTATACAGCAGGGTGGGAGGGTGGCATATCAGTTACAAGCAAAGGTCACCCAATCCAACAAAGTAGAGTACTGGAACACTAATCAAGTAAAAATACAATTCACTTAACTCCAACTCAACTTATCACTGTAAAGTACTGGTACGCTAATATCTGTAACAATTGCTCTAGTTTTCATGTTTCAAGAAGGATACATTACATTTTAGTGATACTTATAGTTTTTTAACAGAGTTTACATTTAGGTTACATCTTACTAACAAACCAAGAAGGGCTTTTCATTATTATTATGTGTTTTAAGGCGTTGTTTTTATGTCGATTTAATTACAGTTTCTACAAAAAGCAACCTGATGTTATCACAATTCGTTATTAGTTTACATGTTATTTCGACAGCTAAATTGTGTAAATAATAACAAAAAAAAACATCAGTGATTCGCCCTTAAATTTACATTAAAAAAACTTTATATGGCAGGATGGGAGGGTGGCATATCAGATACAAGAAAAGGTCACCCAATCCAACAGAATACAGTACTGTAATAAGTAAAAATACAATTCACTTAACTCCAACTTGTCACTGTAAAGTACTGGTACTCTAATCTCTGTAAAAATTGCTGTGGTTATCATGTTTGAAGAAAGATACATGACATTTTAGTGATACTTATTGTTTTTCACAAAGTTTACATTTAGTTGAAATCTTACTGACAAACCAAGAAGGGCTTTTCATTATTATTATGAGTTTTTAAGGCGTTGTTTTTATGTCGATTTAATTACAATTTCTACAAAAAGCAACCAGATATTATCACAATTCATTATTAGTTTACATGTTATTTCGACAGCTAAATTGTGTAAATAATTGCAAAAATATCATTGATTCCCCCTTAATTTTACATTAAAAACTTTAAAAAAAAGCCACACACACACACACACACACAAAATAGCTTGTTTCTTATATGAAAAGGAAACCTTTCTGTACGAGTTATCTCCCTCCCGAAAACGTAAGGTATACGTTTGATGATACATTCCATTATATGTAAATGAGCTGTTACCACTGGCATCCAACAAGTTTTTATATATAAGAGAAATTATACAGCAGGGTGGGATATCAGTTACAAGCAAAGGTCACCCAATCCAACAAAGTAGAGTACTGGAACACTAATCAAGTAAAAACACAATTCACTTAACTCCAACTCAACTTATCATTGTAAAGTACTGGTACGCTAATATCTGTAACAATTGCTCTAGTTTTCATGTTTCAAGAAGGATACATTACATTTTAGTGATACTTATAGTTTTTTAACAGAGTTTACATTTAGGTTACATCTTACTAACAAACCAAGAAGGGCTTTTCATTATTATTATGTGTTTTAAGGCGTTGTTTTTATGTCGATTTAATTACAGTTTCTACAAAAAGCAACCTGATGTTATCACAATTCGTTGTTAGTTTACATGTTATTTCGACAGCTAAATTGTGTAAATAATAACAAAAAAAAACACATCAGTGATTCGCCCTTAAATTTACATTAAAAAACTTTATATGGCAGGATGGGAGGGTGGCATATCAGATACAAGAAAAGGTCACCCAATCCAACAGAATACAGTACTGTAATAAGTAAAAATACAATTCACTTAACTCCAACTTGTCACTGTAAAGTACTGGTACTCTAATCTCTGTAAAAATTGCTGTGGTTATCATGTTTGAAGAAAGATACATGACATTTTAGTGATACTTATTGTTTTTCACAAAGTTTACATTTAGTTTAAATCTTACTGACAAACCAAGAAGGGCTTTTCATTATTATTATGAGTTTTTAAGGCGTTGTTTTTATGTCGATTTAATTACAATTTCTACAAAAAGCAACCAGATATTATCACAATTCATTATTAGTTTACATGTTATTTCGACAGCTAAATTGTGTAAATAATTGCAAAAATGTCATTGATTCCCCCTTAAATTTACATTAAAAACTTAAAAAAAGCCACACACACACACACACAACAAAATAGCTTGTTTCTTATATGAAAAGGAAACCTTTCTGTACGAGTTATCTCCCTCCCGAAAACGTAAGGTATACGTTTGATGATACATTCCATTATATGTAAATGAGCTGTTACCACTGGCATCCAACAAGTTTTTTTATATATAAGAGAAATTATACAGCAGGGTGGGAGGGTGGCATATCAGTTACAAGCAAAGGTCACCCAATCCAACAAAGTAGAGTACTGGAACACTAATCAAGTAAAAATACAATTCACTTAACTCCAACTCAACTTATCACTGTAAAGTACTGGTACGCTAATATCTGTAACAATTGCTCTAGTTTTCATGTTTCAAGAAGGATACATTACATTTTAGTGATACTTATAGTTTTTTTAACAGAGTTTACATTTAGGTTACATCTTACTAACAAACCAAGAAGGGCTTTTCATTATTATTATTATGAGTTTTTTAAGGCGTTGTTTTTATGTCGATTTAATTACAGTTTCTACAAAAAGCAACCTGATGTTATCACAATTCGTTATTAGTTTACATGTTATTTCGACAGCTAAATTGTGTAAATAATAACAAAAAAAAAAACATCAGTGATTCGCCCTTAAATTTACATTAAAAAACTTTATATGGCAGGATGGGAGGGTGGCATATCAGATACAAGAAAAGGTCACCCAATCCAACAGAATACAGTACTGTAATAAGTAAAAATACAATTCACTTAACTCCAACTTGTCACTGTAAAGTACTGGTACTCTAATCTCTGTAAAAAATGCTGTGGTTATCATGTTTGAAGAAGGATACATGACATTTTAGTGATACTTATTGTTTTTCAACAAAGTTTACATTTAGTTTAAATCTTACTGACAAACCAAGAAGGGCTTTTCATTATTATTATGAGTTTTTAAGGCGTTGTTTTTATGTCGATTTAATTACAATTTCTACAAAAAGCAACCAGATATTATCACAATTCATTATTAGTTTACATGTTATTTCGACAGCTAAATTGTGTAAATAATTGCAAAAATATCATTGATTCCCCCTTAATTTTACATTAAAAACTTTAAAAAAGCCACACACACACACACACAAATAGCTTGTTTCTTATATGAAAAGGAAACCTTTCTGTACGAGTTATCTCCCTCCCGAAAACGTAAGGTATACGTTTGATGATACATTCCATTATATGTAAATGAGCTGTTACCACTGGCATCCAACAAGTTTTTATATATAAGAGAAATTATACAGCAGGGTGGGAGGGTGGCATATCAGTTACAAGCAAAGGTCACCCAATCCAACAAAGTAGAGTACTGGAACACTAATCAAGTAAAAATACAATTCACTTAACTCCAACTCAACTTATCACTGTAAAGTACTGGTACGCTAATATCTGTAACAATTGCTCTAGTTTTCATGTTTCAAGAAGGATACATTACATTTTAGTGATACTTATAGTTTTTTTAACAGAGTTTACATTTAGGTTACATCTTACTAACAAACCAAGAAGGGCTTTTCATTATTATTATGTGTTTTAAGGCGTTGTTTTTATGTCGATTTAATTACAGTTTCTACAAAAAGCAACCTGATGTTATCACAATTCGTTATTAGTTTACATGTTATTTCGACAGCTAAATTGTGTAAATAATAACAAAAAAAAAAACATCAGTGATTCGCCCTTAAATTTACATTAAAAAACTTTATATGGCAGGATGGGAGGGTGGCATATCAGATACAAGAAAAGGTCACCCAATCCAACAGAATACAGTACTGTAATAAGTAAAAATACAATTCACTTAACTCCAACTTGTCACTGTAAAGTACTGGTACTCTAATCTCTGTAAAAATTGCTGTGGTTATCATGTTTGAAGAAAGATACATGACATTTTAGTGATACTTATTGTTTTTCACAAAGTTTACATTTAGTTTAAATCTTACTGACAAACCAAGAAGGGCTTTTCATTATTATTATGAGTTTTTAAGGCGTTGTTTTTATGTCGATTTAATTACAATTTCTACAAAAAGCAACCAGATATTATCACAATTCATTATTAGTTTACATGTTATTTCGACAGCTAAATTGTGTAAATAATTGCAAAAATATCATTGATTCCCCCTTAATTTTACATTAAAAACTTTAAAAAAGCCACACACACACACACACACACACACAAAATAGCTTGTTTCTTATATGAAAAGGAAACCTTTCTGTACGAGTTATCTCCCTCCCGAAAACGTAAGGTATACGTTTGATGATACATTCCATTATATGTAAATGAGCTGTTACCACTGGCATCCAACAAGTTTTTATATATAAGAGAAATTATACAGCAGGGCAGCAGGGAGGGTGGCATATCAGTTACAAGCAAAGGTCACCCAATCCAACAAAGTAGAGTACTGGAACACTAATCAAGTAAAAATACAATTCACTTAACTCCAACTCAACTTATCACTGTAAAGTACTGGTACGCTAATATCTGTAACAATTGCTCTAGTTTTCATGTTTCAAGAAGGATACATTACATTTTAGTGATACTTATAGTTTTTTTAACAGAGTTTACATTTAGGTTACATCTTACTGACAAACCAAGAAGGGCTTTTCATTATTATTATGAGTTTTTAAGGCGTTGTTTTTATGTCGATTTAATTACAATTTCTACAAAAAGCAACCAGATGTTATCACAATTCGTTGTTAGTTTACATGTTATTTCGACAGCTAAATTGTGTAAATAATAACAAAAAAAACACATCAGTGATTCGCCCTTAAATTTACATTAAAAAAACTTTATATGGCAGGATGGGAGGGTGGCATATCAGATACAAGAAAAGGTCACCCAATCCAACAGAATACAGTACTGTAATAAGTAAAAATACAATTCACTTAACTCCAACTTGTCACTGTAAAGTACTGGTACTCTAATCTCTGTAAAAATTGCTGTGGTTATCATGTTTGAAGAAGGATACATGACATTTTAGTGATACTTATTGTTTTTCACAAAGTTTACATTTAGTTTAAATCTTACTGACAAACCAAGAAGGGCTTTTCATTATTATTATGAGTTTTTAAGGCGTTGTTTTTATGTCGATTTAATTACAATTTCTACAAAAAGCAACCAGATATTATCACAATTCATTATTAGTTTACATGTTATTTCGACAGCTAAATTGTGTAAATAATTGCAAAAATATCATTGATTCCCCCTTAATTTTACATTAAAAACTTTAAAAAAGCCACACACACACACACACACACACACACAAAATAGCTTGTTTCTTATATGAAAAAAGGAAACATTTCTGTACGAGTTATCTCCCTCCCGAAAAACGTAAGGTATACGTTTGATGATACATTCCATTATATGTAAATGAGCTGTTACCACTGGCATCCAACAAGTTTTTATATATAAGAGAAATTATACAGCAGGGTGGGAGGGTGGCATATCAGTTACAAGCAAAGGTCACCCCAATCCAACAAAGTAGAGTACTGGAACACTAATCAAGTAAAAATACAATTCACTTAACTCCAACTCAACTTATCACTGTAAAGTACTGGTACGCTAATATCTGTAACAATTGCTCTAGTTATCATGTTTGAAGAAAGATACATGACATTTTAGTGATACTTATTGTTTTTCACAAAGTTTACATTTAGTTTAAATCTTACTGACAAACCAAGAAGGGCTTTTCATTATTATTATGAGTTTTTAAGGCGTTGTTTTTATGTCGATTTAATTACAGTTTCTACAAAAAGCAACCTGATGTTATCACAATTCGTTATTAGTTTACATGTTATTTCGACAGCTAAATTGTGTAAATAATAACAAAAAAAAAACATCAGTGATTCGCCCTTAAATTTACATTAAAAAACTTTATATGGCAGGATGGGAGGGTGGCATATCAGATACAAGAAAAGGTCACCCAATCCAACAGAATACAGTACTGTAATAAGTAAAAATACAATTCACTTAACTCCAACTTGTCACTGTAAAGTACTGGTACTCTAATCTCTGTAAAAATTGCTGTGGTTATCATGTTTGAAGAAAGATACATGACATTTTAGTGATACTTATTGTTTTTCACAAAGTTTACATTTAGTTTAAATCTTACTGACAAACCAAGAAGGGCTTTTCATTATTATTATGAGTTTTAAGGCGTTGTTTTTATGTCGATTTAATTACAATTTCTACAAAAAGCAACCAGATATTATCACAATTCATTATTAGTTTACATGTTATTTCGACAGCTAAATTGTGTAAATAATTGCAAAAATATCATTGATTCCCCCTTAATTTTACATTAAAAACTTTAAAAAAGCCACACACACACACACACACAAAATAGCTTGTTTCTTATATGAAAAGGAAACCTTTCTGTACGAGTTATCTCCCTCCCGAAAACGTAAGGTATACGTTTGATGATACATTCCATTATATGTAAATGAGCTGTTACCACTGGCATCCAACAAGTTTTTATATATAAGAGAAATTATACAGCAGGGTGGGAGGGTGGCATATCAGTTACAAGCAAAGGTCACCCAATCCAACAAAGTAGAGTACTGGAACACTAATCAAGTAAAAATACAATTCACTTAACTCCAACTCAACTTATCACTGTAAAGTACTGGTACGCTAATATCTGTAACAATTGCTCTAGTTTTCATGTTTCAAGAAGGATACATTACATTTTAGTGATACTTATAGTTTTTTAACAGAGTTTACATTTAGGTTACATCTTACTAACAAACCAAGAAGGGCTTTTCATTATTATTATGTGTTTTAAGGCGTTGTTTTTATGTCGATTTAATTACAGTTTCTACAAAAAGCAACCTGATGTTATCACAATTCGTTATTAGTTTACATGTTATTTCGACAGCTAAATTGTGTAAATAATAACAAAAAAAACACATCAGTGATTCGCCCTTAAATTTACATTAAAAAACTTTATATGGCAGGATGGGAGGGTGGCATATCAGATACAAGAAAAGGTCACCCAATCCAACAGAATACAGTACTGTAATAAGTAAAAATACAATTCACTTAACTCCAACTTGTCACTGTAAAGTACTGGTACTCTAATCTCTGTAAAAATTGCTGTGGTTATCATGTTTGAAGAAAGATACATGACATTTTAGTGATACTTATTGTTTTTCACAAAGTTTACATTTAGTTTACATCTTACTGACAAACCAAGAAGGGCTTTTCATTATTATTATGAGTTTTTAAGGCGTTGTTTTTATGTCGATTTAATTACAATTTCTACAAAAAGCAACCAGATATTATCACAATTCATTATTAGTTTACATGTTATTTCGACAGCTAAATTGTGTAAATAATTGCAAAAATATCATTGATTCCCCCTTAATTTTACATTAAAAACTTTAAAAAAGCCACACACACACACACAAAATAGCTTGTTTCTTATATGAAAAGGAAACCTTTCTGTACGAGTTATCTCCCTCCCGAAAACGTAAGGTATACGTTTGATGATACATTCCATTATATGTAAATGAGCTGTTACCACTGGCATCCAACAAGTTTTTATATATAAGAGAAATTATACAGCAGGGTGGGAGGGTGGCATATCAGTTACAAGCAAAGGTCACCCAATCCAACAAAGTAGAGTACTGGAACACTAATCAAGTAAAAATACAATTCACTTAACTCCAACTCAACTTATCACTGTAAAGTACTGGTACGCTAATATCTGTAACAATTGCTCTAGTTTTCATGTTTCAAGAAGGATACATTACATTTTAGTGATACTTATAGTTTTTTAACAGAGTTTACATTTAGGTTACATCTTACTAACAAACCAAGAAGGGCTTTTCATTATTATTATGTGTTTTAAGGCGTTGTTTTTATGTCGATTTAATTACAGTTTCTACAAAAAGCAACCTGATGTTATCACAATTCGTTATTAGTTTACATGTTATTTCGACAGCTAAATTGTGTAAATAATAACAAAAAAAACATCAGTGATTCGCCCTTAAATTTACATTAAAAAACTTTATATGGCAGGATGGGAGGGTGGCATATCAGATACAAGAAAAGGTCACCCAATCCAACAGAATACAGTACTGTAATAAGTAAAAATACAATTCACTTAACTCCAACTTGTCACTGTAAAGTACTGGTACTCTAATCTCTGTAAAAATTGCTGTGGTTATCATGTTTGAAGAAAGATACATGACATTTTAGTGATACTTATTGTTTTTCACAAAGTTTACATTTAGTTTAAATCTTACTGACAAACCAAGAAGGGCTTTTCATTATTATTATGAGTTTTTAAGGCGTTGTTTTTATGTCGATTTAATTACAATTTCTACAAAAAGCAACCAGATATTATCACAATTCATTATAAGTTTACATGTTATTTCGACAGCTAAATTGTGTAAATAATTGCAAAAATATCATTGATTCCCCCTTAATTTTACATTAAAAACTTTAAAAAAGCCACACACACACACACACAAAATAGCTTGTTTCTTATATGAAAAGGAAACCTTTCTGTACGAGTTATCTCCCTCCCGAAAACGTAAGGTATACGTTTGATGATACATTCCATTATATGTAAATGAGCTGTTACCACTGGCATCCAACAAGTTTTTATATATAAGAGAAATTATACAGCAGGGTGGGAGGGTGGCATATCAGTTACAAGCAAAGGTCACCCAATCCAACAAAGTAGAGTACTGGAACACTAATCAAGTAAAAATACAATTCACTTAACTCCAACTCAACTTATCACTGTAAAGTACTGGTACGCTAATATCTGTAACAATTGCTCTAGTTTTCATGTTTCAAGAAGGATACATTACATTTTAGTGATACTTATAGTTTTTTAACAGAGTTTACATTTAGGTTACATCTTACTAACAAACCAAGAAGGGCTTTTCATTATTATTATGTGTTTTAAGGCGTTGTTTTTATGTCGATTTAATTACAGTTTCTACAAAAAGCAACCTGATGTTATCACAATTCGTTATTAGTTTACATGTTATTTCGACAGCTAAATTGTGTAAATAATAACAACAAAAAAACATCAGTGATTCGCCCTTAAATTTACATTAAAAAACCTTTATATGGCAGGATGGGAGGGTGGCATATCAGATACAAGAAAAGGTCACCCAATCCAACAGAATACAGTACTGTAATAAGTAAAAATACAATTCACTGAACTCCAACTTGTCACTGTAAAGTACTGGTACTCTAATCTCTGTAAAAATTGCTGTGGTTATCATGTTTGAAGAAAGATACATGACATTTTAGTGATACTTATTGTTTTTCACAAAGTTTACATTTAGTTGAAATCTTACTGACAAACCAAGAAGGGCTTTTCATTATTATTATGAGTTTTTAAGGCGTTGTTTTTATGTCGATTTAATTACAATTTCTACAAAAAGCAACCAGATATTATCACAATTCATTATAAGTTTACATGTTATTTCGACAGCTAAATTGTGTAAATAATTGCAAAAATATCATTGATTCCCCCTTAATTTTACATTAAAAACTTTAAAAAAGCCACACACACACACACACAAAATAGCTTGTTTCTTATATGAAAAGGAAACCTTTCTGTACGAGTTATCTCCCTCCCGAAAACGTAAGGTATACGTTTGATGATACATTCCATTATATGTAAATGAGCTGTTACCACTGGCATCCAACAAGTTTTTATATATAAGAGAAATTATACAGCAGGGTGGGAGGGTGGCATATCAGTTACAAGCAAAGGTCACCCAATCCAACAAAGTAGAGTACTGGAACACTAATCAAGTAAAAATACAATTCACTTAACTCCAACTCAACTTATCACTGTAAAGTACTGGTACGCTAATATCTGTAACAATTGCTCTAGTTTTCATGTTTCAAGAAGGATACATTACATTTTAGTGATACTTATAGTTTTTTAACAGAGTTTACATTTAGGTTACATCTTACTAACAAACCAAGAAGGGCTTTTCATTATTATTATGTGTTTTAAGGCGTTGTTTTTATGTCGATTTAATTACAGTTTCTACAAAAAGCAACCTGATGTTATCACAATTCGTTATTAGTTTACATGTTATTTCGACAGCTAAATTGTGTAAATAATAACAAAAAAAAAAACATCAGTGATTCGCCCTTAAATTTACATTAAAAAAACCTTTATATGGCAGGATGGGAGGGTGGCATATCAGATACAAGAAAAGGTCACCCAATCCAACAGAATACAGTACTGTAATAAGTAAAAATACAATTCACTTAACTCCAACTTGTCACTGTAAAGTACTGGTACTCTAATCTCTGTAAAAATTGCTGTGGTTATCATGTTTGAAGAAAGATACATGACATTTTAGTGATACTTATTGTTTTTCACAAAGTTTACATTTAGTTGAAATCTTACTGACAAACCAAGAAGGGCTTTTCATTATTATTATGAGTTTTTAAGGCGTTGTTTTTATGTCGATTTAATTACAATTTCTACAAAAAGCAACCAGATATTATCACAATTCATTATAAGTTTACATGTTATTTCGACAGCTAAATTGTGTAAATAATTGCAAAAATATCATTGATTCCCCCTTAATTTTACATTAAAAACTTTAAAAAAGCCACACACACACACACACACACACAATAGCTTGTTTCTTATATGAGAAGGAAAAATTTCTGTACGAGTTATCTCCCTCCCGAAAACGTAAGGTATACGTTTGATGATACATTCCATTATATGTAAATGAGCTGTTACCACTGGCATCCAACAAGTTTTTATATATAAGAGAAATTATACAGCAGGGTGGGAGGGTGGCATATCAGTTACAAGCAAAGGTCACCCAATCCAACAAAGTAGAGTACTGGAACACTAATCAAGTAAAAAATACAATTCACTTAACTCCAACTCAACTTATCACTGTAAAGTACTGGTACGCTAATATCTGTAACAATTGCTCTAGTTTTCATGTTTCAAGAAGGATACATTACATTTTAGTGATACTTATAGTTTTTTAACAGAGTTTACATTTAGGTTACATCTTACTAACAAACCAAGAAGGGCTTTTCATTATTATTATGTGTTTTAAGGCGTTGTTTTTATGTCGATTTAATTACAGTTTCTACAAAAAGCAACCTGATGTTATCACAATTCGTTATTAGTTTACATGTTATTTCGACAGCTAAATTGTGTAAATAATAACAAAAAAAACATCAGTGATTCGCCCTTAAATTTACATTAAAAAACCTTTATATGGCAGGATGGGAGGGTGGCATATCAGATACAAGAAAAGGTCACCCAATCCAACAGAATACAGTACTGTAATAAGTAAAAATACAATTCACTGAACTCCAACTTGTCACTGTAAAGTACTGGTACTCTAATCTCTGTAAAAAATTGCTGTGGTTATCATGTTTGAAGAAAGATACATGACATTTTAGTGATACTTATTGTTTTTCACAAAGTTTACATTTAGTTTAAATCTTACTGACAAACCAAGAAGGGCTTTTCATTATTATTATGAGTTTTTAAGGCGTTGTTTTTATGTCGATTTAATTACAATTTCTACAAAAAGCAACCAGATATTATCACAATTCATTATTAGTTTACATGTTATTTCGACAGCTAAATTGTGTAAATAATTGCAAAAATATCATTGATTCCCCCTTAATTTTACATTAAAAACTTTAAAAAAAGCCACACACACACACACACACACAAAATAGCTTGTTTCTTATATGAAAAGGAAACCTTTCTGTACGAGTTATCTCCCTCCCGAAAACGTAAGGTATACGTTTGATGATACATTCCATTATATGTAAATGAGCTGTTACCACTGGCATCCAACAAGTTTTTATATATAAGAGAAATTATACAGCAGGGTGGGAGGGTGGCATATCAACAAGCAAAGGTCACCCAATCCAACAAAGTAGAGTACTGGAACACTAATCAAGTAAAAATACAATTCACTTAACTCCAACTCAACTCAACTTATCACTGTAAAGTACTGGTACGCTAATATCTGTAACAATTGCTCTAGTTTTCATGTTTCAAGAAGGATACATTACATTTTAGTGATACTTATAGTTTTTTAACAGAGTTTACATTTAGGTTACATCTTACTAACAAACCAAGAAGGGCTTTTCATTATTATTATGTGTTTTAAGGCGTTGTTTTTATGTCGATTTAATTACAGTTTCTACAAAAAGCAACCTGATGTTATCACAATTCGTTATTAGTTTACATGTTATTTCGACAGCTAAATTGTGTAAATAATAACAAAAAAAAACATCAGTGATTCGCCCTTAAATTTACATTAAAAAACCTTTATATGGCAGGATGGGAGGGTGGCATATCAGATACAAGAAAAGGTCACCCAATCCAACAGAATACAGTACTGTAATAAGTAAAAATACAATTCACTGAACTCCAACTTGTCACTGTAAAGTACTGGTACTCTAATCTCTGTAAAAAATTGCTGTGGTTATCATGTTTGAAGAAGGATACATGACATTTTAGTGATACTTATTGTTTTTCACAAAGTTTACATTTAGTTTAAATCTTACTGACAAACCAAGAAGGGCTTTTCATTATTATTATGAGTTTTTAAGGCGTTG
Source organism: Argopecten irradians (assembly GCF_041381155.1). Lineage (NCBI taxonomy): Eukaryota > Metazoa > Mollusca > Bivalvia > Pectinida > Pectinidae > Argopecten > Argopecten irradians. Next base: position 18,563,169 of record NC_091142.1, on the reverse strand, counting down.
TTTTTATGTCGATTTAATTACAATTTCTACAAAAAGCAACCAGATATTATCACAATTCATTATTAGTTTACATGTTATTTCGACAGCTAAATTGTGTAAATAATTGCAAAAATATCATTGATTCCCCCTTAATTTTACATTAAAAACTTTAAAAAAAGCCACACACACACACACAAAATAGCTTGTTTCTTATATGAAAAGGAAACCTTTCTGTACGAGTTATCTCCCTCCCGAAAACGTAAGGTATACGTTTGATGATACATTCCATTATATGTAAATGAGCTGTTACCACTGGCATCCAACAAGTTTTTATATATAAGAGAAATTATACAGCAGGGTGGGAGGGTGGCATATCAGTTACAAGCAAAGGTCACCCAATCCAACAAAGTAGAGTACTGGAACACTAATCAAGTAAAAATACAATTCACTTAACTCCAACTCAACTTATCACTGTAAAGTACTGGTACGCTAATATCTGTAACAATTGCTCTAGTTTTCATGTTTCAAGAAGGATACATTACATTTTAGTGATACTTATAGTTTTTTAACAGAGTTTACATTTAGGTTACATCTTACTAACAAACCAAGAAGGGCTTTTCATTATTATTATGTGTTTTAAGGCGTTGTTTTTATGTCGATTTAATTACAGTTTCTACAAAAAGCAACCTGATGTTATCACAATTCGTTATTAGTTTACATGTTATTTCGACAGCTAAATTGTGTAAATAATAACAAAAAAAAAACATCAGTGATTCGCCCTTAAATTTACATTAAAAAAACCTTTATATGGCAGGATGGGAGGGTGGCATATCAGATACAAGAAAAGGTCACCCAATCCAACAGAATACAGTACTGTAATAAGTAAAAATACAATTCACTTAACTCCAACTTGTCACTGTAAAGTACTGGTACTCTAATCTCTGTAAAAATTGCTGTGGTTATCATGTTTGAAGAAGGATACATGACATTTTAGTGATACTTATTGTTTTTCACAAAGTTTACATTTAGTTTAAATCTTACTGACAAACCAAGAAGGGCTTTTCATTATTATTATGAGTTTTTAAGGCGTTGTTTTTATGTCGATTTAATTACAATTTCTACAAAAAGCAACCAGATATTATCACAATTCATTATTAGTTTACATGTTATTTCGACAGCTAAATTGTGTAAATAATTGCAAAAATATCATTGATTCCCCCTTAATTTTACATTAAAAACTTTAAAAAAGCTTTAAAAAAGCCACACACACACACACACACACAAAATAGCTTGTTTCTTATATGAAAAGGAAACCTTTCTGTACGAGTTATCTCCCTCCCGAAAACGTAAGGTATACGTTTGATGATACATTCCATTATATGTAAATGAGCTGTTACCACTGGCATCCAACAAGTTTTTATATATAAGAGAAATTATACAGCAGGGTGGGAGGGTGGCATATCAGTTACAAGCAAAGGTCACCCAATCCAACAAAGTAGAGTACTGGAACACTAATCAAGTAAAAATACAATTCACTTAACTCCAACTCAACTTATCACTGTAAAGTACTGGTACGCTAATATCTGTAACAATTGCTCTAGTTTTCATGTTTCAAGAAGGATACATTACATTTTAGTGATACTTATAGTTTTTTAACAGAGTTTACATTTAGGTTACATCTTACTAACAAACCAAGAAGGGCTTTTCATTATTATTATGTGTTTTAAGGCGTTGTTTTTATGTCGATTTAATTACAGTTTCTACAAAAAGCAACCTGATGTTATCACAATTCGTTATTAGTTTACATGTTATTTCGACAGCTAAATTGTGTAAATAATAACAAAAAAAAAACATCAGTGATTCGCCCTTAAATTTACATTAAAAAACTTTATATGGCAGGATGGGAGGGTGGCATATCAGATACAAGAAAAGGTCACCCAATCCAACAGAATACAGTACTGTAATAAGTAAAAATACAATTCACTTAACTCCAACTTGTCACTGTAAAGTACTGGTACTCTAATCTCTGTAAAAAAATTGCTGTGGTTATCATGTTTGAAGAAAGATACATGACATTTTAGTGATACTTATTGTTTTTCACAAAGTTTACATTTAGTTTAAATCTTACTGACAAACCAAGAAGGGCTTTTCATTATTATTATGAGTTTTTAAGGCGTTGTTTTTATGTCGATTTAATTACAATTTCTACAAAAAGCAACCAGATATTATCACAATTCATTATTAGTTTACATGTTATTTCGACAGCTAAATTGTGTAAATAATTGCAAAAAATATCATTGATTCCCCCTTAATTTTACATTAAAAACTTTAAAAAAGCCACACACACACACACACAAAATAGCTTGTTTCTTATATGAAAAGGAAACCTTTCTGTACGAGTTATCTCCCTCCCGAAAACGTAAGGTATACGTTTGATGATACATTCCATTATATGTAAATGAGCTGTTACCACTGGCATCCAACAAGTTTTTATATATAAGAGAAATTATACAGCAGGGTGGGAGGGTGGCATATCAGTTACAAGCAAAGGTCACCCAATCCAACAAAGTAGAGTACTGGAACACTAATCAAGTAAAAATACAATTCACTTAACTCCAACTCAACTTATCACTGTAAAGTACTGGTACGCTAATATCTGTAACAATTGCTCTAGTTTTCATGTTTCAAGAAGGATACATTACATTTTAGTGATACTTATAGTTTTTTAACAGAGTTTACATTTAGGTTACATCTTACTACTAACAAACCAAGAAGGGCTTTTCATTATTATTATTATGTGTTTTAAGGCGTTGTTTTTATGTCGATTTAATTACAGTTTCTACAAAAAGCAACCTGATGTTATCACAATTCGTTATTAGTTTACATGTTATTTCGACAGCTAAATTGTGTAAATAATAACAAAAAAAAAACATCAGTGATTCGCCCTTAAATTTACATTAAAAAAACCTTTATATGGCAGGATGGGAGGGTGGCATATCAGATACAAGAAAAGGTCACCCAATCCAACAGAATACAGTACTGTAATAAGTAAAAATACAATTCACTGAACTCCAACTTGTCACTGTAAAGTACTGGTACTCTAATCTCTGTAAAAATTGCTGTGGTTATCATGTTTGAAGAAAGATACATGACATTTTAGTGATACTTATTGTTTTTCACAAAGTTTACATTTAGTTTAAATCTTACTGACAAACCAAGAAGGGCTTTTCATTATTATTATGAGTTTTAAGGCGTTGTTTTTATGTCGATTTAATTACAATTTCTACAAAAAGCAACCAGATATTATCACAATTCATTATTAGTTTACATGTTATTTCGACAGCTAAATTGTGTAAATAATTGCAAAAATATCATTGATTCCCCCTTAATTTTACATTAAAAACTTTAAAAAAGCCACACACACACACACACACAAAATAGCTTGTTTCTTATATGAAAAGGAAACCTTTTCTGTACGAGTTATCTCCCTCCCGAAAACGTAAGGTATACGTTTGATGATACATTCCATTATATGTAAATGAGCTGTTACCACTGGCATCCAACAAGTTTTTATATATAAGAGAAATTATACAGCAGGGTGGGAGGGTGGCATATCAGTTACAAGCAAAGGTCACCCAATCCAACAAAGTAGAGTACTGGAACACTAATCAAGTAAAAATACAATTCACTTAACTCCAACTCAACTTATCACTGTAAAGTACTGGTACGCTAATATCTGTAACAATTGCTCTAGTTTTCATGTTTCAAGAAGGATACATTACATTTTAGTGATACTTATAGTTTTTTAACAGAGTTTACATTTAGGTTACATCTTACTAACAAACCAAGAAGGGCTTTTCATTATTATTATGTGTTTTAAGGCGTTGTTTTTATGTCGATTTAATTACAGTTTCTACAAAAAGCAACCTGATGTTATCACAATTCGTTATTAGTTTACATGTTATTTCGACAGCTAAATTGTGTAAATAATAACAAAAAAAAACATCAGTGATTCGCCCTTAAATTTACATTAAAAAACTTTATATGGCAGGATGGGAGGGTGGCATATCAGATACAAGAAAAGGTCACCCAATCCAACAGAATACAGTACTGTAATAAGTAAAAATACAATTCACTTAACTCCAACTTGTCACTGTAAAGTACTGGTACTCTAATCTCTGTAAAAATTGCTGTGGTTATCATGTTTGAAGAAAGATACATGACATTTTAGTGATACTTATTGTTTTTCACAAAGTTTACATTTAGTTTAAATCTTACTGACAAACCAAGAAGGGCTTTTCATTATTATTATGAGTTTTTAAGGCGTTGTTTTTATGTCGATTTAATTACAATTTCTACAAAAAGCAACCAGATATTATCACAATTCATTATTAGTTTACATGTTATTTCGACAGCTAAATTGTGTAAATAATTGCAAAAATATCATTGATTCCCCCTTAATTTTACATTAAAAACTTTAAAAAAGCCACACACACACACACACACACACAAAATAGCTTGTTTCTTATATGAAAAGGAAACCTTTCTGTACGAGTTATCTCCCTCCCGAAAACGTAAGGTATACGTTTGATGATACATTCCATTATATGTAAATGAGCTGTTACCACTGGCATCCAACAAGTTTTTATATATAAGAGAAGGATAGGGTGGGAGGGTGGCATATCAGTTACAAGCAAAGGTCACCCAATCCAACAAAGTAGAGTACTGGAACACTAATCAAGTAAAAATACAATTCACTTAACTCCAACTCAACTTATCACTGTAAAGTACTGGTACGCTAATATCTGTAACAATTGCTCTAGTTTTCATGTTTCAAGAAGGATACATTACATTTTAGTGATACTTATAGTTTTTTAACAGAGTTTACATTTAGGTTACATCTTACTAACAAACCAAGAAGGGCTTTTCATTATTATTATGTGTTTTAAGGCGTTGTTTTTATGTCGATTTAATTACAGTTTCTACAAAAAGCAACCTGATGTTATCACAATTCGTTATTAGTTTACATGTTATTTCGACAGCTAAATTGTGTAAATAATAACAAAAAAAAACATCAGTGATTCGCCCTTAAATTTACATTAAAAAACTTTATATGGCAGGATGGGAGGGTGGCATATCAGATACAAGAAAAGGTCACCCAATCCAACAGAATACAGTACTGTAATAAGTAAAAATACAATTCACTTAACTCCAACTTGTCACTGTAAAGTACTGGTACTCTAATCTCTGTAAAAATTGCTGTGGTTATCATGTTTGAAGAAAGATACATGACATTTTAGTGATACTTATTGTTTTTCACAAAGTTTACATTTAGTTTAAATCTTACTGACAAACCAAGAAGGGCTTTTCATTATTATTATGAGTTTTTAAGGCGTTGTTTTTATGTCGATTTAATTACAATTTCTACAAAAAGCAACCAGATATTATCACAATTCATTATTAGTTTACATGTTATTTCGACAGCTAAATTGTGTAAATAATTGCAAAAATATCATTGATTCCCCCTTAATTTTACATTAAAAACTTTAAAAAAGCCACACACACACACACACAAAATAGCTTGTTTCTTATATGAAAAGGAAACCTTTCTGTACGAGTTATCTCCCTCCCGAAAACGTAAGGTATACGTTTGATGATACATTCCATTATATGTAAATGAGCTGTTACCACTGGCATCCAACAAGTTTTTATATATAAGAGAGAAATTATACAGCAGGGTGGGAGGGGTGGCATATCAGTTACAAGCAAAGGTCACCCAATCCAACAAAGTAGAGTACTGGAACACTAATCAAGTAAAAATACAATTCACTTAACTCCAACTCAACTTATCACTGTAAAGTACTGGTACGCTAATATCTGTAACAATTGCTCTAGTTTTCATGTTTCAAGAAGGATACATTACATTTTAGTGATACTTATAGTTTTTTAACAGAGTTTACATTTAGGTTACATCTTACTAACAAACCAAGAAGGGCTTTTCATTATTATTATGTGTTTTAAGGCGTTGTTTTTATGTCGATTTAATTACAGTTTCTACAAAAAGCAACCTGATGTTATCACAATTCGTTATTAGTTTACATGTTATTTCGACAGCTAAATTGTGTAAATAATAACAAAAAAAACACATCAGTGATTCGCCTTTAAATTTACATATTAAAAAAAACTTTATATGGCAGGATGGGAGGGTGGCATATCAGATACAAGAAAAGGTCACCCAATCCAACAGAATACAGTACTGTAATAAGTAAAAATACAATTCACTGAACTCCAAATTGTCACTGTAAAGTACTGGTACTCTAATCTCTGTAAAAATTGCTTGCTGTGGTTATCATGTTTGAAGAAAGATACATGACATTTTAGTGATACTTATTGTTTTTCACAAAGTTTACATTTAGTTTAAATCTTACTGACAAACCAAGAAGGGCTTTTCATTATTATTATGAGTTTTTAAGGCGTTGTTTTTATGTCGATTTAATTACAATTTCTACAAAAAGCAACCAGATATTATCACAATTCATTATTAGTTTACATGTTATTTCGACAGCTAAATTGTGTAAATAATTGCAAAAAATATCATTGATTCCCCCTTAATTTTACATTAAAAACTTTAAAAAAGCCACACACACACACACACAAAATAGCTTGTTTCTTATATGAAAAGGAAACCTTTCTGTACGAGTTATCTCCCTCCCGAAAACGTAAGGTATACGTTTGATGATACATTCCATTATATGTAAATGAGCTGTTACCACTGGCATCCAACAAGTTTTTATATATAAGAGAAATTATACAGCAGGGTGGGAGGGTGGCATATCAGTTACAAGCAAAGGTCACCCAATCCAACAAAGTAGAGTACTGGAACACTAATCAAGTAAAAATACAATTCACTTAACTCCAACTCAACTTATCACTGTAAAGTACTGGTACGCTAATATCTGTAACAATTGCTCTAGTTTTCATGTTTCAAGAAGGATACATTACATTTTAGTGATACTTATAGTTTTTTAACAGAGTTTACATTTAGGTTACATCTTACTAACAAACCAAGAAGGGCTTTTCATTATTATTATGTGTTTTAAGGCGTTGTTTTTATGTCGATTTAATTACAGTTTCTACAAAAAGCAACCTGATGTTATCACAATTCGTTATTAGTTTACATGTTATTTCGACAGCTAAATTGTGTAAATAATAACAAAAAAAAAACATCAGTGATTCGCCCTTAAATTTACATTAAAAAACTTTATATGGCAGGATGGGAGGGTGGCATATCAGATACAAGAAAAGGTCACCCAATCCAACAGAATACAGTACTGTAATAAGTAAAAATACATTCACTTAACTCCAACTTGTCACTGTAAAGTACTGGTACTCTAATCTCTGTAAAAATTGCTGTGGTTATCATGTTTGAAGAAAGATACATGACATTTTAGTGATACTTATTGTTTTTCACAAAGTTTACATTTAGTTTAAATCTTACTGACAAACCAAGAAGGGCTTTTCATTATTATTATGAGTTTTTAAGGCGTTGTTTTTATGTCGATTTAATTACAATTTCTACAAAAAGCAACCAGATATTATCACAATTCATTATTAGTTTACATGTTATTTCGACAGCTAAATTGTGTAAATAATTGCAAAAATATCATTGATTCCCCCTTAATTTTACATTAAAAACTTTAAAAAAGCCACACACACACACACACACACAAAATAGCTTGTTTCTTATATGAAAAGGAAACCTTTCTGTACGAGTTATCTCCCTCCCGAAAACGTAAGGTATACGTTTGATGATACATTCCATTATATGTAAATGAGCTGTTACCACTGGCATCCAACAAGTTTTTATATATAAGAGAAATTATACAGCAGGGTGGGAGGGTGGCATATCAGTTACAAGCAAAGGTCACCCAATCCAACAAAGTAGAGTACTGGAACACTAATCAAGTAAAAAATACAATTCACTTAACTCCAACTCAACTTATCACTGTAAAGTACTGGTACGCTAATATCTGTAACAATTGCTCTAGTTTTCATGTTTCAAGAAGGATACATTACATTTTAGTGATACTTATAGTTTTTTAACAGAGTTTACATTTAGGTTACATCTTACTAACAAACCAAGAAGGGCTTTTCATTATTATTATGTGTTTTAAGGCGTTGTTTTTATGTCGATTTAATTACAGTTTCTACAAAAAGCAACCTGATGTTATCACAATTCGTTATTAGTTTACATGTTATTTCGACAGCTAAATTGTGTAAATAATAACAAAAAAAAACACATCAGTGATTCGCCTTTAAATTTGCATTAAAAAACTTTATATGGCAGGATGGGAGGGTGGCATATCAGATACAAGAAAAGGTCACCCAATCCAACAGAATACAGTACTGTAATAAGTAAAAATACAATTCACTTAACTCCAACTTGTCACTGTAAAGTACTGGTACTCTAATCTCTGTAAAAAAAATGCTGTGGTTATCATGTTTGAAGAAGGATACATGACATTTTAGTGATACTTATTGTTTTTTCACAAAGTTTTACATTTAGTTTACAATCTTACTGACAAACCAAGAAGGGCTTTTCATTATTATTATGTGTTTTAAGGCGTTGTTTTTATGTCGATTTAATTACAATTTCTACAAAAAGCAACCAGATATTATCACAATTCATTATTAGTTTACATGTTATTTCGACAGCTAAATTGTGTAAATAATTGCAAAAATATCATTGATTCCCCCTTAATTTTACATTAAAAACTTTAAAAAAAGCCACACACACACACACACACACACAAAATAGCTTGTTTCTTATATGAAAAGGAAACCTTTCTGTACGAGTTATCTCCCTCCCGAAAACGTAAGGTATACGTTTGATGATACATTCCATTATATGTAAATGAGCTGTTACCACTGGCATCCAACAAGTTTTTATATATAAGAGAAATTATACAGCAGGGTGGGAGGGTGGCATATCAGTTACAAGCAAAGGTCACCCAATCCAACAAAGTAGAGTACTGGAACACTAATCAAGTAAAAATACAATTCACTTAACTCCAACTCAACTTATCACTGTAAAGTACTGGTACGCTAATATCTGTAACAATTGCTCTAGTTTTCATGTTTCAAGAAGGATACATTACATTTTAGTGATACTTATAGTTTTTTTAACAGAGTTTACATTTAGGTTACATCTTACTAACAAACCAAGAAGGGCTTTTCATTATTATTATGTGTTTTAAGGCGTTGTTTTTATGTCGATTTAATTACAGTTTCTACAAAAAGCAACCTGATGTTATCACAATTCGTTATTAGTTTACATGTTATTTCGACAGCTAAATTGTGTAAATAATAACAAAAAAAAACATCAGTGATTCGCCCTTAAATTTACATTAAAAAAACCTTTATATGGCAGGATGGGAGGGTGGCATATCAGATACAAGAAAAGGTCACCCAATCCAACAGAATACAGTACTGTAATAAGTAAAAATACAATTCACTGAACTCCAACTTGTCACTGTAAAGTACTGGTACTCTAATCTCTGTAAAAATTGCTGTGGTTATCATGTTTGAAGAAGGATACATGACATTTTAGTGATACTTATTGTTTTTCACAAAGTTTACATTTAGTTTAAATCTTACTGACAAACCAAGAAGGGCTTTTCATTATTATTATGAGTTTTTAAGGCGTTGTTTTTATGTCGATTTAATTACAATTTCTACAAAAAGCAACCAGATATTATCACAATTCATTATTAGTTTACATGTTATTTCGACAGCTAAATTGTGTAAATAATTGCAAAAATATCATTGATTCCCCCTTAATTTTACATTAAAAACTTTAAAAAAGCCACACACACACACACACACAAAATAGCTTGTTTCTTATATGAAAAGGAAACCTTTCTGTACGAGTTATCTCCCTCCCGAAAACGTAAGGTATACGTTTGATGATACATTCCATTATATGTAAATGAGCTGTTACCACTGGCATCCAACAAGTTTTTATATATAAGAGAAATTATACAGCAGGGTGGGAGGGTGGCATATCAGTTACAAGCAAAGGTCACCCAATCCAACAAAGTAGAGTACTGGAACACTAATCAAGTAAAAACACAATTCACTTAACTCCAACTCAACTTATCATTGTAAAGTACTGGTACGCTAATATCTGTAACAATTGCTCTAGTTTTCATGTTTCAAGAAGGATACATTACATTTTAGTGATACTTATAGTTTTTTAACAGAGTTTACATTTAGGTTACATCTTACTAACAAACCCAGAAGGGCTTTTCATTATTATTATGTGTTTTAAGGCGTTGTTTTTATGTCGATTTAATTACAGTTTCTACAAAAAGCAACCTGATGTTATCACAATTCATTATAAGTTTACATGTTATTTCGACAGCTAAATTGTGTAAATAATAACAAAAAAAAAACACATCAGTGATTCGCCTTTAAATTTACATTAAAAAACTTTATATGGCAGGATGGGAGGGTGGCATATCAGATACAAGAAAAGGTCACCCAAATCCAACAGAATACAGTACTGTAATAAGTAAAAATACAATTCACTTAACTCCAACTTGTCACTGTAAAGTACTGGTACTCTAATCTCTGTAAAAATTGCTGTGGTTATCATGTTTGAAGAAAGATACATGACATTTTAGTGATACTTATTGTTTTTCACAAAGTTTACATTTAGTTTAAATCTTACTGACAAACCAAGAAGGGCTTTTCATTATTATTATGAGTTTTTAAGGCGTTGTTTTTATGTCGATTTAATTACAATTTCTACAAAAAGCAACCAGATATTATCACAATTCATTATTAGTTTACATGTTATTTCGACAGCTAAATTGTGTAAATAATTGCAAAAATATCATTGATTCCCCCTTAATTTTACATTAAAAACTTTAAAAAAGCCACACACACACACACAAAATAGCTTGTTTCTTATATGAAAAGGAAACCTTTCTGTACGAGTTATCTCCCTCCCGAAAACGTAAGGTATACGTTTGATGATACATTCCATTATATGTAAGAGTTTACATTTAGGTTACATCTTACTAACAAACCAAGAAGGGCTTTTCATTATTATTATGTGTTTTAAGGCGTTGTTTTTATGTCGATTTAATTACAGTTTCTACAAAAAGCAACCTGATGTTATCACAATTCGTTATTAGTTTACATGTTATTTCGACAGCTAAATTGTGTAAACAAGAGGCCCAGAGGGCCTGTATCGCTCACCTGGTTTGTAATGCCAAGTAATGATCTGAATACAGGTTCATCGTTTCTTTTCTGAAGGAATTTTAATATTAACCTCTAAATCCCCTATTGGGCCCCACCCCTCCCGCCCCCAGGGGGTCAGAGCCAAAATTTATACAAGTTCTGTTCCCCTTCTTCCAAGGATGTTTATGGCCAAATTTGGTCACAATCCAAACAAAACTCTAGGACAAGAAGTGATTTATAGGATTTACCTCTATTTCTATTTCCCCTATTGGGCCCCGCCCCTCCTGCCCCCGGGGGATCAGAGCCAAAATTTATACAAGTTCTGTTCCCCTTCCCCAAAGGATGTTTGTGGCCAAATTTGGTTACATTCCATTCAGAACTCTATGACAAGTAGAGATTTAAAGGATTTACCTCTATTTCCCCTATTGGGCCCCGCCCCTCCTGCCCCCGGGGGGTCAGAGCCAAAATTTATACAAGTTCTGTTCCCCTTCCCCCAAGGATGTTTGTGGCCAAATTTGGTTACATTCCATTCAGAACTCTATGACTAGTAGAGATTTAAAGGATTTACCTCTATTTCCCCTATTGGGCCCCGCCCCTCCTGCCCCTGGGGGACCAGAGCCAAAATTTATACAAGTTCTGTTCCCCTTCCCCCAAGGATGTTTGTGGCCAAATTTGGTTACATTCCATTCAGAACTCTATGACTAGTAGCGATTTAAAGGATTTACCTCTATTTCCCCTATTGGGCCCCGCCCCTCCTGCCCCCAGGGGACCAGAGTCAAAATTTATACAAGTTCTGTTCCCCTTCCCCAAAGGATGTTTGTGGCTAAATTTGGTTACATTCCATTCAGAGCTCTATGACAAGTAGCGATTTAAAGGATTTACCTCTATTACCCCTATTGGGCCCCGCCCCTCCTGCCCCCGGGGGTTCAGAGCCAAAATTTATACAAGTTCTGTTCCCCCTCCCCCAAGGATGTTTGTGGCCAAATTTGGTTACAATCCATGCAGAACTCTATGACTAGTAGCGATTTAAAGGAAATGTTGACGGACGGACGGACGGACGACGGACGCCGCGCCATGACATAAGCTCACCGGCCCTTCGGGCCAGGTGTAGCTAACAAGAGGCCCATGGGCCTTAACGGTCATCTGACTCATTGAACAAAACAACAAAGTCACAGTATAAAGTATTGGTTAACGATTAATATAAACAATACAAGGAACTCCTTAGTTGAATATGTAAGTTTCTGAAATAGGTAAATGTCATTCGTTGAACAAACTTGGTAGCCCTTCATCCATATATGGTTGTAACCCATTTACGGATTTTAAAGCCAAATTTCAGCAAAGCTTCCATTTTGGACATCCGCCATACTATCCCCATGGGTCTTAGCTCGGTCCTTTATAAAATATGATTGTCCTCACCTAAAGTTCCCCTTCAGAATCAATTAAAACCCCTATAGACCAATTTTCCTTGAGATTGGAGACTGAAACCTGAAAAAAGGAAGTGGGCCAGCGGCCATCTTGGAAAACCAAAGTCTTAATGAAAATGTTTGCATGTTGTTCGGCATTAATTTAAACCCCTATAGACCAATTTTCATTGAGATTGGAGACCGAAATCTGAAAACAGGAAGTGGGCCAGCTAACATTAAGAAAATTTGCCCTTTTGGGGCCCCACACCTCAGCCCCTAGGGGTCGGACCAGACTCATATATATAAAATACGATTGTCCTTCCCCAATGATGTTTCACACCAAATATGGATGAAATCCATCCAAGGATGAAGGACTAGTAGGATTTTAAAGCTTAAATTAAGAAAATTTCCCCTTTTTAGGCCCCGTCCCTCTGCCCCTAGGGGTCGGACCAGGCTCATTTATATAAAACATGAATGTCCTTCCCCAATGATGTTTCACACCAAATATGGATGAAATCCATCCAAGGATGAAGGAGGAGTAGGATTTTAAAGCTTAAATTAAGAAAATTTGCCCTTTTGGGGCCCCACCCCTCAGCCCCTATCTCCCTAGGGGTCGGACCAGGCTCATTTATATAAAATATGATTGTCCTTCCCCAATGATGTTTCACACCAAATATGGATGAAATCCATTCAAGGATGAAGGAGGAGTAGGATTTTAAAGCTTAAATTAAGAAAATTTCCCCTTTTGGAGCCCCGCCCCTCTGCCCCTAGGGGTCGGACCAGGCTCATTTATATAAAATATGATTGTCCTTCCCCAATGATGTTTCACACCAAATATGGATGAAATCCATTCAAGGATGAAGGAGGAGTAGGATTTTAAAGCTTAAATAAGAAAATTTCCTCTTTTGGAGCCCCGCCCCCTCAGCCCCTAGGGGTCGGACCAGGCTCATTTATATAAAATATGATTGTCCATCCCCAACGATGTTTTACACCAAATATGGATGAAATCCATCCAAGGATGAAGGAGGAGTAGGATTTTAAAGCTTAAATTAAGAAAATTTGCCCTTTTGGGGCCCCACCCCTCAGCCCCTAGGGGTCGGACAAGGCTCATTTATATAAAATATGATTGTCCTTCCCCAATGATGTTTCACACCAAATATGGATGAAATCCATCCAAGGATGAAGGAGGAGTAGGATTTTAAAGCTAAAATTAAGAAAAATTGCCTTTTGGGGCCCCACGCCTCAGCCCCTAGGGATCGGACCAGGCTCATTTATATAAAATATGATTGTCCTTCCCCAATGATGTTTCACACCAAATATGGATGAAATCCATCCAAGGATGAAGGAGGAGTAGGATTTTAAAGCTTAAATTAAGAAAATTTGCCCTTTTGGGGCCCCACCCCTCAGCCCCTAGGGGTCGGACCAGGCTCATTTATATAAAATATGATTGTCCATCCCCAATGATGTTTCACACCAAATATGGATGAAATCCATCCAAGGATGAAGGAGGAGTAGGATTTTAAAGCTAAAATTAAGAAAATTTGCCCTTTTGGGGCCCCACCCCTCAGCCCCTAGGGGTCGGACCAGGCTCATTTATATAAAATATGATTGTCCTTCCCCAATGATGTTTCACACCAAATATGGATGAAATCCATTCAAGGATGAAGGAGGAGTAGGATTTTAAAGCTTAAATTAAGAAAATTTGCCCTTTTGGGGCCCCGCCCCTCAGCCCCTAGGGGTCGGACCAGGCTCATTTATATAAAATATGATTGTCCTTCCCCAATGATGTTTCACACCAAATATGGATGAAATCCATTCAAGGATGAAAGAGGAGTAGGATTTTAAAGCTTAAATTAAGAAAATTTGCCCTTTTGGGGCCCCACCCCTCAGCCCCTAGGGGTCGGACAAGGCTCATTTATATAAAATATGATTGTCCATCCCCAATGATGTTTCACACCAAATATGGATGAAATCCATCCAAGGATGAAGGAGGAGTAGGATTTTAAAGCTAAAATTAAGAAAATTTGCCCTTTTGGGGCCCCACCCCTCAGCCCCTAGGGGTCGGACCAGGCTCATTTATATAAAATATGATTGTCCTTCCCCAATGATGTTTCACACCAAATATGGATGAAATCCATTCAAGGATGAAGGAGGAGTAGGATTTTAAAGCTTAAATTAAGAAAATTTGCCCTTTTGGAGCCCCGCCCCTCAGCCCCTAGGGGTCGGACCAGGCTCATTTATATAAAATATGATTGTCCATCCCCAACGATGTTTCACACCAAATATGGATGAAATCCATCCAAGGATGAAGGAGGAGTAGGATTTTAAAGCTTAAATTAAGAAAATTTGCCCTTTTGGGGCCCCACCCCTCAGCCCCTAGGGGTCGGACCAGGCTCATTTATATAAAATATGATTGTCCTTCCCCAATGATGTTTCACACCAAATATGGATGAAATCCATCCAAGGATGAAGGAGGAGTAGGATTTTAAAGCTAAAATTAAGAAAATTTGCCCTTTTTTGGGCCCCGCCCCTCAGCCCCTAGGGGTCGGACCAGGCTCATTTATATAAAATATGATTGTCCTTCCCCAATGATGTTTCACACCAAATATGGATGAAATCCATCCAAGGATGAAAGAGGAGTAGGATTTTAAAGCTTAAATTAAGAAAATTTGCCCTTTTGGGGCCCCACCCCTCAGCCCCTAGGGGTCGGACCAGGCTCATTTATATAAAATATGATTGTCCATCCCCAATGATGTTTCACACCAAATATGGATGAAATCCATCCAAGGATGAAGGAGGAGTAGGATTTTAAAGCTAAAATTAAGAAAATTTGCCCTTTTGGGGCCCCGCCCCTCAGCCCCTAGGGGTCGGACCAGGCTCATTTATATAAAATATGATTGTCCTTCCCCAATGATGTTTCACACCAAATATGGATGAAATCCATCCAAGGATGAAGGAGGAGTAGGATTTTAAAGCTTAAATTAAGAAAATTTTCCCTTTTGGGGCCCCGCCCCTCAGCCCCTAGGGGTCGGACCAGGCTCATTTATATAAAATATGATTGTCCATCCCCAATGATGTTTCACACCAAATATGGATGAAATCCATCCAAGGATGAAGGAGGAGTAGGATTTTAAAGCTAAAATTAAGAAAATTTGCCCTTTTGGGGCCCCACCCCTCAGCCCCTAGGGGTCGGACCAGGCTCATTTATATAAAATATGATTGTCCTTCCCCAATGATGTTTCACACCAAATATGGATGAAATCCATCCAAGGATGAAGGAGGAGTAGGATTTTAAAGCTAAAATTAAGAAAATTTGCCCTTTTGGGGCCCCACCCCTCAGCCCCTAGGGGTCGGACCAGGCTCATTTATATAAAATATGATTGTCCTTCCCCAATGATGTTTCACACCAAATATGGATGAAATCCATCCAAGGATGAAGGAGGAGTAGGATTTTAAAGCTTAAATAAAGAAAATTTCCCCTTTTGGGGCCCCACCCCTCAGCCCCTAGGGGTCGGACCAGGCTCATTTATATAAAATATGATTGTCCTTCCCCAATGATGTTTTACACCAAATATAGATGAAATCCATCCAAGGATGAAGGAGGAGTAGGATTTTAAAGCTAAAATTAAGAAAATTTGCCCTTTTGGGGCCCCACCCCTCAGCCCCTAGGGGTCGGACCAGGCTCATTTATATAAAATATGATTGTCCTTCCCCAATGATGTTTCACACCAAATATGGATGAAATCCATCCAAGGATGAAGGAGGAGTAGGATTTTAAAGCTAAAATTAAGAAAATTTGCCCTTTTGGGGCCCCACCCCTCAGCCCCTAGGGGTCGGACCAGGCTCATTTATATAAAATATGATTGTCCTTCCCCAATGATGTTTCACACCAAATATGGATGAAATCCATCCAAGGATGAAGGAGGAGTAGGATTTTAAAGCTAAAATTAAGAAAATTTGCCCTTTTTTGGGCCCCATCCCTCAGCCCCTAGGGGTCGGACCAGGCTCATTTATATAAAATATGATTGTCCTTCCCCAATGATGTTTCACACCAAATATGGATGAAATCCATCCAAGGATGAAGGAGGAGTAGGATTTTAAAGCTAAAATTAAGAAAATTTGCCCTTTTGGGGCCCCACCCATCAGCCCCTAGGGGTCGGACAAGGCTCATTTATATAAAATATGATTGTCCATCCCCAATGATGTTTCACACCAAATATGGATGAAATCCATCCAAGGATGAAGGAGGAGTAGGATTTTAAAGCTAAAATTAAGAAAATTTGCCCTTTTGGGGCCCCACCCCTCAGCCCCAAGGGGTCGGACCAGGCTCATTTATATAAAATATGATTGTCCTTCCCCAATGATGTTTCACACCAAATATGGATGTAATCCGCTCAAGGGTTAAGGAGGAGTAGGCTTTTGTATAAATAGTCTTACGCACGACGCACGGCGCACGGCGCACGGCGGACGGCGGACGGCGCACGACGGCGGACGGCGCACGACGACGGACGAAACACGATGACAATAGGTCATCCTGACCTTCGGTCAGATGACCTAAAAATCAATGCACATTCCGGAAGAGTGTGACCAATATAGGGTGTAAATTTGAGCCACGCCGATAATTTTAGTCCTATTCCGCACGTGTTACTACTAATTTTACCTGTAAGAGTGCACGTGACTATACGATCTCATCGACCATTGGCACACATAGGCTTACAAAATAATACAAAAAACATCCATCGCATTTATGTGTACTCGCGCGCGTGTCCACATATGTATTCAGAGATTACGATCGGAACACATGCGGAAAAGTCATCAGTGAATAAACCTTTTTCTATTTAGCTGAAATCAAAATGTACTGTGTTCCATTAAGTTGGAGATGAGCTATTAAAGAGAAAACTCTACAAATTGACAAAAACATCCCCAACACTTGGTATTAAGGAAGTTTTTTCACCGAAGAACTAAATCAATTGACGAAGGTTTGAGCCAGAAAAATAATTGGTTTTCCAGGGAAGTAAAAATGTGGAGACATTGACATTACATAATGGGTGTCACTGGGACTGGTGTCACACCAAACTGGCTGCAGGTTATAACAAGTACTTCTCGTAACCAGGCAAATCTGATGTGATCAGTATTACTATATGTGCATATCAAATATAAAGACAAAGTTACAGTATAAAGTATTGGTTAACGATTAATATAAAACAATACAACGAACTCCTTAAGTTGAATATGTAAGTTTCTGAAATAGGTAAATGTCATTTGTTTGAACATACTTGGTAGCCCTGATCAGTTTCCATATATGGTTGTAACCCATTCACGGATTAATATAAGGAGGAGTCAGATTTTAAAGCCAAATTTCAGCAAAAGTTTTCCATTTTGGACATCTTGCCGTACTAAAACCCCATGGCTCTTAGCACTGTCCTTTATAAAATATAATTGTCGTCACCTAAAGTTCCCCCTTCTGAATCAATTAAAACCCCTATAGACCATTAAATTTTTCCTTGAAATTGGAGACTGAAACGAGGGCTGGCGGCCAATCTTGGAAATACCAAAATCTTTTATGAAAAATTTTGCATGTTGTTAATGCCGCATCAATAAAACCCCTATAGACCAATTTTCATCGGAAGACCGAAATCAGGGAAAAACAGGAAGTGGGCCAGCTTAAATTAAGAAAATTTGCCCTTTTGAGGCCCCACCCTTCAGAGCCCCTAGAGGTCGGACCAGACTCATTATATAAAATATGAATTGTCCTTCCCCAATGATGTTTCACACCAAATGTGGATGAAATTCATCCCTTTTTTGGGCCCCGCCCCTCTGCTCTCCTTGGGGTTCAACCTATCTCATTTATATACAAGAGATCCCAGAGGGAACTTGTGGATAAACCAAAGAATGGAGATATATATCTGACAAAGGAAAGATGGATCTTTTCTTTACTTTTTAAAACTTTTTCAAACATACTACATATGAAATTTGAGACAGATTGCTTCAGTACCTTTTGAGAAATAAGCGGTAACAAACTTCAACTATCAAAATCAAAGAGACTCCTTGGCAGCAATCTTGTTAACATGATCAGATCATATCCCAAATCGCAATATGCACAACTAGGGCCCTAGGGGAACCTACATGTATGAAATTTGAGAAAGATCCGAGTCAATACTTTCTGAGAAATAGCGATAACAAACTTTGAATAACAAAATCCAAGATGGCTGCCTGGCGGCCATTTTGTTGACCGATCGGTCCCAAAATACAATATGCACAACTAGGTCCCTAGGGGAACCTACATATAAATAAAAATTTGAGACAGATCCCTTCAGTACTATCTGAGAAATAGCGATAACAAACTTTAACTATCAAAAAATCCAAGAATGGCAGCCTGGCAGCCATATTGTTCACCGATTGGTCCAAAAAATGCAATATGCACAACTAGGGCCATAAAGGAACCTACATATTAAATTTGAGAAAGATCCCTTCAGCACTTTTTGAGAAATAGGGATATCACACAAACCTTAACAATCAAAATCCAAGATGACCGCCTGGCGGCCATCATTGTTTTTCCTATCAGCCTCAAAATCTGTACAGCACAACTAGGGACCAAGGTAACCTCCATGTGAAGTTTGAAACAAAATCCCTTCAGTAGTTCTCAAGGAAATATCGATAACAAATTTCAACTGCCAAAATCAAAGATGGCTGCCTGGCGGCAATCTTGTTTTTCCGATCAGGCTCAAAAATCTGAATGGCACAACTAAGGACCAAGGGTAACCTCCATGTGAAGTTTGAACAAAATCCAAGGATGAATGCTGTAGTTTTTTAGGAAATAGTGATAACAAGCATTGTTTACGGACGACGGACGGCGGACGACGGACCACAGACGCAGGGCAATTTGAATAGCCCACCATCATCAATGGTGGGCTAAAAAAAATGATTGTCCTTCCCCAATGATATTTTACAAAAATATAGATGAAACCCATTCAAGGATGAAAGAGGAGTAGGATTTTAAAGCTAAAAATTAAGAAAATTCCCCCCTTTTGGGGCCCCGACCCTCACATGCCACTAGGGGTTGGACCAGGCTCATTTATATAAAATTTGATTGTCCATCCCCAATGATGATTGTTTCACACCAAATATGACAACATATTGATGAAATCCATTCGAAGGATGAAGGAGGAGTAAGATTTTAAAGCTAAAATTAAGAAAATTTGCCCTTTTTTTGGGCCCCATCCCTCAGCCCCTAGGGGTCGGACCAGGCTTATTTATATAAAACTTGATTGTCCTTCCTAAATGATCTTTCACACCAAATATGGATGAAATCCATCCAAGGATGAAAGAGGAGTAGGATTTTAAAGTTTAAATTAAGAAAATTTGCCCTTTTTTTAGGCCCCATCCCTCAGCCCCTAAGGGTCCGGATTAGGTCATTTAGTTATAAAATATGACTGTCCTTCCCCAATGATGTTTTACACCAAATATATGGATGAAATCCATCCAAGGATGAAAGAGAGTAGGATTTTAAAGCTTAAAATAAAGAAAATTTGCCCTTTTGGGGCCCCACCACCCTCAGCCCTTAGGGGGGTCGGACCAGGCTTTTATTTATATACCCATATGATTTACCTTCCCCAATGAGGAGTAGGATCAAGCTTAAACAATAAGAAAGTTTGCCCTTTTGGAGCCCCGCCCCTCTAGCCTAGGGGTCCGATCTGTCTCATTTATATAAAATATGATTGTCTTCCCCAATGATGTTTCACACCAAATATGGATGTAATCCTCTCAAGGGTTAAGGAGGAGTAGGCTTTTGTATAAAAAAGTCTTACGCACAATGCATGGCGCACGGCTGACGGCGCACGACGACGGACTAAAAAAACATGATGACAATAGGTCATCCTGAACTTATCGGTCAGATTTCACAAACTGTTAAATGATTTCAGTCTGTACCTGTAACAATGGAGCTGAATGGACCAAACTGAAAATCTACAGGGGTGTATGATAAACGGTCTGAGAAATAGGGAGAGGATGGAACTAGGAACCCGACCAAAATAGTCTTCATGGGTCTATCCACAGTTAAACAGAATGTTCACTGCTATCCTGAACGATCTCAAGACCTAATTAACAAGTCTAACTATATATATAGGCAACGTCAACTGTAAATCTCAAAATAATGTCTAACAGGCCCCATGGGCCTTAACATGGGAAATGGTCACCTGATTCTGATACAGAATGAAACAAAGACATACACTATATTTGCCCATCAGGCCCTTGAAGTCAGTCAGTGATTTTATAAATTTGACTTTTTAATCTATGATAGATTTATTTGGTTCCTATCGACAAATCTGTGAATTCAGAAGAAAGATTTTTTGAAATGTTATCCATTTTGACCCATTTTGGCCCCACCCCTCTGGCCATTGGGGGCGGCCAGGACCAATATGGATATGATGTTAAAATGCTATCTCTGGCTAATAATCTCTCCCAGATTGACTAATTTCCTATGAAAACTAAGCAAATAATGTTCCTAAATGTGTTTTTCTATATAAACTATAGTAAATTTGACCCCATCCCCCAGGGGGGAAAATCTGAGATCCCAGGGCCACACAATGAAATTCACAAATTTTTGTACAAGAGCCTTAAGACCTTCCAATCTATCAAGAGTATGGTTCCAACAAATCTGTGAATTCAAAAAAGAAGATTTTTTGAAATTACCATTTTGACCCCTTTTGGTATTCCGCCCCTTTGGCCCCTGGGGGTCGGCCATACCAATATGGATTATGATGTTTTTAAAATGCTATTTCAGACTAATAATTCTAACCCAGTTTGACTAATTTCCATGAAAAAAAAATAAGGCAAATAATGTTCATAAATGTAAATATGAATTAAAGTAAACTTGACCCCCTCCCTAGAGGGAAACATGAGACACCCCAAGGTGTATTATTCACAATTTTTGTAAAGGACCATAAGACCCTTACCATTTATGCAGAGTATTTGATTCTATCAGGTCCAGAATTTCAGAAGAAGATTTTTGAAGTTATAGCCTTTTTTACCCCTTTTGACCCCACCCCTAAGACCCCTGGAGTCAGTCATGGAAAATTGGTTAATATGGATTCAATGGCCATTTCATACTGATAATTCTGACAATATTTGACTCATTTCCTATTACAAAATGATCAAATAATACTCAAAAATGTGTTTTCCCTATATAAACTATAGTAAACTTAACCCCCTCCCCAGGGGGAAACCTGAGACCCCAGGGTCATATAATTCACAATTTTTGTAAAGGACCTTAGGACCTTTCTATCTATGAAGAGTATTTAATTCCATCACATCTGTGAGTGGAGAAGAAGATTTTTGAAATTTTAGTAAATTTTACCCCTTTTGGCCCCTCCCACAGCTCCCTGAGGGGTGGGGACCATATAATTCACAATTTTGATTGGCCTTATGCCTTAGAAGGTTTGTGCAAAATTTCACTGAAATTGCTTCAGCAGTTTTGGAGAAGAAGTCGAAAATCTAAATTGTTTACGGACATACGACGGACGACGGACAAAAGGCGATTAGAATAGGTCATTTGAGACTTCGTCAATCAGGTGACCTAAAAATTGTACCTGGTCACTGAAGCAGTGCATGGTCCTTGCTAAGTAAGTATCAATCTTCCATTGGAGATCAACTAGTTAATGAGGCAGGGATCCACCAGTCAGTGCCTGAGGTTGTGGTAGAGTCAGAGTACATCCATATAAACTAGATAACCAATTCTGGATTGGTACAACTAATGAACCTGTACTACTGGTAACCTTTTTAATTAGTCTTAATTGGCTGTGTTTTATTGATCTTTTTATATACAACATGACATCTCCTTCCATTCAATGTCCTATCTCCATCACGTTGGAAACGTGTCTGTATTCATGCCTGTATTGGACATGGTTTATAACAAACATTGAATCTTCAATGATAAATAATGTTGTGATTAGTTCATCAGTGTTCATTCACATAAAAAATAGCTGTCAAACCTGTCAAAAGACGTCCCAAAGGGCAAAGAAAATGTTCATTAGACCCAAGTGGTCTTTATAAATGAGTCAAATTTTGAAACCAAGCAAGTTTGTATCTCAGAAAGTGGTCTGATTACACAGGTGGTCTATAAACAAAGGTGGTTACTATCATACAAAGGTGGTTACTATCATACAAAGGTGGTTACTATACAAAGGTGATACTATTATACAAAGGTAGTACTATCATACAAAGGTGGTTACTATTATACTAAAGGTGATTACTATTATACAAAGGTAGTTACTATCTACCAAAGGTTACATATACAAAGGTACCAAAGTGTGGTACATAGTAAAAGTGGTACATACTAAATGTGCTGACATACCAAAGGTGGTACATACTAAAGGTGGTACATACCAAGGGTTACATACCAAAGGTGGAACATACTACAAGGTACTACCAATGGTTGGTACATACCAAAGGGTGGTACATACCAAAGGTGTACCAAAGTACGATACCAAAGGTGGTATATACTAAATGGTGGTACCATACCAAAGGTGGTACATACTAAAGGTGGTACATACCAAAGGGTGGTACATACGGGGAAGGTGGTACATACCCAAAGGTGGTACATACCAAAAGGTGGTACATACCATAGGTGGGTACATACCAAAGGTGGTACATACTAAAGGTGGTACATTCCAACGGTGGTACATACCCAAAGGTTGGTACATACTAAAGGTGTACATACTAAAAGGTGATACATACCAAAGGTGGTACATACCAAAGGTTGGAACATACTAAAGGTGGTACATACCAAAAGGTGGTACATACTAAAGGTGTTACATAACAAAAGGTGGTACATACCAAAGTTGGTACATACTAAAGGTGGTTCTATACCTAATGGGTGGTGACATAGGTACAAAGTTGGTACATACTAAAGGTAGGTACAATACCAAAGGTGGTACATACTAAAGGTGGTACATACCAAAGTTGGTACATACATACTAAAGGTGGTACATACATACTAAAGGTGGTACATACCAAAGGTGGTACATACATACTAAAGGTGGTACATACATACTAAAGGTGGTACATACCAAAGGTGGTACATACATACTAAAGGTGGTACATACCAAAGGTGGTACATACCAAAGGTGGTACATACCAAAGGTGGTACATACTAAAGGTGGTACATACTAAAGATGGTACATACCAAAGGTGGTACATACTAAAGGTGGTACATACCAAAGGTGGTACATACCAAAGGTGGTACATACCAAAGGTGGTACATACTAAAGGTGGTACATACTAAAGGTGGTACATACCAAAGGTGGTACATACTAAAGGTGGTACATACCAAAGGTGGTACATACTAAAGGTGGTACATACTAAAGGTGGTACATACCAAAGGTTGTACATACTAAAAGTTGGTACATACAAAAGGTGGTACATACCAAAGGTGGTACATACCAAAGGTGGTACATACCAAAGGTGGTACATACCAAAGGTGGTACATACCAAAGGTGGTACATACCAAAGGTGGTACATACCAAAGGTGGTACATACTAAAGGTGGTACATACCAAAGGTGGTACATACCAAAGGTGGTACATACCAAAGGTGGTACATACCAAAGGTGGTACATACTAAAGGTGGTACATACCAAAGGTGGTACATACCAAAGGTGGTACATACCAAAGGTGGTACATACTAAAGGTGGTACATACCAAAGGTGGTACATACCAAAGGTGGTACATACTAAAGGTGGTACATACCAAAGGTGGTACATACCAAAGGTGGTACATACCAAAGGTGGTACATACATACTAAAGGTGGTACATACATAAAGGTGGTACATACCAAAGGTGGTACATACCAAAGGTGGTACATATCAGAAGGTGTACATACTAAAGGTGGTACATACTAAAGGTGGTACATACCAAAGGTGGTACATACCAAAAGGTGGTACATACCAAAGGTGGTACATACCAAAGGTGGTACATACTAAAGGTGGTACATACTAAAGGTGGTACATACTAAAAGGTGGTACATACCAAAGGTGGTACATACTAAAGGTGGTACATACCAAAGGTGGTACATACTAAAGGTGGTACATACCAAAGGTGGTACATACTAAAGGTGGTACATACCAAAGGTGGTACATACCAAAGGTGGTACATACCAAAGGTGGTACATACCAAAGGTGGTACATACCAAAGGTGGTACATACCAAAGGTGGTACATACTAAAGGTGGTACATACTAAAGGTGGTACATACTAAAGGTGGTACATACTAAAGGTGGTACATACCAAAGGTGGTACATACCAAAGGTGGTACATACCAAAGGTGGTACATACCAAAGGTGGTACATACCAAAGGTGGTACATACTAAAGGTAGTACATACCGAAAGGTGGTACATACCAAAGGTGGTACATACCAAAGGTGGTACATACCATAGATGGTACAACAAAAGTGGGGTACATACTAAAGGTGTACATACTAAAAGATGGTACATACTAAAGGTGGTACATACACAAAGTGTGGTACATACCAAAGGTGGTACATACCAAAGGTGGTACATACCAAAGGTGGTACATACCAAAGGTGGTACATACCAAAGGTGGTACATACTAAAGGTGGTACATACCAAAGGTGGTACATACTAAAGGTGGTACATACCAAAGGTGGTACATACTAAAGGTGGTACATACCAAAGGTGGTACATACTAAAGGTGGTACATACTAAAGGTGGTACATACCAAAGGTGGTACATACTAAAGGTGGTACATACTAAAGGTGGTACATACCAAAGGTGGGCGTACATACCAAAGGTGGTACATACCAAGGTGGGTACATACCAATGGTGGTACATACCAAAAGGTGGTACATACCAAAGGTGGTACATACCAAAGGTGGTACATACCAAAGGTGGTACATACCAAAGGTGGTACATACCAAAGGTGGTACATACCAAAGGTGGTACATACTAAAGGTGGTACATACCAAAGGTGGTACATACCAAAGGTGGTACATACTAAAGGTGGTACATACCAAAGGTGGTACATACTAAAGGTGGTACATACTAAAGGTGGTACATACCAAAGGTGGTACATACCAAAGGTGGTACATACCAAAGGTGGTACATACCAAAGGTTGTACATACTAAAGGTGGTACATACCAAAGGTGGTACATACTAAAGGTGGTACATACTAAAGGTGGACCAAAGGTGGTACATACTAAGGTGGTACATACCAAAGGTGGTACATACTAAACCAAAGTGGTACATACCTTGGTACAGGTGGTACATACCAAAGGTGGTACATACCAAAGGTGGTACATACATACTAAAGGTGGTACATACATACTAAAGGTGGTACATACCAAAGGTGGTACATACATACAAAGGTGGTACATACCAAAGGTGGTACATACCAAAGGTGGTACATACCAAAGGTGGTACATACTAAAGGTGGTACATACCAAAGGTGGTACATACTAAAGGTGGTACATACTAAAGGTGGTACATACCAAAGGTGGTACATACCAAAGGTGGTACATACCAAAGGTGGTACATACTAAAGGTGGTACATACCAAAGGTGGTACATACCAAAGGTGGTACATACTAAAGGTGGTACATACATACTAAAGGTGGTACATACATACTAAAGGTGGTACATACCAAAGGTGGTACATACCAAAGGTGGTACATACTAAATGTGGTACATACCAAAGGTGGTACATACTAAAGGTGGTACATACCAAAGGTGGTACATACCAAAGGTGGTACATACTAAAGGTGGTACATACCAAAGGTGGTACATACTAAAGGTGGTACATACCAAAGGTGGTACATACCAAAGGTGGTACATACCAAAGGTGGTACATACCAAGGGTGGTACATACCAAAGGTGGTACATACTAAAGTTGGTACATACTAAAGGTGGTACATACCAAAGGTGGTACATACCAAAGGTGGTACATACTAAAGGTGGTACATACTAAAGGTGGTACATACCAAAGGTGGTACATACCAAAGGTGGTACATACTAAAGGTGGTACATACCAAAGGTGGTACATACTAAAGGTGGTACATACCAAAGGTGGTACATACTAAAGGTGGTACATACCAAAGGTGGTACATACCAAAGGTGGTACATTACCAAAGGTGGTACATACTAAAGGTGGTACATACCAAAGGTGGTACACATACCAAAGGTGGTACATACTAAAGGTGTGTACATACCAAAGGTGGTACATACCAAAGGTGGTACATACTAAAGGTGGTACATACTAAGGGTGGTACATACCAAAGGTGGTACATACCAAAGGTGGTACATACTAAAGGTGGTACATACTAAAAGGTGGTACATACCAAAGGTGGTACATACCAAAGGTGGTACATACCAAAGGTGGTACATACCAAAGGTGGTACATACCAAAGGTGGTACATACCAAAGGTGGTACATACCAAAGGTGGTACATACCAAAGGTGGTACATATACAAAGGTGGTGGTACATACCAAAGGTGGTACATACGAAAGGTGGTACATACCAAAGGTGGTACATACCAAAGGTGGTACATACTAAAGGTGAGTACATACTAAAGGTGGTACATACCAAAGGTGGTACATACCAAAAGTTGGTACATACTAAAGGTGGTACATACTAAAGGTGGTACATACCAAAGGTGTTGTACAATACTAAAGGTGGTACATACCAAAGTGGTACGATACAAAGGTGGTACAACACAAAGGTGGTACATACCAAAGGTTGTGTTACATACCAAAAGTGGTACATACCAAAGGTGGTACATACCAAATGGTGGTACATACTAAAGGTGGTACATACTAAAGGTGGTACATACTAAAGGTGGTACATACCCAAAGGGTGGTACATACTAAAGGTGGTACATACCAAAGGTGGTACATACCAAAGGTGGTACATACCAAAGGTGGTAACATACCAAAGGTGGTACATACTAAAGGTGGTACATACCAAAGGTGGTAACATACTAAAGGTGGTACATACCAAAGGTGGTACATACCAAAGGTGGTACATACCAAAGGTGGTACATACCAAAGGTGGTACATACCAAAGGTGGTACATACTAAAGGTGGTACAACTAAAGGTTGTAACATACCAAAGTGGTACATACCAAAAGGTGGGTACATACTAAAGGTGGGTACATACTAAAGGTGGTACATACCAAAGGTGTTACATACTAAAGGTGCATACATACCAAAGGTGGGTACATACTAAAGGTGGTACATACCAAAGGTGGTACATACCAAAGGTGGTACATACTAAAGGTGGTACATACCAAAGGTGGTACATACTAAAGGTGGTACATACTAAAAAGGTGGTACATACCAAAGGTGGTACATACTAAAGGTGGTAACATACCAAAGGTGGTACATACCAAAGGTGGTACATACATACTAAAGGTGGTACATAACCAAAGGTGGTACATACCAAAGGTGGTACATACTAAAGGTGGTACATACCAAAGGTGGTACATACTAAAGGTGGTACATACCAAAGGTGGTACATACCAAAGGTGGTACATACTAAAGGTGGTACATACCAAGGGTGGTACATACTAAAGGTGGTACATACCAAAGGTGGTACATACTAAAGGTGGTACATACCAAAGGTGGTACATACCAAAGGTGGTACATACTAAAGGTGGTACATACCAAAGGTGGTACATACTAAAGGTGGTACATACTAAAGGTGGTACATACCAAAGGTGGTACATACCAAAGGTGGTACATACTAAAGGTGGTACATACCAAAGGTGGTACATACCAAAGGTGGTACATACCAAAGGTGGTACATACCAAAGGTGGTACATACCAAAGGTGGTACATACCAAAGGTGGTACATACCAAAGGTGGTACATACTAAAGGTGGTACATACCAAAGGTGGTACATACCAAAGGTGGTACATACCAAAGGTGGTACATACCAAAGGTGGTACATACCAAAGGTGGTACATACCAAAGGTGGTACATACCAAAGGTGGTACATACCAAGGGTGGTACATACCAAAGGTGGTACATACCAAAGGTGGTACATACCAAAGGTGGTACATACCAAAGGTGGTACATACCAAAGGTGGTACATACTAAAGGTGGTACATACCAAAGGTGGTACATACATACTAAAGGTGGTACATACCAAAGGTGGTACATACTAAAGGTGGTACATACCAAAGGTGGTACATACTAAAGGTGGTACATACCAAAGGTGGTACATACTAAAGGTGGTACATACCAAAGGTGGTACATACTAAAGGTGGTACATACCAAAGTGGTACATACTAAAGGTGGTACATACCAAAGGTGGTACATACCAAAGGTGGTACATACTAAAGGTGGTACATACCAAAGGTGGTACATACCAAAGGTGGTACATACTAAAGGTGGTACATACCAAAGGTGGTACATACTAAAGGTGGTACATACTAAAGGTGGTACATACCAAAGGTGGTGGTACATACCAAAGGTGGTACATACCAAAGGTGGTACATACTAAAGGTGTACATACCAAAGGTGGTACATACAAAGGGTACATACCAAAGGTGGTACATACCAAAGGTGGTACATACCAAAGGTGGTACATACTAAAGGTGGTACATACTAAAGGGTGGTACATACCAAAGGTGGTACATACCAAAGGTGGTACATACTAAAGGTGGTACATACCAAAGGTGGTACATACTAAAGGTGGTACATACTAAAGGTGGTACATACCAAAGGTGGTACATACCAAAGGTGGTACATACCAAAGGTGGTACATAGTAAGGTGGTACATACAAAGGTGGTACATACCAAAGGTGGTACATACTAAAGGTGGTACATACCAAAGGTGGTACATACCAAAGGTGGTACATACCAAAGGTGGTACATACCAAAGGTGGTACATACTAAAGGTGGTACATACCAAAGGTGGTACATACTAAAGGTGGTACATACAAAAGGTGGTACATACTAAAGGTGGTACATACAAAAGGTGGTACATACCAAAGGTGGTACATACCAAAGGTGGTACATACTAAAGGTGGTACATACCAAAGGTGGTACATACCAAAGGTGGTACATACCAAAGGTGGTACATACCAAAGGTGGTACATACTAAAGGTGGTACATACCAAAAGGTGTACATACTAAAGGTGGTACATACCAAAGGTGGTACATACCAAAGGTGGTAACATACCAAAGGTGGTACATACCAAAGGTGGTACATACCAAAGGTGGTACATACTAACATACCAAGGTGGTACATACCAAAGGTGGTACATACTAAAGGTGGTACATACCAAAGTGGTACATACCAAAGTGGTACATACTAAAGGTGGTACATACCAAAGGTGGTACGTACTAAAGGTGGTACATACCAAAGGTGGTATATACCAAAGGTGGTACATACCAAAGGTGGTACATACTAAAGGTGGTACATACCAAAGGTGGTACATACTAAAGGTGGTAAATACCAAAGGTGGTACATACCAAAGGTGGTACATACCAAAGGTGGTACATACCAAAGGTGGTACATACTAAAGGTGGTACATACTAAAGGTGGTACATACTAAAGGTGGTACATACCAAAGGTGGTACATACCAAAGGTGGTACATACTAAAGGTGGTACATACCAAAGGTGGTACATACTAAAGGTGGTACATACCAAAGGTGGTACATACTAAAGGTGGTACATACCAAAGGTGGTACATACTAAAGGTGGTACATACCAAAGGTGGTACATACTAAAGGTGGTACATACCAAAGGTGGTACATACTAAAGGTGGTACATACCAAAGGTGGTACATACTAAAGGTGGTACATACCAAAGGTGGTACATACTAAAGGTGGTACATACCAAAGGTGGTACATACTAAAGGTGGTACATACCAAAGGTGGTACATACCAAAGGTGGTACATACTAAAGGTGGTACATACCAAAGGTGGTACATACTAAAGGTGGTACATACTAAAGGTGGTACATACCAAAGGTGGTACATACCAAAGGTGGTACATACCAAAGGTGGTACATACCAAGGGTGGTACATACCAAAGGTGGTACATACTAAAGGTGGTACATACCAAAGGTGGTACATACCAAAGGTGGTACATACCAAAGGTGGTACATACAATACTAAAAGTGTACATACAAAGGTGGTACATACCAAAGGTGGTACATACCAAAGGTGGTACATACTAAAGGTGGTACATACTAAAGGTGGTACATACCAAAGGTGGTACATACTAAAGGTGACATACAAAGGTGGTACATACCAAAGGTGGTACATACTAAAGGGTGGTACATACCAAAGGTGGTACATACTAAAGGTGGTACATACTAAAGGTGGTACATACTAAAGGTGGTACATACTAAAGGTGGTACATACCAAAGGTGGTACATACCAAAGGTGGTACATACCAAAGGTGGTACATACCAAAGGTGGTACATACTAAAGGTGGTACATACCAAAGGTGGTACATACCAAAGGTGGTACATACCAAAGGTGGTACATACTAAAGGTGGTACATACCAAAGGTGGTACATACTAAAGGTGGTACATACTAAAGGTGGTACATACCAAGGGTGGTACATACCAAAGGTGGTACATACTAAAGGTGGTACATACCAAAGGTGGTACATACTAAAGGTGGTACATACCAAAGGTGGTACATACCAAAGGTGGTACATACCAAAGGTGGTACATACCAAAGGTGGTACATACCAAAGGTGGTACATACCAAAGGTGGTACATACCAAAGGTGGTACATACCAAAGGTGGTACATACTAAAGGTGGTACATACCAAAGGTGGTACATACCAAAAGGTGGTACATACCAAGGTGGTACATACTAAAGGTGGTACATACTAAAGGTGGTACATACCAAAGGTGGTACATACTAAAGGTGGTACATACCAAAGGTGGTACATACTAAAGGTGGTACATACCAAAGGTGGTACATACTAAAGGTGGTACATACCAAAGGTGGTACATACTAAAGGTGGTACATACTAAAGGTGGTACATACTAAAGGTGGTACATACCAAAGGTGGTACATACCAAAGGTGGTACATACTAAAGGTGGTACATACCAAAGGTGGTACATACTAAAGGTGGTACATACTAAAGGTGGTACATACCAAAGGTGGTACATACCAAAGGTGGTACATACATACTAAAGGTGGTACATACCAAAGGTGGTACATACATACTAAAGGTGGTACATACATACTAAAGGTGGTACATACCAAAGGTGGTACATACATACTAAAGGTGGTACATACCAAAGGTGGTACATACCAAAGGTGGTACATACTAAAGGTGGTACATACCAAAGGTGGTACATACTAAAGGTGGTACATACTAAAGGTGGTACATACTAAAGGTGGTACATACCAAAGGTGGTACATACCATACAAGGTGGTACATACTAAAGGTGGTACATACCAAAGGTGGTACATACCAAAGGTGGTACATACTAAAAGGTGGTACATACATACTAAAGGTGGTACATACCAAAGGTGGTACATACATACTAAAAGGTGGTACATACCAAAGGTGGTACATACCAAAGGTGGTACATACTAAAGGTGGTACATACCAAAGGTGGTACATACCAAAGGTGGTACATACCAAAGGTGGTACATACCAAAGGTGGTACATACCAAAGGTGGTACATACTAAAGGTGGTACATACCAAAGGTGGTACATACTAAAGGTGGTACATACTAAAGGTGGTACATACCAAAGGTGGTACATACCAAAGGTGGTACATACTAAAGGTGGTACATACCAAAGGTGGTACATACTAAAGGTGGTACATACCAAAGGTGGTACATACCAAGGGTGGTACATACTAAAGGTGGTACATACTAAAGGTGGTACATACCAAAGGTGGTACATACCAAAGGTGGTACATACCAAAGGTGGTACATACTAAAGGTGGTACATACCAAAGGTGGTACATACCAAAGGTGGTACATACTAAAGGTGGTACATACCAAAGGTGGTACATACCAAAGGTGGTACATACCAAAGGTGGTACATACCAAAGGTGGTACATACCAAAGGTGGTACATACCAAAGGTGGTACATACTAAAGGTGGTACATACTAAAGGTGGTACATACTAAAGGTGGTACATACTAAAGGTGGTACATACCAAAGGTGGTACATACATAAAGGTGGTACATACTAAAGGTGTACATACCAAAGGTGGTACATACCAAAGGTGGTACATACCAAAGGTGGTACATACCAAAGGTGGTACATACCAAAGGTGGTACATACCAAAGGTGGTACATACTAAAGGTGGTACATACCAAAGGTGGTACATACTAAAGGTGTACATACCAAAGGTGGTACATACTAAAGGTGGTACATACTAAAGGTGGTACATACTAAAGGTGGTACATACCAAAGGTGGTACATACTAAAGGTGGTACATACCAAAGGTGGTACATACCAAAGGTGGTACATACCAAAGGTGGTACATACTAAAGGTGGTACATACCAAAGGTGGTACATACTAAAGGTGGTACATACCAAAGGTGGTACATACCAAAGGTGGTACATACCAAAGGTGGTACATACTAAAGTTGGTACATACTAAAGGTGTACATACCAAAGGTGGTATATACTAAAGGTGGTACATACCAAAGGTGGTACATACTAATGGTGATACATACTAAAGGTGGTACATAACAAAGGTGGTACATACTAAAGGTGGTAAATACTAAAGGTGGTACATACTAAAGGTGGTACATACCAAAGGTGGTACATACTAAAGGTGGTACATACCAAAGGTGGTACATACCAAGGGTGGTACATACTAAAGGTTGGTACATACTAAAGGTGGTACATACTAAAGGTGGTACATACCAAAGGTGGTACATACTAAAGGTGGTACATACCAAGGGTGGTACATACCAAAGGTGGTACATACTAAAGGTGTACATACCAAAGGTGGTACATACCAAAGGTGGTACATACCAAAGGTGGTACATACTAAAGGTGGTACATACTAAAGGTGGTACATACCAAAGGTGGTACATACTAAAGGTGGTACATACTAAAGGTGGTACATACCAAAGGTGGTACATACCAAGGGTGGTACATACCAAAGGTGGTACATACTAAAGGTGGTACATACCAAAGGTGGTACATACCAAAGGTGGTACATACTAAAGGTGGTACATACTAAAGGTGGTACATACCAAAGGTGGTACATACCAAAGGTGGTACATACTAAAGGTGGTACATACCAAAGGTGGTACATACTAAAGGTGGTACATACCAAAGGTGGTACATACTAAAAGTGGTACATACAAAAGGTGGTACATACTAAAGGTGGTACATACCAAAGGTGGTACATACTAAAGGTGGTACATACTAAAGGTGTAAATACCAAAGGTGGTACATACCGCAAAGGTGGTACATACCAAAGGTGGTACATACTCAAGGGTGGTACATACTAAAGGTGGTACATACTAAAGGTGGTACATACCAAAGGTGGGAGGTACATACCAAAGGTGGTACATACCAAAGGTGGTACATACCGAAGGTGGTACATACCAAAGGTTGGTACATACCAAAGGTGGTACATACCAAAGGTGGTACATACCAAAGGTGGTACATACTAAAGGTGGTACATACCAAAGGTGGTACATACCAAAGGTGGTACATACCAAAGGTGGTACATACTAAAGGTGGTACATACCAAAGGTGGTACATACCAAAGGTGGTACATACCAAAGTTGGTACATACGCTAAAGGTGGTACATACCAAAAGTTGAGGTACATTGGTACAAAGGTGGTACATACTAAAGGTGGTACATACCAAAGGTGGTACATACCAAAGGTGGTACATACTAAAGGTGGTACATACCAAAGGTGGTACATACTAAAAGTTGGTACATACCAAAGGTGGTACATACTAAAGGTGGTACATACCAAAGGTGGTACATACCAAAGGTGGTACATACCAAAGGTGGTACATACCAAAGGGTGGTACATACTAAAGGTGGTACATACCAAAGGTGGTATCATACAAAGGATGGTACAATACCAAGGGTGGTACATACTAAAGGTGGTAAATACTAAAGGTGGGGGTACATAGCCAAGGCGGTGGTACATACCTAAAGGTGGTACATACCAAAGGTGGTAACATACTAAAGGTTTGGTACATACCAAAGGTGGTACATACAAAGGTGGTACATACCAAAGGTGGTACATACTAAAGGTGGTACATAACCAAGGGTGGTACAAGTAAAGGTGGGTACATACAAATGGTGGTATATACACCAAAGGTGGTACATACCAAAGGTGGTACATACCAACAGGTGGTACATACCAAAGGTGGTACATACTAAAGGTGGTACATACTAAAGGTAGTACATACCAAAGGTGGTACATACCAAAGGTGGTACATACTAAAGGTGGTACATACCAAAGGTGGTACATAACGTACAAAAGGTGGTACATACTAAGGTGGTACATTACCAAAGGGTGGTACATTACCAAAGGTGGTACATACAAAAGGTGGTACACTACCTAAAGGTGGTACATACCAAAACCAACGAGTTGGTACATACCAAAGGTGGTACATTCCAAAGGTTGGTTATACAAAAGGTAAATCACCACATAAGAAAGCTGGTACATACCAAAGGTGGTAACATACTAAAGTGGTACATACTAAACGGTGGGTACATACCAAAGGTGGTACATACAAAAGGTGGTACATACCAAAGGTGCTACATACCAATACTAAAGGTGTACATACCTACTAGGTTGCTACATACCAAAGGTGGTACATACTAAAGGTGGTACATACTAAAGGTGGTACCAAAGGTGTTACATACCTAAAGGTGGTACATACCAAAACTGGTACATACGAAAGTGTGTACATACCAAAGGTGGTACATACTAAAGGTGGTACATACTAAAGGTGGTACATACTAAAGGTGGTACATACAAAGGTGGTAACAAAAGGTGGTACATACCAAAAGGTGGTACATACCAAAGGTGGTACATACCAAAGGTGGTACATACCAAAAGGTGGTACATACCAAAGGTGGTACATACAATGTGGTACAAAGGTGGTACATACGAAAGGTGGTACGATAACCAAAGGTGGTACATACCAAAGGGTGGTACATACGCCTTAAGGTGGTACATACCAAAGGATGCGTACATACTGCACTATTGTGGTAAATACTAAAGGTGGTTGAATTTATACGAAAGGTGGTAACATACTAAAGGTGGTACATACCAAAGGTGATACATACTATAGGCTGGTAATACCAAAGGTGGTGCTACATACCAAGGTGGTACATACTTGGTACCCGACTAAAGGGGTGTAGGTGGTACTACGTCATACTGTTAAAGGTAATAAACATACACAAATGATAACACAGAGCCAAATGACTTTACATACCAAAATGGTACAATGTTGGTACATACAATGTGTATACATACCAAAGGTGGTACATGTAGTGTCCTGTTATGATTAACCACTGTCCACATGCTGAATAAATATATTAAAGTCTTGTCCACAAAGACAATTTTTGATAAAGAGGCCAATAATCTTTTTTTTTTTTTTAGCAATTCGAATAATGTATAGCAGAATCATGGTGACGAACGTATGATAAATGTTCATGTTTCTATCGATTTTTCTACCGTTGATCAAACAATGCTCAAAGGGGTTCAAACATCTAAACTAAGATTCTGTTGTTTCAAATCCTCAATTGCTACTCTCCCGTTCTTTAAATGCAGCTGCCATATTGTAGTGACAAAATCGTGTCACCATAGAATAATTCTAGTGTACAGACAAATCTTTCATGTTGGAAAGGGTTTCCCAAGATTCTTGTGTTTGACTGGTTATGCCAGTTCATATTGTAGTCTAAACCTTACTCAGCATCAGTTGGATTGAGCACATAACTTTCCGAGAACTTTTGATAACATTTTACTTGTATGCTCTTGCCTAAATTGTAAATAACTTCTACTTAAAGACACCAATCAAAGAAATTGAAGCCACCAAGAAATAACTATCATTGAACAGCGTAAACCTATTTTACAATTTCGAAATTAAAGTATGAATATTGTTTTCGAATGACGAAACAATTCGCTATATCTGACAACATAGTTCAATATAAAATGCAAACAACGGATTTTCGTGCTGGTTATAAACATAAAATGTATGTTATGAATCCGGGTGGATTTCATATTTATCCAAAAAAGGACGTCGCGAGTAGGGTTCGAACCTACGCGGGAAGATCCCATTGGATTTTCGAGTCCAACGCCTTTTAACCACTCGGGCCATCGCGACTATGTGACAACTGATTGTTGGTCAGATTTCAACTCCAAATGAATTCATAGGAAATCGATTTTTATTATACCAATTGAAATGGTAGTAGTCAAAGATACCACACAGGGTGTCTCTAATTTTCATTTGACCTTGATAATCGAAGATGGGGTGAGGGTGAACAATCGTGTATTTGTAATGTTATCATGGTGATTGTTTGCTAAATCTAGTCTCAAAAAAGTGTCTCTACCCTTTTCAGAGACCGCCAGGAACTAAATGATTTCCCATAGACGACAATGTTAATGTTTGCCACTATCCTGGTCAAAAAGAAGTTTTCAATCCTGGTTGTATCTGTCACTAATTTGGAAGAATGGTTTTCTCGCAATACCTGTGAATTAAAAAGAAATAAGATCTAGCATCTTGCTAAATTTTTAATGTGGGCGATTATTTTATGTTGAATTCGCACCAAATAAAATTGAACCAAAAAGTCATTAATTCCAATATTGGTTACCTCCCCTGTCAGAATAAAGACTTGACAGAAGTTTAAAATTTCTTTTCATATTTTACAATTTTTCATGTATTGCCCAACCCACACATTAAACATTTGAAACTGAAGCGTCCTGAAATACCCATTCAGCATGCGGAGGCTCAGAAACATTCACCCCTCTTGAAATCCTGTGCCCACAAGGGAATTTCCTGGAATCAGTTTTTGATTTGATTATGCAGTCGCTATAAGTTAAATGTTCTCAGTAATCTTTCTGAATGGCGAAAAGACAATTTTCAACGTTTAGGGAGCAATAAGATAGGATTCATGTCGTAATTTGTAATAAGGAAACATTGATGATAAGTACCAAAATAAAAATTTAATACACGTAAATGTTGCTGTTATAATTGATACAAAGATAATTTGATATTTCTTCTAAAAATGACGTCGCGAGCAGGGTTCGAACCTACGCGGGAAGATCCCTAATTGGATTTCAAGTCCAACGCCCTTACGCCGCGCCGGAGCGTTGGCGCGATCGCGACTTTAACAGAATGGCCTAGTGTTGGTGAGATTTCTCCTCGGTTGAATTCAAATTGTCGAAATTAATTTATTTCCATAGTTGTGGTTAACATATCAAAGTTTTAGACACGTGGTTAGTTTAAAAAAAAATGCATTGGCAAATTTCTTACCTAATTTACATAATATCAGAAAATATAGGTGGTCTGATTTGTATGAGTTAACCTTACTTGCGTAAATGATCCAATTTAGTTTTAAAACGTAATTTCAAGTGTGTTCGATGTGACTACTAATGAGAGGGGGGAGAGAGAAAGCCCGCGCGCGAGCGAGCGCGAGCACGAGCGCGCCGTGTCGAGAGCGCGAGTGCGCAGCATTCAGATTTCTGAATTGGTTTAAATAAATAGCGCCCTCTCCTTGTGGTACATGTAGCTACGTCTTATGATTAACACAGAGCCAAATGGACTTTCCACATGAGACAATGTGAAAGTGTTCCACTGTCCATGCTGAATAAACATTAAAGTCTTGTCCCACAAAGGACAATTTTGAAAGAGGTCATATCTTATATCTTAGCATTCGAATAATGTATACAAACTTCTAAAAAGATTTTCCATTCCGTTTGATCAAACATTTATCATAGTTGTCACCCATGATTCTAGCGCTCCACAATTCAAAAACACTAAACTAAGTATTCATTTTGTTATCATATCCTCATCTTGCTCTCTCCAGCGACGGCTCTTTAAATGGCAGCTGCCATCTGATTCTGCAGCACCGAACGGTAGCAAAATCGTGTCCCACCATAATATTCAATCAGGGGACATCGGACAAATCTTTCATGTTCCTATCGAATCTTTTGCTCAAAGGGGTTCCCAAGATTTCTGTGTGTTTTGCATTGGTTCGAGTGCAGTGAGTCATAATGTAGTCTAAACCTTACTCAGCATCAGTTGGATTGAGCAATAACTTTCCAGAACTTTTCATAACATTATACTTGTATGCTCTTGCCTAAATTGTAAATAACTTCTACTTAGAAGACATCAATCAAGAGAAATTGAAGCCACCAAGAATAACTATCTTGAACAGCGGGGGTGCTGAAACCTATTTTACAATTTCGAAATTTAAAGTATGAATTGTTTTCGAATGACGAAACATTCGCTATATCTGACAACATAGTTCAATATAAAAGGAAACAACGTTTTCGTGCTGTTATAACATAAAATGTATGTTATGAACCCGGGTGGATTTAATATTTATCCAAAAAGGACGTCGCGAGTAGGGTTCGAACCTACGCGGGAAGATCCCATTGGATTTCGAGTCCAACGCCTTAACCACTCGGCCATCGCGACTATGTGACAACTGATTGTTGGTCAGATTTCACTCCAAATGAATTCATAGGAAATCGATTTTTTATTATACCAATTGAAATGGTAGTCAAAGATACCACAGGGTGTCTCTAATTTTCATTTGACCTTTGATAACGGATGGAGAACAATCGTTTATTGTAATGTTACATGGTGATTGTTTGCTAAAATCTAGTCTCAAAAAAGTGTCTCTACCCTTTTCAGAGACCGCAGAACCAAATGATTTTCCCATAGACGACAATGTTAATGTTTGCCACTATCCTGCGTAGGAAAAGAAGTTTTTTTCAAGTCTGGTTAATCTGTCACTAATTTGCGAAGAATGGTTTCTCGCATACCTGTGATATAAAAAGAAATTAAGATCTAGCATCTTGCTAAATTTTAAATTGGGCGGGTTTTATTTTATGTTGACGAGTTTCGCACCCAAAAAAAATTGAACCAAAAAGTCATTTAATTATTCCCAATATATGGTTTACCTGCCCCCTGTCAGAAACAGACTTGACAGGAAGTTTAAAGCGCGCATTTCTTTTCATATTTTACATTTTATGTATTGCCCAACCCACACATTAAACATTTGAAACCCTGAAGGCGTCCTGAATACCCATCAGCAGGCTCAGAAAACATCCCGCCCCTCTTTGAAATCCTGTGTCCACAAGGGAATTTCCTGGAATCAGTTTTTGATTTGATTATGCAGTCGCTATAAGTTAAATGTTCTCAGTAATCTTTCTGAGAGAGCGAGTCGGCAGTGTGCGAGAAAAGGAAATTTTCATCGTTTAGGAGCAAAATAGGATGACTGTGATCTGCCATGTCGTAATTTGTTTATAACGACAAACATTTGATGATAAGTACCAAATTAAATATTTTGATTCAGTTAAATTGCTGCTGTTTTATGATCGAGTACAATGATACTTTGTTATTTCTCTAAAATGACGGAGCGTGCGTGCGTGCGGTTGAGAGCGTGCGAACCTAAGCGGGGAAGATCCCCATTGGATTTCAAGTCCAATCCGCTTTAACACTCGGGCCATCGCGGACTTTAACGACTACCTATTGTTTGGTTGAGATTCTCACCGCGGTTTAATTCTTTCAAAATTTGAATTTTTTTCCTAAGTTTGTGGTTAACTATTAAAGTTTTATTAAAACGAGTATGTTTAAAAAACATTTTCCTTGACAATGGCAATTCTCACCTAATTTACAAATATCGAAAAAAAGGGTTTGATTTGTATGACTTATCTACTTGCGTAAATGATCATTATGTTTTTAAAGAGCGTATATCAAGTGTGTTCGATGTGACTACAAATGAAAAAAAAGCAACATATCAGTATCACGGATTCATGACAGCATTCAGCATTTCTGATGGTTTAAAATAACGCCCTCTCCTTTGTGGTACATGTAGCTACGTCTTATGATTAACACAGAGCCAAATGACTTTTCCACATGAGACAATGTGAAAAGTGTTCCACTGTC
Organism: Argopecten irradians; assembly: GCF_041381155.1. Classification (NCBI taxonomy): domain Eukaryota; kingdom Metazoa; phylum Mollusca; class Bivalvia; order Pectinida; family Pectinidae; genus Argopecten; species Argopecten irradians. The sequence continues at coordinate 18,522,431 of NC_091142.1, read as the reverse complement.
CCATGGCTGAATACAATATATAAAGTCTTGTCTCACAAAGGACAATTTTGGAAAGAGGGTCATATCTTATATCTTTAGCATTCGAATAATGTATACGGAGAACTTGGAGGTCTCAAAAAGATTTTCCATTCCGTTTGATCAAACATTTATCATAGTTGTCACCATGATTCTAGCGCTCCACAATTCAAAACACTAAACTAAGTATTCATTTTGTTATCATATCCTCATCTTGCTCTCTCCCGTTCTTTAAATGGCAGCTGCCATCTGATTCTGCAGCACCGAACGGTAGCAAATCGTGTCACCATAATATTCAATCAGGAGACATCGACAAATCTTTCATGTTCCTATCGAATCTTTTGCTCAAAGGGGTTCCAAGATTCTGTGTTTTGCATTGGTTATTGCAGTTCATATTGTAGTCTAAACCTTACTCAGCATCAGTTGGATTGAGCAATAACTTTCCAGAACTTTTCATAACATTTTAATTGTATGCTCTTGCCTAAATTGTAAATAACTTCTACTAAAAGACACCAATCAAAGGAAATTAAAGCCACCAAGAATAACTATCTTGAACAGCGTAAAACCTATTTTACAATTTCGAAATTAAAGTATGAATTGTTTTCGAATGACGAAACATTCGCTATATCTGACAACATAGTTCAATATAAAAGGAAACAACGTTTTCGTGCTGTTTATAACATAAAATGTATGTTATGAACCCGGGTGGATTTAATATTTATCCAAAAAAGGACGTCGCGAGTAGGGTTCGAACCTACGCGGGAAGATCCCATTGGATTTCGAGTCCAACGCCTTAACCACTCGGCCATCGCGACTATGTGACAACTGATTGTTGGTCAGATTTCACTCCAAATGAATTCATAGGAAATCGATTTTTATTATACCAATTGAAATGGTAGTCAAAGATACCACATGGTGGTGCTCTAAATTTGACATTTGACCTTTGATAAACGGATGGAGAACAATCGTTTATTGTAATGTTACATGGTGATTGTTTGCTAATCTAGTCTCAAAAAAGTGTCTCTACTCTACCCTTTTCAGAGACCGCAGAACCAAATGATTTCCCATAGACGACAATGTTAATGTTTGCCACTATCCTGGTCAAAAGAAGTTTTCAATTCTGGTTGTCTGTCACTAATTTGGAAGAATGGTTTCTCGCATACCTGTGAATAAAAAGAAATTAAGATCTAGCATTCTTGCTAAATTTTAATTGGGCGGTATTATTTTATGTTGAATTTCGCACCAAAAATTGACCAAAAAGTCATTAATTCCAATATTGGTTACCTCCCCCTGTCAGAAACAGACTTGACAGAAGTTTAAAATTTCTTTTCATATTTTACATTTTCATGTATTGCCCAACCCACACATTAAACATTTGAAACTGAAGCGTCCTGAATACCCAATCAGCAGGCTCAGAAACATTCGCCCCTCTTTGAAATCCTGTGTCCACAAGGGGAATTTCCTGGAATCAGTTTTTGATTTGATTATGCAGTCGCTATAAGTTAAATGTTCTCAGTAATCTTTCTGAATGGCGAAAAGAAATTTTCAACGTTTAGGAGCAATAGATAGGATTCATGTCGTAATTTGTAATAACGAAACATTGATGATAAGTACCAAAATAAAAATTTAATACAGTAAATGTTGCTGTTATAATTGATCCAATGATAATTTGATATTTCTCTAAAAATGACGTCGCGAGCAGGGTTCGAACCTACGCGGGAAGATCCATTGGATTTCAAGTCCAACGGCCTTAACCACTCGGCCATCGCTACTTTACGACTGCCTTATTGTTGGTGAGATTTCACCTCGGTTGAATTCATTCGAAATTGATTTATTCCAGAGTTGTGGTTAACTATTAAAGTTTAAAAACGTGTTAGAGTTAAAAAAAGCCGAGAGGCCTTGGCAGAATTTCTCACGCCTAGCGCGATTTACAAATATCGAAAAAAAAAAGTTGATTTGTATGAGTTATCTACTTGCGTAAATGTTCATTATGTTTTAAACGTATATATCAAGTGTGTTCGATGTGACTACAAATGAAAAAACAACATATCAGTATCACGGATTCATGAACAGCAATTAACATTTCTGATGGTTAAAAATAACGCCCTCTCCTTTGTGGTACATGTAGCTACGTCTTATGATTAACACAGAGCCAAATGACGTTTCCCACATGAGACAATGTGAAAGTGTTCCACTGTCCATGCTGAATAAATATTAAAGTCTTGTCCACAAAGGACAATTTTGAAAGAGGTCATATCTTATATCTTAGCATTCGAATAATGTATACAAACTTCTAAAAAGATTTTCCATTCCGTTTGATCAAACATTTATCATAGTTGTCACCATGATTCTTGCGCTCCACAATTCAAAACACTAAACTAAGTATTCATTTTGTTATCATATCCTCATCTTGCTATCTCCCGTTCTTTAAATGGCAGCTGCCATCTGATTCTGCAGCACCGAACGGTGGCAAATCGTGTCACCATAATATTCAATCAGGGGACATCGACAAATCTTTCATGTTCCTATCGAATCTTTTGCTCAAAGGGGTTCCCAAGATTCTGTGTTTGCATTGGTTATGCAGTTCATATTGTAGTCTAAACCTTACTCAGCATCAGTTGGATTGAGCAATAACTTTCCAGAACTTTTCATAACATTTTACTTGTATGCTCTTGCCTAAATTGTAAATAACTTCTACTTAAAGACATCAATCAAAGAAATTGAAGCCACCAAGAATAACTATCTTGAACAGCGTAAACCTATTTTACAATTTCGAAATTAAAGTATGAATTGTTTTCGAATGACGAAACATTCGCTATATCTGACAACATAGTTCAATATAAAAGGAAACAACGTTTTCGTGCTGTTATAACATAAAATGTATGTTATGAACCCGGGTGGATTTAATATTTATCCAAAAAAGGACGTCGCGAGTAGGGTTCGAACCTACGCGGGAAGATCCCATTGGATTTCGAGTCCAACGCCTTAACCACTCGGCCATCGCGACTATGTGACAACTGATTGTTGGTCAGATTTCACTCCAAATGAATTCATAGGAAATCGATTTTTATTATACCAATTGAAATGGTAGTCAAAGATACCACAGGGTGTCTCTAATTTTCATTTGACCTTTGATAACGGATGGAGAACAATCGTTTATTGTAATGTTACATGGTGATTGTTTGCTAAATCTAGTCTCAAAAAAAGTGTCTCTACCCTTTCAGAGACCGCAGAACCAAATGATTTCCCATAGACGACAATGTTAATGTTTGCCACTATCCTGGTCAAAAGAAGTTTTCAAGTCTGGTTGTCTGTCACTAATTTGGAAGAATGGTTTCTCGCATACCTGTGAATAAAAAGAAATTAAGATCTAGCATCTTGCTAAATTTTAATTGGGCGGTATTATTTTATGTTGAATTTCGCACCAAAAATTGACCAAAAAGTCATTAATTCCAATATTGGTTACCTCCCCCTGTCAGAAACAGACTTGACAGAAGTTTAAAATTTCTTTTCATATTTTACATTTTCATGTATTGCCCAACCCACACATTAAACATTTGAAACTGAAGCGTCCTGAATACCCAATCAGCAGGCTCAGAAACATTCGCCCCTCTTTGAAATCCTGTGTCCACAAGGGAATTTCCTGGAATCAGTTTTTGATTTGATTATGCAGTCGCTATAAGTTAAATGTTCTCAGTAATCTTTCTGAATGGCGAAAAGAAATTTTCAACGTTTAGGAGCAATAGATAGGATTCATGTCGTAATTTGTAATAACGAAACATTGATGATAAGTACCAAAATAAAAATTTAATACAGTAAATGTTGCTGTTATAATTGATCCAATGATAATTTGATATTTCTCTAAAAATGACGTCGCGAGCAGGGTTCGAACCTACGCGGGAAGATCCCATTGGATTTCAAGTCCAACGCCTTAACCACTCGGCCATCGCGACTTTACGACTGGTGAGATTTCACCTCGGTTGAATTCATTCGAAATTGATTTATTCCAGAGTTGTGGTTAACTATTAAAGTTTAAAAACGTGTTAGTTTAAAAAAATGCCGTTGGCAAATTTCTCACCTAATTTACAAATATCGAAAAAAGGGTTGATTTGTATGAGTTATCTACTTGCGTAAATGATCATTATGTTTTAAACGTATATCAAGTGTGTTCGATGTGACTACAAATGAAAAAAACAACATATCAGTATCACGGATTCATGACAGCGTTCAACATTTCTGATGGTTAAAAATAAAGCCCTCTCCTTTGTGGTACATGTAGCTACGTCTTATGATTAACACAGAGCCAAATGACTTTCCACATGAGACAATGTGAAAGTGTTCCACTGTCCATGCTGAATAAACATTAAAGTCTTGTCCACAAAGGACAATTTTGAAAGAGGTCATATATCTTAGCATTCGAATAATGTATACAAATTCTAAAAAGATTTTCCATTCCGTTTGATCAAACATTTATCATAGTTGTCACCATGATTCTAGCGCTCCACAATTCAAAACACTAAACTAAGTATTCATTTTGTTATCATATCCTCATCTTGCTCTCTCCCGTTCTTTAATTGACAGCTGCCATCTGATTCTGCAGCACCGAACGGTAGCAAATCGTGTCACCATAATATTCAATCAGGGGACATCGACAAATCTTTCATGTTCCTATCGAATCTTTTGCTCAAAGGGGTTCCCAAGATTCTGTGTTTGCATTGGTTATGCAGTTCATATTGTAGTCTAAACCTTACTCAGCATCAGTTTGGATTGAGCAATAACTTTCCAGAACTTTTCAGAACTTTTTACTTGTATGCTCTTGCCTTAATAGTAAATTTTACTTAAAGACACCAATCAAAGAAATTGAAGCTATAATCGAACAAATTTAAAATTTCGAATTAAGTATGAATTGTTTTCGAATGACGTAACGAGTAGTTCAATATGTAGCGTTTTGTGAACCCCGGATGGACAAAAAGGACGTCGCGAGTAGGGTTCGAACCTACGCGGGAGATCCCATTGGATTTCGAGTCCAACGCCTTAACCACTCGGCCATCGCGACTATGTGACAACTGATTGTTGGTCAGATTTCACTCCAAATGAATTCATAGGAAATCGAGTTTTATTATACCAATTGAAATGGTAATCAAAGATACCACAGGGTGTCCCAAAGCTTCATCTGACCTTTGATAACGGATGGAGAACAATCGTTTATTGTAATGTTACATGGTGATTGTTTGGAAAATCTAGTCTCAAAAAAGTGTCTCTACCCCTTTCAGAGACCGCAGAACCAAATGATTTCCCATAGACGACAATGTTAATGTTTGCCACTATCCTGGTCAAAAGAAGTTTTCAATTCTGGTTGTCTGTCACTAATTTGGAAGAATGGTTTCTCGCATACCTGTGAATAAAAAGAAATTAAGATCTAGCATCTTGCTAAATTTTAATTGGGCGGTATTATTTTATGTTGAATTTCGCACCAAAAATTGACCAAAAAGTCATTAATTCCAATATTGGTTACCTCCCCCTGTCAGAAACAGACTTGACAGAAGTTTAAAATTTCTTTTCATATATTTTACATTTTCATGTATTGCCCAACCCACACATTAAACATTTGAAACTGAAGCGTCCTGAATACCCAATCAGCAGGCTCAGAAACATTCGCCCCTCTTGAAATCCTGTGTCCACAAGGGAATTTCCTGGAATCAGTTTTTGATTTTATTATGCAGTCGCTATAAGTTAAATAAATTTCTCAGTAATCTTTCTGAATGGCGAAAAGAAATTTTCAACGTTTAGGAGCAATAGATAGGATTCATGTCGTAATTTGTAATAACGAAACATTGATGATAAGTACCAAAATAAAAATTTAATACAGTAAATGTTGCTGTATAATTGATACAATGATAATTTGATATTTCTCTAAAAATGACGTCGCGAGCAGGGTTCGAACCTACGCGGGAAGATCCCATTGGATTTCAAGTCCAACGCCTTAACCACTCGGCCATCGCGACTTTACGACTGCCTATTGTTGGTGAGATTTCACCTCGGTTGAATTCATTCGAAATTGATTTATTCCAGAGTTGTGGTTAACTATTAAAGTTTAAAAACGTGTTAGTTTAAAAAAATGCCTTGGCAAATTTCTCACCTAATTTACAAATATCGAAAAAAGGTTAATTTGTATGAGTTATCTACTTGCGTAAATGATCATTATGTTTTAAACGTATATCAAGTGTGTTCGATGTGACTACAAATGAAAAAAACAACATATCAGTATCACGGATTCATGACAGCATTCAGCATTTCTGATGGTTAAAAATAAAGCCCTCTCCTTTGTGGTACATGTAGCTACGTCGTTACGATTAACACAGAGCCAAATGACTTTCCACATGAGACAATGTGAAAGTGTTCCACTGTCCATGCTGAATAAATATTAAAGTCTTGTCCACAAAGGACAATTTTGAAAGAGGTCATATCTTATATCTTAGCATTCGAATAATGTATACAAACTTCTAAAAAGATTTTCCATCATTCCGTTTGATCAAACATTTATCATAGTTGTCACCATGATTCTAGCGCTCCACAATTCAAAACACTAAACTTAGTATTCATTTTGTTATCATATCCTCATCTTGCTCTCTCCCGTTCTTTAAATGGCAGCTGCCATCTGATTCTGCAGCACCGAACGGTGGCAAATCGTGTCACCATAATATTCAATCAGGGGACATCGACAAATCTTTCATGTTCCTATCGAATCTTTTGCTCAAAGGGGTTCCCAAGATTCTGTGTTTGAATTGGTTATGCAGTTCATATTGTAGTCTAAACCTTACTCAGCATCAGTTGGATTGAGCAATAACTTTCCAGAACTTTTCATAACATTTTACTTGTATGCTCTTGCCTAAATTGTAAATAACTTCTACTAAAAGACATCAATCAAAGAAATTGAAGCCACCAAGAATAACTATCTTGAACAGCGTAAACCTATTTTACAATTTCGAAATTAAAGTATGAATTGTTTTCGAATGACGAAACATTCGCTATATCTGACAACATAGTTCAATATAAAAGCAAACAACGTTTTCGTGCTGTTATAACATAAAATGTATGTTATGAACCCGGGTGGATTTAATATTTATCCAAAAAAGGACGTCGCGAGTAGGGTTCGAACCTACGCGGGAAGATCCCATTGGATTTCGAGTCCAACGCCTTAACCACTCGGCCATCGCGACTATGTGACAACTGATTGTTGGTCAGATTTCACTCCAAATGAATTCATAGGAAATCGATTTTTATTATACCAATTGAAATGGTAGTCAAAGATACCACAGGGTGTCTCTAATTTTCATTTGACCTTTGATAACGGATGGAGAACAATCGTTTATTGTAATGTTACATGGTGATTGTTTGCTAAATCTAGTCTCAAAAAAGTGTCTCTACCCTTTTCAGAGACCGCAGAACCAAATGATTTCCCATAGACGACAATGTTAATGTTTGCCAACTATCCTGGTCAAAAGAAGTTTTCAAGTCTAGTTGTCTGTCACTAATTTGGAAGAATGGTTTCTCGCATATCTGTGAAAAAAAGAAATTAAGATCTAGCATCTTGCTAAATTTTAATGTGGGCGGTATTATTTTATGTTGAATTTCGCACCAAAAATTGACCAAAAAGTCATTAATTCCAATATTGGTTACCTCTCCCTGTCAGAAACAGACTTGACAGAAGTTTAAAATTTCTTTTCATATTTTTACATTTTCATGTATTGCCCAACCCACACATTAAACATTTGAAACTGAAGCGTCCTGAATACCCAATCAGCAGGCTCAGAAACATTCGCCCCTCTTTGAAATCCTGTGTCCACAAGGGAATTTCCTGGAATCAGTTTTTGATTTGATTATGCAGTCGCTATAAGTTAAATGTTCTCAGTAATCTTTCTGAATGGCGAAAAGAAATTTTCAACGTTTAGGAGCAATAGATAGGATTCATGTCGTAATTTGTAATAACGAAACATTGATGATAAGTACCAAAATAAAAATTTAATACAGTAAATGCTGCTGTTATAATTAATTCAATGATAATTTGATATATTCTCTAAAAATGACGTCGCGAGCAGGGTTCGAACCTACGCGGGAAGATCCCATTGGATTTCAAGTCCAACGCCTTAACCACTCGGCCATCGCGACTTTACGACTGCCTATTGTTGGTGAGATTTCACCTCGGTTGAATTCATTCGAAATTGATTTATTCCAGAGTTGTGGTTAACTATTAAAGTTTAAAAACGTGTTAGTTTAAAAAAATGCCTTGGCAAATTTCTCACCTAATTTACAAATATCGAAAAAAGGGTTGATTTGTATGAGTTATCTACTTGCGTAAATGATCATTATGTTTTAAACGTATATCAAGTGTGTTCGATGTGACTACAAATGAAAAAAACAACATATCAGTATCACGGATTCATGACAGCGTTCAACATTTCTGATGGTTAAAAATAACGCCCTCTCCTTTGTGGTACATGTAGCTACGTCTTATGATTAACACAGAGCCAAATGACTTTCCACATGAGACAATGTGAAAGTGTTCCACTGTCCATGCTGAATAAACATTAAAGTCTTGTCCACAAAGGACAATTTTGAAAGAGGTCATATCTTATATCTTAGCATTCGAATAATGTATACAAACTTCTAAAAAGATTTTCCATTCCGTTTGATCAAACATTTATCATAGTTGTCACCATGATTCTAGCGCTCCACAATTCAAAACACTAAACTAAGTATTATCATTTTGTTATCATATCCTCATCTTGCTCTCTCCCGTTCTTTAAATGGCAGCTGCCATCTGATTCTGCAGCACCGAACGGTAGCAAAATCGTGTCACCATAATATTCAATCAGGGGACATCGACAAATCTTTCATGTTCCTATCGAATCTTTTGCTCAAAGGGGTTCCCAAGATTCTGTGTTTGCATTGGTTATGCAGTTCATATTGTAGTCTAAACCTTACTCAGCATCAGTTGGATTGAGCAATAACTTTCCAGAACTTTTCATAACATTTTACTTGTATGCTCTTGCCTAAATTGTAAATAACTTCTACTTAAAGACATCAATCAAAGAAATTGAAGCCACCAAGAATAACTATCTTGAACAGCGTAAACCTATTTTACAATTTCGAAATTAAAGTATGAATTGTTTTCGAATGACGAAACATTCGCTATATCTGACAACATAGTTCAATATAAAAGGAAACAACGTTTTCGTGCTGTTATAACATAAAATGTATGTTATGAACCCGGGTGGATTTAATATTTATCCAAAAAAGGACGTCGCGAGTAGGGTTCGAACCTACGCGGGAAGATCCCATTGGATTTCGAGTCCAAAGCCTTAACCACTCGGCCATCGCGACTACGTGACAACTGATTATTGGTCAGATTTCACTCCAAATGAATTCATAGGAAATCGAGTTTTATTATACCAATTGAAATGGTAATCAAAGATACCACAGGGTGTCCCAAAGCTTCATCTGACCTTTGATAACGGATGGAGAACAATCGTTTATTGTAATGTTACATGGTGATTGTTTGCTAAATCTAGTCTCAAAAAAGTGTCTCTACCCTTTTCAGAGACCGCAGAACCAAATGATTTCCCATAGACGACAATGTTAATGTTTGCCACTATCCTGGTCAAAAGAAGTTTTCAAGTCTGGTTGTCTGTCACTAATTTGGAAGAATGGTTTCTCGCATATCTGTGAATAAAAAGAAATTAAGATCTAGCATCTTGCTAAATTTTAATTGGGCGGTATTATTTTATGTTGAATTTCGCACCAAAAATTGACCAAAAAGTCATTAATTCCAATATTGGTTACCTCTCCCTGTCAGAAACAGACTTGACAGAAGTTTAAAATTTCTTTTTCATATTTTACATTTTCATGTATTGCCCAACCCACACATTAAACATTTGAAACTGAAGCGTCCTGAATACCCAATCAGCAGGCTCAGAAACATTCGCCCCTCTTTGAAATCCTGTGTCCACAAGGGAATTTCCTGGAATCAGTTTTTGATTTGATTATGCAGTCGCTATAAGTTAAATGTTCTCAGTAATCTTTCTGAATGGCGAAAAGAAATTTTCAACGTTTAGGAGCAATAGATAGGATTCATGTCGTAATTTGTAATAACGAAACATTGATGATAAGTACCAAAATAAAAATTTAATACAGTAAATGTTGCTGTTATAATTGATCCAATGATAATTTGATATTTCTCTAAAAATGACGTCGCGAGCAGGGTTCGAACCTACGCGGGAAGATCCCATTGGATTTCAAGTCCAACGCCTTAACCACTCGGCCATCGCGACTTTACGACTGCCTATTGTTGGTGAGATTTCACCTCGGTTGAATTCATTCGAAATTGATTTATTCCAGAGTTGTGGTTAACTATTAAAGTTTAAAAACGTGTTAGTTTAAAAAAATGCCTTGGCAAATTTCTCACCTAATTTACAAATATCGAAAAAAGGGTTGATTTGTATGAGTTATCTACTTGCGTAAATGATCATTATGTTTTAAACGTATATCAAGTGTGTTCGATGTGACTACAAATGAAAAAAACAACATATCAGTATCACGGATTCATGACAGCATTCAGCATTTCTGATGGTTAAAAATAACGCCCTCTCCTTTGTGGTACATGTAGCTACGTCTTATGATTAACACAGAGCCAAATGACTTTCCACATGAGACAATGTGAAAGTGTTCCACTGTCCATGCTGAATAAATATTAAAGTCTTGTCCACAAAGGACAATTTTGAAAGAGGTCATATCTTATATCTTAGCATTCGAATAATGTATACAAACTTCTAAAAAGATTTTCCATTCCGTTTGATCAAACATTTATCATAGTTGTCACCATGATTCTAGCGCTCCACAATTCAAAACACTAAACTAAGTATTCATTTTGTTATCATATCCTCATCTTGTTCTCTCCCGTTCTTTAAATGGCAGCTGCCATCTGATTCTGCAGCACCGAACGGTAGCAAATCGTGTCACCATAATATTCAATCAGGGGACATCGACAAATCTTTCATGTTCCTATCGAATCTTTTGCTCAAAGGGGTTCCCAAGATTCTGTGTTTGCATTGGTTATGCAGTTCATATTGTAGTCTAAACCTTACTCAGCATCAGTTGGATTGAGCAATAACTTTCCAGAACTTTTCATAACATTTTACTTGTATGCTCTTGCCTAAATTGTAAATAACTTCTACTTAAAGACATCAATCAAAGAAATTGAAGCCACCAAGAATAAATTTCTTGAACAGCGTAAACCTATTTTACAATTTCGAAATTAAAGTATGAATTGTTTTCGAATGACGAAACATTCGCTATATCTGACAACATAGTTCAATATAAAAGGAAACAACGTTTTCGTGCTGTTATAACATAAAATGTATGTTATGAACCCGGGTGGATTTAATATTTATCCAAAAAAGGACGTCGCGAGTAGGGTTCGAACCTACGCGGGAAGATCCCATTGAATTTCGAGTCCAACGCCTTAACCACTCGGCCATCGCGACTATGTGACAACTGATTGTTGGTCAGATTTCACTCCAAATGAATTCATAGGAAATCGATTTTTATTATACCAATTGAAATGGTAGTCAAAGATACCACAGGGTGTCTCTAATTTTCATTTGACCTTTGATAACGGATGGAGAACAATCGTTTATTGTAATGTTACATGGTGATTGTTTGCTAAATCTAGTCTCAAAAAAGTGTCTCTACCCTTTTCAGAGACCGCAGAACCAAATGATTTCCCATAGACGACAATGTTAATGTTTGCCACTATCCTGGTCAAAAGAAGTTTTCAATTCTGGTTGTCTGTCACTAATTTGGAAGAATGGTTTCTCGCATACCTGTGAATAAAAAGAAATTAAGATCTAGCATCTTGCTAAATTTTAATTGGGCGGTATTATTTTATGTTGAATTTCGCACCAAAAATTGACCAAAAAGTCATTAATTCCAATATTGGTTACCTCCCCCTGTCAGAAACAGACTTGACAGAAGTTTAAAATTTCTTTTCATATTTTACATTTTCATGTATTGCCCAACCCACACATTAAACATTTGAAACTGAAGCGTCCTGAATACCCAATCAGCAGGCTCAGAAACATTCGCCCCTCTTTGAAATCCTGTGTCCACAAGGGAATTTCCTGGAATCAGTTTTTGATTTGATTATGCAGTCGCTATAAGTTAAATGTTCTCAGTAATCTTTCTGAATGGCGAAAAGAAATTTTCAACGTTTAGGAGCAATAGATAGGATTCATGTCGTAATTTGTAATAACGAAACATTGATGATAAGTACCAAAATAAAAATTTAATACAGTAAATGTTGCTGTTATAATTGATCCAATGATAATTTGATATTTCTCTAAAAATGACGTCGCGAGCAGGGTTCGAACCTACGCGGGAAGATCCCATTGGATTTCAAGTCCAACGCCTTAACCACTCGGCCATCGCGACTTTACGACTGCCTATTGTTGGTGAGATTTCACCTCGGTTGAATTCATTCGAAATTGATTTATTCCAGAGTTGTGGTTAACTATTAAAGTTTAAAAACGTGTTAGTTTAAAAAAATGCCTTGGCAAATTTCTCACCTAATTTACAAATATCGAAAAAAGGGTTGATTTGTATGAGTTATCTACTTGCGTAAATGATCATTATGTTTTAAACGTATATCAAGTGTGTTCGATGTGACTACAAATGAAAAAAACAACATATCAGTATCACGGATTCATGACAGCATTCAGCATTTCTGATGGTTAAAAATAACGCCCTCTCCTTTGTGGTACATGTAGCTACGTCTTATGATTAACACAGAGCCAAATGACTTTCCACATGAGACAATGTGAAAGTGTTCCACTGTCCATGCTGAATAAATATTAAAGTCTTGTCCACAAAGGACAATTTTGAAAGAGGTCATATCTTATATCTTAGCATTCGAATAATGTATACAAACTTCTAAAAAGATTTTCCATTCCGTTTGATCAAACATTTATCATAGTTGTCACCATGATTCTAGCGCTCCACAATTCAAAACACTAAACTAAGTATTCATTTTGTTATCATATCCTCATCTTGCTCTCTCCCGTTCTTTAAATGGCAGCTGCCATCTGATTCTGCAGCACCGAACGGTAGCAAATCGTGTCACCATAATATTCAATCAGGGGACATCGACAAATCTTTCATGTTCCTATCGAATCTTTTGCTCAAAGGGGTTCCCAAGATTCTGTGTTTGAATTGGTTATGCAGTTCATATTGTAGTCTAAACCTTACTCAGCATCAGTTGGATTGAGCAATAACTTTCCAGAACTTTTCATAACATTTTACTTGTATGCTCTTGCCTAAATTGTAAATAACTTCTACTTAAAGACATCAATCAAAGAAATTGAAGCCACCAAGAATAACTATCTTGAATAGCGAAAAACTATTTTACAATTTCGAAATTAAAGTATGAATTGTTTTCGAATGACGAAACATTCGCTATATCTGACAACATAGTTCAATATAAAAGGAAACAACGTTTTCGTGCTGTTATAACATAAAATGTATGTTATGAACCCGGGTGGATTTAATATTTATCCAAAAAAGGACGTCGCGAGTAGGGTTCGAACCTACGCGGGAAGATCCCATTGGATTTCGAGTCCAACGCCTTAACCACTCGGCCATCGCGACTATGTGACAACTGATTATTGGTCAGATTTCACTCCAAATGAATTCATAGGAAATCGAGTTTTATTATACCAATTGAAATGGTAATCAAAGATACCACAGGGTGTCCCAAAGCTTCATCTGACCTTTGATAACGGATGGAGAACAATCGTTTATTGTAATGTTACATGGTGATTGTTTGGAAAATCTAGTCTCAAAAAAGTGTCTCTACCCCTTTCAGAGACCGCAGAACCAAATGATTTCTCATAGACGACAATGTTAATGTTTGCCACTATCCAGGTCAAATGAAGTTTTCAAGTCTGGTCATCTGTCACTAATTTGGAAGAATGGTTTCTCGCATACCTGTGAATAAAAAGAAATAAGATCTACCATCTTGCTAAATTTTTATGTGGGCGGTATCATTTTATGTTGAATTTCGCACCAAAAATTGACCAAAAAGTCATTAATTCCAATATTGGTTACCTCCCCCTGTCAGAGACAGAGTTGACAGAAGTTTAAAATTTCTTTTCATTTTTTACATTTTCATGTATTGCCCAACCCACACATTAAACATTTGAAACTGAAGCGTCCTGAATACGCAATCAGCAGGCTCAGAAACATTCATCCCTCTATGAAATCCTGTGCTCACAAGGGAATTTCCTGGAATCAATTTTTGATTTGATTATGCTGTCGCTATAAGTTAAATGTTCTCAGTAATTTTTCTGAATGGCGAAAAGAAATTTTCAACGATTAGGAGCAATAGATAGGATTTATGTCGTAATTTGTAATAACGAAACATTGATGATAAGTACCAAAATAAAAATCTAATACAGTAAATGCTGCTGTTATAATTGATCCAAAGATATTTTGATATTTCTCTAAAAATGACGTCGCGAGCAGGGTTCGAACCTACGCGGGAAGATCCCATTGGATTTCAAGTCCAACGCCTTAACCACTCGGCCATCGCGACTTTACGACTACCTATTGTTGGTGAGATTTCACCCCGGTTGAATTTATTCGAAATCGATTTATTCCAGAGTTGTGGGTAACTATTAAAGTTTAAAAACGTTTTAGCTGAAAAAATAATGCCTTTGCACAAATCTCCCCAAATTGGCAAATATCGAAAAAAGGTTAATTTGTATGAGTTTTCTACTTGCGTAAATGATCTTTACGTTTTAAACGCATATCAAGTGTGTTTGATGTGACTACTAATGAAAAAAAAACAACATATGAGTATCACGGATTCATGACAGCATTCCGCATTTCTGATGGTTAAAAATGAAGCCCTCTCCTTTGTGGTACATGTAGCTACGTCTTATGATTACCACAAAGCCAAATGACTTTCCACATGAGACAATGTGAAAGTGTTCCACTGTCCATGCTGAATAAATATTTAAAGTCTTATCCACAAAGGACAATGTTGAAAGAGGCCATATCTTGTGTAAATCATCATTATGTTTTTAAGATATATCAAGTGAGTTCGATCTATCTCCTTTCTTTAATAGTCAAGATTCATTTCCCTTTTTTGTCGTCAAAAAAACAACATTTGATTCATTTTATTTAAATTAGTTATACATTTCCATTTTAAAAAAAAACCTTCTGTGATTATGAATTTTAGAAATGAATTTTGAGTACATCCCTCTCTTTATTAACTGACGTTTTGAATGTCGTAATTACATAGCTGAATACATATTATTATTTTCAGGGTTCATGCTGGGATTGGACTCGGACAAACAGTGGATGTTACACCTGGTAATATCCATATATTCAGAGCCTACGTAAAAATATTAAACATGGTCCAGGGTCATCAGTTTCATAATGTTCAGCTCAGAATTAAGGGAACCGTAAACGGTAAGTATGACAACCAATCCCTGTTTAGTCGACAGGCTTTCTTTAACACTTGGATAATTTCAATATTTGAGTTGTGTGCATCTACAGTGAATCCTGTGTTCGAGGCCAACAAAATACTTTTCCTAGTTTTGCATTTAAAAGACATTTTCTAAATTTAAAGTTGATTGAAATTGAATATCAATACTGTATACTTATCGGTTTTAAATTATGATACTTTATATAGGCTATGTACATGTATCTAGACTCTCCTAGTTCCCAAGAAAATTGCTCCCAATAATATAACAGTTTAGATTTCAACAGATTATAATATTATGCAAGAAAATCCACACTCTATGGAGCTTAATTATTAATTAATTCCATTGTATCTTTGTCGATAATTAAGTAATTTATCATTTGATTAACATATGACTTTACTAAAGTATCTTTATAATAATCTTTTAGGTCACACGAAGTATGTCAATGTTTCCAGCAGCCCACACACACGGAGAGAAAATGGCTGGGTGGAAGTTGGGTTCGACTATTCAGTGCCTGTGGGTAAGTTATTAAGAAATCATGTAAAGATTAAATGTGTTTATGGTTGTAAATGTAATTTTCCCAATTTTTTAGATATAAAATACAACATTAAGGGAATGGAAAAAAATATATTAATTTCTTACATATTTTGAGAATAAATCATAAAGAATGGATATAAAAAACCATTGCTTAATCGTATAGCTATAGCTTTGGGAATTTTAACGATATCAAGAGAAATAGTTCACAATATCGCAATATTTCTTGTTTTATGTTTCATAGGGAATGTCGCACAGTACTGTTATGTCACAGCCATGTATGATGGATGTTGCAAACACGCTTTTTAGCCTTATTCAGTGGTCATATAGACATATAGACAAGGATAAAGAAACAGGAACAGACAGAAGATGCTTTTGGGATATACCAGTTATGTCATATTTTGCTGCGTAGTTAAGAATTAGCATTAATGAATTGTCCCTTTAAGATGTTCAAGGTTTCAATTTTGCAATATCTAAATTTACCTTACAGGGATGCACCAGCTAACGATCTACTTTGTGATACCGGAGATGCAGGTAAATTATATGGTGGACGACGCAAGCTTTCAAGTATTACCTTTTGACAAAAATTGGAAATCGGAAGCAAATGCCAGAATAGCCAATATTCGCAAAGCTCCTATTACAGTGAAGTAAGTCTATAGAATCCAAAGAAAGTCCATCTCCGTAAAACAAATAGTATTTTGGATGATGGATAGGGCACAGTGTTTTTTTTGTTGCATTTTGCAAGATCTGTTAATTGTTTCGTTCAGTCAATCATTAAATTGATCATAAACAATTAATTAATGAAGAGAGTGAAACAACTAGTATCCCTGATAGGATGTGTTGTCCTATTGATATAATAGATAATTCCACAAGCTCGCAAAAATGAAAAATTATTAACTCGTATCATAAATCTAATAACAGTATGACGATAAACTCATAACATATTGTAACATTGATCACTACCAAACAAATTAATTGATATCAAGAGTTTCTTTTTCAATTTCATTGAAAAAACGTATTTTTAATC
This sequence comes from Argopecten irradians, assembly GCF_041381155.1. NCBI lineage: Eukaryota > Metazoa > Mollusca > Bivalvia > Pectinida > Pectinidae > Argopecten > Argopecten irradians. Next base: position 18,505,313 of record NC_091142.1, on the reverse strand, counting down.
CGTGTTTTCTTATTACCATATTTTCAGCTTCCAAAATCTACACGGATCTGGCTATACAGTTGAGGCAAGTAAAGGCCAATAATTTTACTCATATACTCAACTTGAAGTCATAATTGAAATTCGGATATATCAATCAATCTGTTCCAAATCAATTACTAGTATATGATGACATGTGCTCATGGATAAATACATGATAGGCGTGTATATCTTAATTGTGACATTTAATTGTGAAAGTCTTAACATTTACTATAATGATAAATATACTATGAACATATCATTCAATTATGATGATTTATTGCCTCTAACTCCAGATTCAACAGACAGGGAGTAAATTTGCGTTTGGCTCAGTAGTGGATGCTGCCATGATAGTAGACCCCATACACTTACCATATCAACAGTTTTACTATGACAACTTTGAGTGGGGTGTGCTAGGGAACGCTCTGAAATGGCCACAAACTGAGCCTGTTCATGTAAGTCATACATCTATATTTGCAGTAATAAATACACCATCCTCACTACTCCTGAACATGAACACGTGTTACATTCAATTTAATTACATATATATATCATCAGATCCACCCCTAGAATATGTCATAGCAAAAATACATGTTAGAGGAAAAAACTGACCAATCACAGGCCTGTAGACACCTCCTTTAGATATTACAGAAAAAGTGAAGCCAAATTTTTAAAGCCACGCACTTAACGTTATTCAATTATTTTGTTGCACTTCAAAGAACCAAACTACATGTCTCACATATTGTCGCACATAAAGCCTTCAGCTTTGATATGACATATTCCAGGGTTGGATGTAACGACAGTGACACCCATGAAATATGCAATGATGACAATGTCCGTTCTAACTCCAACAAATAATCTAACAAACAGCTCAGAAGAAGAGTGCCGGTATCATGATGGCAGACAACAATGCCCTAACTGCGATTTCCAAAACCAGACATTACCTCATTCTGATTCTCAAGAAACGCCCATATAATTTTATTCCTACCTCTATTTAATCATGTAGAATACACGTTAGAAAATGCTTATTCCTTTTAAAACAGTCACAGATTGGTACTATCAAATATAAAGAACTTCAGTTGTTTAATCTCTAGACCGGGCGATGTGTGATGTTGGAGCATATCTAGTGAGATACGTAGTATAAGCTAAGGGGCAAGAGTCCCACTATTACACAGGGAAACATAGACATGCTGCAATTCGTCCGAAAACTCACACGTACCTCACAAAACTACCACATTATATACGAGAGAGGTTAGCATTGAATCACCTTAGTTGTTAAAAAGACTTTTAGGGAATGGATTTCAATGTTGAATAAATAAACGGATATGTTTTGACTTAGGCAAAAATGTTTGGATATTCTTATTATTTTACTTCACTTACGATGACCAGAAGCTTGAAATAAGGATAATTTATCATGTTGTGTATATACCTTACAGGGACACCCAACCCTTGATAAAGCTATGACAGCTGTGAATGCTTTACGCCAGAAAGGGTGAGTATATCGCGTTGTGTGTCTAAAAATTATTTATTTAATCAGGTTGTGATAGTATAGCATTATTTATGGCCAGTACGTCGGATGAACTGTTTGTTGTAATTTCGATTGTAATAAATAAGTTGCATTTATTATCAGCTGTAAATAATTACTGATAACATATCTGACAATGGCGGTGTACGTCAAGACTATATAACAGAGTATCGATCGAAATAAAAAGGAAAAGGAATAAGGTTTTTTTAATAAAATGCTTATGATCCGATTATTTTCACTCACCTGTAGTGCCAGTTGATGTTATATATCTTTTAACGTGAAGGAGAAAACTCTCATAAAGGCATGACTACATGAGGATATGCAGTCATTTTCTAAAAGAATCGTCTGCCCAAATGAGATTTATGATCGAGTCCTAAATATTTAAAATTCAAGAACGTTAATCTTCTAAAAGTACTGTCTGCAATCAAAGCTGATTTATAATCATGTTCTAAATACAATAAGCAATACATCCCAAGAACAATATTTAAAGTTACTCTAAACATTTCTCAAACAAATTTCATCAGGATATATCAGACTTCATTTCAAACATATACACAAACAATTTCTAACTGCAAATTGAAAATGTTTTATGTAATAAAATGTAAATCATGTAGTCTACCAATATAAAATTCAGTTTTAATGTTGTTTATCGAAGTTGCAACAGTTTTACTAACGTGTTCAATTGTGAATTATCTTGAATTTCAAATCCGTCCTTTACATTTTTTTCGAGTAACCATAATAGTTAAGCAAGAGGCACTGCGTATAAATATCATCTATCTATTACGGCCATCACAATTTTGTTATAACAGAAAGAAAGTGCGCGGCCATAACATGTTCTGGGGAACTGGTCACACCCACCCGAGGTGGTTAAACGGCATGAACTCCAGTGAGATTCTACAGGCAATGCATACGCATATCAATGACGTCATCTCGCGTACAAGAGGCAGGTGAGTAAGTAGTGAGTAAGCATTTAAAGTTGTATTGACATTGAGTATATAACACTTTACCAAATTATATCGTCTTCATTACATATAAACCAGGTATTAAAACTATTCAGCCAATACTTTCAATGCACATATCCGCAAAAAAAATTATCTCACAAGATCAAAAATAATTGGCCATGGCTGTTAATAGGACATTAAACTAATTAAACCAAACCAATAATTTAATATAATAAAGAAAAGAATATTCACCTTATGGAAGTTGGTCACCTACTCAATCCATCATTAAACATTAAAATGCATAATGTACCATCATAGGCCATGACGTTTGCTTTTTAAGTCTGGAACACTGGGACGTCTATAATGAAAACCTTCACGGAACCTACTTTGAGGAACATACAGGTCACGTAAATATCACCAAGGAGATGTTCCGCTGGATCCACAAAGCCGAGTATGGAGTGAAGTTATTTCTTAATGAGTATGCCGTGGCATCGCCGGGGTCGATGACAACTGTAAGTGGACAGATCTAACTATAAAAGACAATTCAACTTACGTTATATGAAATATGTAGTGAGATGTTTGAGTTTTCACTTTTATAATGTTGAAATGATGCTACCTTATAGCGTCAAGTTTTGGTACTTTCGATTCGTTTTAAGAGATAACAGAGTTATGTCCCTTATACAACCTAGCGTCCTAAAGGAGCATTAAATATCTTTTTGGTTTCATACTTTATTTTTATTCGTATTTAATACCAAACGACATTTAACCATACTGTGTGTAAAATCCTTACAGATGTAGTTACCATATCGCACATCCTTAATATTATATATATTTCATATTTTGAATCAGCGATGCATATCAGGGACAAAACCCACCTAGTAGGATAAATATATATTTATTGAAAATGGAGTTTGGTATAAATATTACATGCTATTTATTTTTTTATGTGTCTCCATTCTTTAAAGATTGTCCACCGCTGACAAATTGTATTTTTCTCTATCAAAGACAGGAGCAGATGAATTAGTAGTTTTCGTCAGTTACAATAAAAACATACTTACTTCACACCATTACCACTTTTGAAAAATGTGAGCTTCTAATTTTACTTAGAGATAAAAATATTAAAAAAAATATTTGCGTCCCGAAAACAATCGTGGCACAATATCCTAAATCGAATGAAGTATTGATTACGCATATACCAAAAGCAAACTAGAGAACTATCACAAATTATTTTTGTGTTAATACATATATACACACGGTTAAAAACCAATTATTGTCCAAATAATGAGTATCATTTATCCTCTATCAGTGGTGGAGCATATACTAAGATACCCTGTTTAAATCGTTCCATGATACTCCAGGGTACAGTTTTCTTCAGTATGGCACTTTGAATTCTTTCTGTACAAACTAAACACTGTTAAGCGGTCGATAATACCTCAATATGTTCTATGTAATTTTGGTTATCTCCCTTTTATTGCGATTGCTTGATGAAATAAACGTGGAATTTACTTGATATATTAGTGTGATGTTGTCGTGTAAGTCAAATATACTATCTTGATAGTACTGTTTGTTTTTATGTCACCCTGAACGTGTAATATATGTATGTGCATATTTATAAACATAAGAAGGTTCTAACTATTGATTCTGTATTTAAACTGTAGGCCTATAAAAAGCAGGGATCCACCATGAGGAAATCTGGGGTACCTATTTATGGGATGGGTATCCAGTGTCATACCAATGCACACCTTAATATATCCACATTAAAGGTACGCACTATTAGAACGATATGTATACTGTGACATAAACGCAAACTGATATCAATTCAATCACCGTCTCCACTAGGAGCACACGTAAAATAAGACGTAGGGTTTTCAACGATGAAAGATTAAGTACAAATCTTGGCATGCAAATCCTAAAAAAAGATTTGGAAAAGCAAAATTAGTTTCCTTTGCTTGCCTCTCATACATGTATACATGCTTCGTTCATACCAAATATTTTCCCCGTTTTAAGTCACTAACAATCTATGTAAATGCTCTTTGAAATAAATAGAATAAAAAACTGAAATAAATTGAAACCTGAATTACTCAGGTCTTCTTCAATTTTTAACCTCACAAAGGTATGTTGGATAGATATATTGCGTGAAACGGAATAAATATATACATTAAAATACTCCGGCAAAAAATTGTATAATTTTCCTACATTGTTTGCTCCACAGCACACACCTATACACACGCAAGTCTTTTATTATATTTTTTTTTTCATTTAATATAATTGATTTTGTTATACATCAGTACCGGATAGACAAAGTAGCTGAGGCTGGTCTGCCCATCTGGATTACCGAGTTTACTGTAAATGAGAAAGACGAGCACCTTAAGGCCAAGGCGTTAGAGGATATGTTGACGCTGTTCTTCAGTCACCCTGCCATCGAGGGTGTTCTACTCTGGGGGTACTGGGACGGCCGGATCTGGATACACGACTCCGCTCTGGCTAGTGGACACGATGTCACGGTAAAACAATTCGGGATAATAAAATAATGACAGCAATATATTTTACAAAATATGTAATATTTCATTACGAATGTCATGCTTTTTGGGGTGGATATAACGATAGTGAAAGTAACCCCTAGAGTATCGAGGACAATACAAATATACCTAATAATTGGAACGAGAAAATAAAAAAATGTCTAATAATTGAAATGCAATATGATGGTTGTATAATTCTAAATTTCCTAAGTACGTACATTGTATATAACAATATGTCATCTTGTATTCAATTACCCAAAAACCTTATAACAGACTTGCTTGTCATAAGGAAGAAGTTCGTTCATATCGATGAAACTGTTTTATCAAGGCAAGCAGGACTGAAGATGTGTTTATATATGATATATGTTCGTTTTTGATTCAACCAATTAAAAGTTATCACCCTCAACTTAAAACATATCAAAGTAATGGACAATGTGTTAACATTACAAAAGGAAGATATTGAACTTCAAAGTATATCTTATCGGTCACGGGAAGGAAACATACTTTTTATATTATAATTTGCACTACAATGAACTGACGATAAGTTCATGGCTACTAGGTTTAGCACTAGCACAGCGATCAGTACAACTTCAGTCGTCAGCATCGGGAGTGATCACAAATACATACACTTCAATAAATTAAGTAATTGTATACATTTATTTCTCTCTCTCTCTCTCTCTAAAATCTTGTAAATATGTTAATATGTATATTTTGCCATTTTTGTATTCTTTTTTATATAATTAATTAAAATTCTGTATAGAATGGGTTTCATATAATTTGGAAAACTTGTGCTCAATCCCATTGTATACAAAATTACACAATAAAATATGTTTAAATCAAATCACGACGAATACACGCTATACTTATTATACACAAAATAGTTTGTATTTTGTTCAAAGGTCGTTACGAGTATAGTGCAAAAATGATTGATGTGTATTTTGTTTTTAAGTACATTGCAGATATCATTTCATTCTTATCAAAGGTGCTACACTGTCGACAACTGGGTATTTGTATTTGTATTGAAGTTTGAGCTTCGTATTTTTATACGAATAAATGTATTTAACATAACTAATCGTATCCCGAAAAAGTCGATGGCACGATGTTATATATGTAATGGTGAACTGATTGTCCTAGTTAAAAAAATAATAATAAAAACAATAATATCATTTTTACATGTATTTTGTGTTCATTAGATATATACACATCTGGCCAAAAATTAGGGAGCACAACTTTTACTTAATTTCGAGCAAATGGACATTTATGTAACACCTGATATGTATCCTTAAATGTTATGGATCACTGACTATCCAGTAACACACGTACTCTACGATTAAACATTATATGCTCTGTCGGGGTGAAGCATATTTAAAAGGAATGTTTAATTATTTTCCATAGCCAAACGAAGCCGGAAGACGTTACCTTCAGCTGTATCACCATACATGGCGTACAAATGAAACACTTCCGGTAACCGGAAATTACGTATACACATCAGGATTTATGGGAGATTATACTCTCCGACTGAAGCACGATGGCCAGTTGATTCGAACCCAACACTTTACATTGGACAAGGGTGGAAACACTGTTAACGTCAATTTGTCATAAGTATGTTTTATTTTGTGCTTATAAACATGATACAGTGATAATGTGAGAAATAGATTTACGGTTTGAAACATCAATATCAACTCTGGTTTATAAATCACGGATAACATACACACTGAAAAAATGTGTATTCATCCGTAAAATCTTTTTTTTTCAAACACACAATTTTCAAATTGAAATAATAAATAATAGTTACTAAAAAGAATAGTGTACATTGAAACTCTAATTACACAATCTACTTCTATATATTTCTATGAAATTACCATTTATATACATATATTAACACATTTCATTTCTTTTATTACAGCCTAGTTCTAGTATCCTTACTTTATCCTAGATACAAATAAACAAATAAACAATTTAATCTGAAAATCAGTGTTGGTTTATCTTTTGTTTGAAAGTGAATTAACGTCATAAACAATTTCATTATAACCGTTATGAAGTCGTATAATACATAAAGGTTGTGATTTACAGTGAAACCCTTTTTTATTAGTTATTATACGGCCTATTAACAGTCAAGGTCCTGTAAGGACATGCCAGGTTTGTTGGTGGAAGAAAGCCAGAGTACCAGGAGAAAAACCATCGAACAGCGGTCAGTACTTGACAACTGCCCTACACAAGAATGAACTCGCGACCTAGAGGTGGAGGGCCTGTGGTAATATGTCGAGACATCTTAACCATTCGGCCACCGCGGAGCCAGTGAAACGTTATTCCGTAATGGTATATTAAATACAGAATATATTGCCATTTAGCACCAAGATCAAAATATGTGTAAGACAATACATTGATATTAATACATGGATATTATTGTAATATATAAAGCGTACATGAGTAAATTAGTAATAAAATATTCAAAATGGCAATTTCATGACATATGTCTGCGGAGGGCATGTATTATCTTACAACTAGAAATAGTGTAACAGTTACATGTTATTAATTTCATATATAAAAAAATTCTTAAATTTCCTATTTCAAAGTTATACCGCATTATTAACAGTCATTAACTATACTGTGGGGACATAATCAGTATACATTTCCTGCCGAAATTTCAAACCCTCGATCGCAAAAAAATGTTAGTACGGAAAGATCTCCTATTCCAAAGGCAGCGTAAAGACAGGTGAGGGTGCAAACTTAGGATTGTCCATGTATACTTCCACTTTTCTTTCTTGCAGGTAAAACAGGGCTGTAGCAACAGTCTCCCCGTTGTCTGTAGCGCTGGGTTTGCGATAAATCGGATACTCTTGATTTTTTGTATCACCCAGGATAGCTTTCACTTCCTTCACTGTTGAAGGCGGCTTAAACTCCAGTATACGTTTCATGCGTGCCTCCGTGGATGACAAAGCGAGCATCTCCTCGACTTTTATATGCTTATAATTGTTTGTATGGACATAACAAGGCATGTCTGAGTCACTTGCTTGCTCCGTAACGGTGTGCAGATGTGTACTGCTTTCCTCTTTTCCCGGACCGATTTCCAAGCCCCACATATCATGAAGATTATTCCAGTTTCCTAAGTTTAAATTAAACCCAACAGCGCACCCGCCAGCACGGTTCTTGCCAATTTCGAGCGCATGCTCTGCTGAAGTAGCGGCCATCATTGCTCTGTTAAGAAAGTATCTCGGAGTTGCGCCAGATATTGCAGTTTTCGGATATAGGCCATTGCAAGCAAAAACCATACCATGGTAATTAAATGCAAACGTATTGCCAGGTAAGCTACCCGGATATGAGAAAGCGGTGAATTTCTCGTTAATGTCGTCCTCTGTTATGTGAGCACTGATGATGTAGCCAAAGTTCTTGGATTGTGGATCACAGTCTTCGTTGTGGCCTATCAGTTTCAGTGATGGTGTGTTGATCATAATATCAGAACAACCAAGGTTATCCGACTCTGGAGGCCAGTTTTTCATTTCATTGAAGTGACAGTTGTAGATTTCTTTGGCAATATTGAGTATGAAAATATCTTCAAATGCCATTCCAACGCCGTCAGCCATGCCTTGTATCTCGCGGATTAGGTGTGGGAATTGTTCCCGAGCTCCACGAAGGTAAACTTCTGCTATGTCTCGTCCTCGTCTCTGAGAGTAAAATGGAAGCAGTTTTTCCTGTATTAGCAGTGACTTTTGGTAAAACATCTTAATCCTGTTTTGGAAGGTTGTACCAGTGTGATAGCCGACATCATAGTGACTTCCTCTCACGTGTAGTATGGGTAAGGAGACCGCAGGTAAGCTCGCCATGTCGAGTTCTGAATAATAGAAAAAACCAAATACATTTAATGGCACATGTAGATCAAGGAATAATGTTTTTTAAAACATAAGTTATATTTATTTTACACCAATGGAAGAAAACATACATGTTATATGTATTTGTTAAAACGAACATGCTATTTTTTTACTTAAATGACTGCCTTAAACTAACTTTGTTTTTGATAAAGTTATATGTGCCGCAATGGGCGAGAATTCTTTCTTCAGTCACCAGGTATAATGAATTAAGCTGTGAAAATCATTAAAATGAACATAAGGACATGAGTGATGCCTTATAAATATTAGTGATAACACAAACACAATGGTAATAAATATAGTTATGCTTTATATAAAATTGCGATGGACAAATACCTGCAAAAATCACTTTACAATTACTAATGACATTGTTCAATTTAAAACGAAATTTAAGTTCACAACCTGGCTTCATATTCTGACCGTATGTACTCTTTTCACTGAGCTGCAGATCTAAATAGTAGTACTGCCAGAAAAAAACAACAAAAAAACATTTCTTTATGTAAAATTAAAACTTATGCATTGCACGTATTGTAATTTTCAACATGTTGGTAACATTTGACGGTGAATTACACATTAAAATATCTTCCTGGTTCGTGAGTATGACAATTACGGCACATATAACTTAAATATGCAGGGGAAAAAAGTGAATGTCTTATTTAGAGTTCAGAACTGCGAGACGAATTGACTCGTCACACATGAATTGCTTTAAACTCGTCATTCAGCTTATCCGTATAAGATAATCTCCATGTAATCTCTATTTATTACGCAACTTCAATACATTAGAACGAATTTTTAAAGTTTCTGAAGGAATATCGCCTCGTCTAGTAATTAATGTGAAGCTTTTGAAAAGGGGGATATCAATAGTTGTGTAGCGAATGGGAACAAATATTCTAAACATTACGTAACATTGCATTTTATAAAGGTCATTCATGCTAGCCAAGAACATTAATCTAGAATTCGAAGATGTGTATTGCATTCAAAACTTGTCTCATTGTTTTAAATGAACAATTTATTGTTTTGATTTACAAGCCATTACTTTCTATGTATCACAAATCTATGTGAGATTAGTCGTATCTTAATTTTGGTTTCATGATGGAACAGGAATGCATTGTCCTTCCAAACAGACAGAAAGTGTGTATCATATATACTTTATAACTAGTTGCATATTGTATAGATATTAAATACGCAATCGCGATATTTTTTTTAACAAATTATAATAGTATAAATTATAGCAAGTATACATCCTTACCTCTCGATGAACCACTAGTTCTTCTGAGTTCCACTTACACTTGACCTATCTGTATTCCTGGTCACGTAAGAATGTCAAGGCTTCGCAGATAGTGTTTACATATCTACTCGTCGAGATTATTTACGTAGTTCATACATGTAAACATGTGTAAATTCATTGTTAGCTTAAAAATACATTTTGTAGTACATTTTACTTAAAATAAGAATACAAAAGTTAGTGAATAATACACAAATCTTACCTGTTTGTTTGTTTTGTTCCGGTGCGGTATTGGTGTAATGACAACTTTTGATAGTTTTTGTCCAAGTTGTATCCAGTATATTTTGACTGTTTGACTAAGATGTACTTTTCAGAGATATGAAGCCGTACACACATATATATTAAACAGCTCTATCGGACCACTTATCATCACAGTAAACAATATACATTTATCGGATCACCTCGTGATTTTCTAGGACAATAGACACAGACCATCCATCGGATCACCTCGTCATTTGTCCCCGACACTAGACACATACATCACATATACTTTTCAATACTGTATATGTTTGCTTAATGTTAAGGTATTGTTGAACGCATGGATTTGTTTTTAGATTGATATTCAAATGTCGTAAATGCGACTAAATTGGTGATTTTATCTATTCTACATTGTATATAGTGTTATATCGCAATGAAACAAGTCATAGTGCTATTTCTAAGACTTGTTATACGTCATATTTCCACTCTATTCAAGCTAGGCGCTAAACAGGACTAGAAACTTCTAATCTTATAGATTAGTGTGTGTCTCCGCCATTTTATGGAAATAAGAATGTAGTTGACAGAGACGCTTATTTTAAGGCTGAACTATGAGTTGGTGAAAAAGGAATTTTAATTGGAAGGGTGTATTTATGATTAAATTTCTCTGTATACGATCTCGCACTTTGAGCGACATCTGACGCCCTTAGTGAAAACAAAACATTGTAAAAAGTTTAAAGTTTAACTAAAAGGAAAAACTAAAAAGAAGTGCCTAGTTGTACAGAACATTAGCAATATCAAGAAAACATATATTCGGCGATCCAGTTGATCAAGTGATCCCATATCCACACCTGGGCTATCTCATAGTAAAAGTGAAAGCAGCTCAAGAGAAAAAAACCTGAACCAATCACAAGCCTGCAAAGATTTCCTTTGAAGTCTACAGAGAGCGAGAGAGCCACTTAAAAGCCATACGGTTAGCCACAGTGCTCTTTGGATGTACATCAAATGATTAAGTTACCTGTTCTGTTCGATTCCGTTGCATCCAGTTTAACTATGAGAAAGTTCAGGGGTGGGTATTGCTTTGTTTTTACTTTGTTTGCCGGAAATACTCAATATACGACGACAAATAAAAGTTCTTGTATCTGTGATATAACGTCAGGATGACCATATCAATGCTAAAATGTACATGTAGAATGTAGAGAGAAGTTACTTACTTGCCAGCTTTGTTCTGACGTCCATGAACAGCAGCAGCTGTGATTGTATAATTTGAAATGCTTATTTATATGATACTGTACATATGTAAATATTTTATAAATTAAAATGTGATAAAAAGTAGATATTTTTTTACTTACATGTTTTATGGAGGTTATTAATAAATTTCATTTTCAAACATGAATGTATATCTTGATATATCACAGGGGCGGATTAAGGTTTTGAGGTTAGAGGGGGCGTGGGACAAAGCAAATCAGGCGAGGGGTCTGGGGGCCGCCTCGGCCCCCACAAGCTCTCGAATAAATGGTGCAAAATCCTGCATTCTGAGGATTTCATGAACACATTTTCCAGAAAATAATTGAAGCCATTTAAGGATGTTTATTTATGGTTTTCGTGTCAAGTGTCATATTTTTTATTTGAAGTTTTGATTTAATTTTTTTTTACTTACAGAATTGCAATATCAAAATCTTAATATTTATATGGACATAAAGCGAAGAAGGGCGGGGGTCTGGGTGGGGGCCGCCTAGGCCCCCAGAAGCCCTCGAATAAATGTACACTTTTTCCAAAAAAAAATTGAAGCCATGTAAAAATGTTCGTTTATTATTTTTGACGTCTAATGTCACATTTTGAATATAAAGTTACAGAATTGCACTGCCTAAAATCTGAATATCTATTCATAGAGGCACGAAGCAAAGAAAAAGATGGGGGTCTGGGGGCCGCCTAGAACGAATATACGTACCCGGCCTACTATGCCTTTAGGCCGGGTACGAATTGGTCCCTATGTATCGTAGTGGAGCACTGCCTCCGAAAATCACTCGGGCACAGTTTTTCATACTTTTTTGAAGGTTTTGAAGCAATAGGGAACAATTGTAGCTCTAAAGAAGACACCATTTTCAAAGTCTAAAAGTCTTTAGAGCTACAATATTGCAGCTAGGGGTCGCCTATTGAAGGTTTTTAAAGGACTAATGAAAGTGTATGTGAACGTTTTTAACGATATAAGCTTTTACTTTTGTACATTATCTGTCAGATTAGATAATTCATTTTCCCTAACTTACACAATCTTCATATATAATTCCCCTTCATAAAGGGATTTACATTGTACCTTTTAAGCGATGGAGATAAAACCTTAACTTACACGAAAAAAAATAAATATAATTATTCCATTGTGCCTGGATACAAATATGTCCATGCATGTATGTACCACAAAGTCGAATACATTTAGATTTTAAAATAACATCAAACGGTAAAGGTAGGAAATGGAGCTTTCTGTCTAATTCTCACTCTTTATCTAATTCCTTAATTTTTTCCCTTTCTCCCTCTTTTTTTTTTCTTTCTTCCTTCTTTTCCTTCCTTCCCCTCTTTCTTTTTCTCTTCTATTTCCTTTTTCTTTTTTCTCTCTCTCCTATTTTAGGGGGGGGGGGGGGGGGGGGGGGGCCCCCCCCCCCCCCCCCCCCCCTTGGATCCGCGCCTGTATCAAACATATCTTCTGCTACTAGGAACTGAATTTGACTGTTTTCACGGAGTATCCCGTGTAGATAGAAGTCTTATTAATGAGTGATACAGGAGGTGAACGATGTTTCCTGAATACATTCCTGAATAAATTGTACTATGGTATTTGGAATTAATGTGGGTTTTAGACGTTTAACACTTTGCTTAGAATTGTGAACTCCACACTTATTGGCTTAGCGAAGGTGAAGGTCGTATGTATTAAAACATTTAGCCAATCAGAGTGGAGTTTATATATATCAGAAAAGTGTTAAACATGACGAACTGTGTACGAAAACCAGTGATGCATAATATTATTAAAGGCGCGGGGCGAGCGACAGGATAGTTTTATGAGTACAGAGTTTCAAGTAAGTTTGTTTTTAGTCCAAGATACATTGCTGCGACGAACTGGAGTTGGCATGGCAATCGAGTTACTCACCTTGGTCATATATTGACATATATTGTCAGACGAGTTTAATACCTATGAGTATTTCCATGTGTTTGTTACCAGAAGCCTAATACCGTTATACTTGAACACTTTTTATGACAACCATATAAGGGCGCAGCCCTTCGTGCCCGAAGTGTACATGTGAAGCCTTCCAATTTACATGTAACACGCATGAAAATATAAGACAACCATATCTTCAAAATTCAATCCTACACACTTACAGCTTCAGTTTGCAGCTGCCATGTTTTTACCCTCTGTAAAAATCATATCCTCGTGAATGCGATGCTTTGAAGTAAGCTCATTATAAAAACGAGCAGTTCAACCGCTTTTAAGATCCGACGAACATAATCTTTATCCGACAGAAACGCATTGCTATCGCTCTTTTATTCTGTTTAAAAGTGATTTGGACCACTTTCAAATATAATCAGCTTACCAAAAATGGAATGTCTATTACAGAAATAAAATTGGTTCCGTTATTTCCGTAAATTGCACTTTTTAACATTGCATAATTATTGGTTACTGAAACATCTGGCTACTGAAACATCTGCATTCAGTCATATTATACATGTCTACGATTTGCAAGCGCCTGTGGGCATGTAGAGTACGAATCTATACTATCTAGACCAATAAAACGCCTTCACATCATTTCCCAATCCCTGTGATTCCGACGAGAGTAATTTTGTCTGCAAATATCGAATAAATTGTATCTTTTTTTAATTATTCATTTCAAAATGCTTAGTGATAAATAATGATTGTAAAAATATTTACACTTCGATATTTGCAGAAAAAAATGCTCTTGTTCGAATCACGGGGATCTGAGAACTAGTCACAGTTGATGTTTAGACTTTTTATGGGTCTAGATAACAAAGAAACATACTCTAAATTGCCACAGGCGCTTGTGGAACTACTAAGTATATAAAAAGTACTCGCGTATTACGGAATAGGGCTACTGATAACATTATGTACATGTAGCCCTGTTCCGTTAATTTTCTGCGAGCACCTGTGCACATGTTGTGAATATGTAAGACTGGAGTAAATGGTACCGGACCCAGAAGTGTAGGCTATGAGTTTTACCGATGTCTGATCTAGACCTCGTCTGACGTGGTCAATGTAGCAAGGACCATATCTCTCTTACTAATTTTCTTCTTTAGAGAGAACCCATCCAAGAATAGTGACGATTGTGTGAGTTCATTGTTTGCACAGATACGTGAAGAGCCAGTTACAGCCAGGTTTTTCGTAAGTTTTAATCTTATTAAACAGATTGTCTTTGATAACAGATACGACTCTATCATCTTTCCATCCTCGATACTCCAGGGGTTCCGATCACTTACGATCTCTACACCCCTGGACTATCTTATAGTAAAAGTGGAGGCAACATAACAGAACAGGTCATTTAGTCTTGTGATGTACATCAAAAGAGCCGTATAACGGTACACTGTGGTTGACTGTGTGGCTTTGAAGTTGGACGTCATCATCTCTGTAGTCTTCAAAGAAGATTTTGCTGGTCTGTGATTGGTCAAATGTTTCCCGCTGAGCTGCCATCAATTTTACTATTAGATAATCGAGGGGTGTACATGTAGAGATCGTAAGTAATCGGAACGCCTGGAGTATCTTCGATGCTCCAGGGGTAACTATCACCGATGCTAGACTCATCTCTAGATTATCTCATAGGAAAACTGGAGGCAGTTCAGGAGAAAATATCCGACGATTCAAAAACCTGCATAGACGTCTTTTGAAGACTACAAAGAGAGCGACGCCCAACATCAAAGCCACACAGTCAAAAACATTGTACCGTTATTCATTTCTTCTGATGTTCATCAAAGGACCAAAGTACACGTATATTCTGTTGTCTTCAGTTTTGCTATGGCATATTACAGGGTTGGATATAATGTCAGTGATAGTAACCCCCGGGGTATTTAATGATGTGTGTCTATATGTGGCTATGAATATAATGTAGGTATCTAGTTCTACTCTCTGATCGACGGTTGATTACGACCATACTTTTTTTTAAATTTAGTAACACAGGGCCCTAACATTATAACCTAGTGTTCTACCTTACATGTAGCTATCTTAGGACTCATCCGGATTTGTATTCCGCAATTCATTCGTTATAGATTTCGGCGTTGACATTTTTTTAAAAATGCATCTAAATGTTAATTCAAATAAGACGTTAATCGAATCCACCAGCTGACGTGGACACGTAACATTCTTTATCAAAGTACTACACATTAATATGTGAGTCTTGTGTATCTGTGTCTTTAACAAGGATATCTGTTAACGAATACCTTATTTCAGGAGTTGCCGAGTAAGTTACATCTAGCATATATATATATCGATCGGTGATATGTCTGGCAAAAATAAAAATAAATTTACCCCATGAAGATCTCGTTTGAAACGTGACATGATGTTTATCAGCATTGTGCCAGCATTGTCTCCTTCTAAACATTGAAATATCCCATTTGATGTCACTCATCTAAATGACGTGTTTGGGAGTTAATTAGAGGAATAACAATAAATGAACAAAATGAACAAAATTGAAACGCCACTACATATTACAAGTTACAATGATATCAAGCTTCTTCTATACACGTGTTTTCGATGTGACCTATGTGTACACTTTGTATATCTAGTACAAAGTATAGCCTGGTCCAGAAGATTAACGATCTTCAATTACTTTAATATTACATGTATATGTATGTAGTTTACTATCTTGTCTTACTGAAGTAGAGCTAAAAGTCATAGGTACGTTGAACTTCTGTTATAACAATACGTATTGATATATGAGAGGTCACATTGGATTCTATAACTGATTTGATATCACTGACATCCAAAATACGTTTTCTAAGATATATCTACACATTATTCTCTGTTGAAAATCCAATCGGTACCTTAAAATATAACCTTGAATATCAAAATATCCGGTACGTCAACATTGACAATGTCAATATTGTTACTGCGATTTCTGACAAATTGTGACATTAAAAAGTAATTATTCATAATTGATTATTTTAAGATGACATTTTTTTGCTTTAGATTATAGAGTAGAGGTTCTAATATAACGGAATTTGATACTGATACCACGTCAGTCTGTTGATAACTACTGCACGTCACTTAAACGGGGTGCATTCAAAGCAATCAGTTGACAAAGTACATACAATATATGTACATTCTGACAACAAGAGGGTTAATACACAACAATTCTTAATATCATAATACAGTGATTACATGTACATATGTAGAAACAAAAGGAGTAACCCTGGTCTCTTTATTTGCTACTTCACTGTGGGATGTAAAAGGTTCCTTTTCTATGGCCATACATGCATGCATGTCATTTTATTACTTTTAGTCTGAAAGGGTGATGATATTAAATTTATATTTATCATTAAGGAATTATCATTATAGCATAGCTACCTAATGTAGATATGTTTGCCCGAAATGTCCTAGTGGTCAATGTCACGTCATAGTAGACCGGTTATTTCATTGGCTGTTTATTTACCGTAATGACCCTAGGTCATGTACATGTAGCTATATAGAGTTTCTTTGTGTCATAGACGAGCCGTTAGAGAGATCGAGATCATGTAAGTTTGCTTCCTCAATTGTTAATTGCAAATGAGCCTAACACTATATATATTTGTTTAGATATGGACGGTTGATGTGCGTTTCTGATTATTAATATGGTTAATTGAAATAAGAAATGAGATTGAATTATTAATTACATTAAACTGGACCACACTGATGTACAAGTCTCTAGTTGAATATTGTTCAGACATACTATAACATAAACCATCTTTCAGAGCATTTATTTACATTAGTTATTACATCTTTGTTACTAAAATTTTGAATTACCTGTATACATATATATACAGGTATGTACTCGAGTCCGATCGCGATGAACTCGCGATCGCGTTACGCACGAGCGAATTTTTAGTCCGAACTATATATATCCACACCGCAGAACTGAATGACAATGGATAATACCACAGGGGCCTACGAATTATTTACAGTTTACATATATATTTAACCCACTAGGTTGTCAGTGACCATTATAGGCGTAAAAGAGTCGATACAACTTATACATGTACTGCTCAAATTCATGTACACTATACAGAATATATCAGAAAATGGCTAAATTTACTATGGAGGGTCCAAAACTGTATCTTATCCTCAGATTCCTATGGTACATTTTATATATACAGTGTCCCATAAATTATGTTGCACTATCAAAATATCATAGTTTGTTCATGCTAGAGAATAATCACTAGACTTTCGGCCTACATTTCAGAAATTGCGGACACAAAACAGCTTAATAATTTTCTAGGTTAAACATATATATTTGACAAAATTTGACAATAATAATACTGATTCGCCAGAGGAGCGGATTTTTTTATATCAATTGGCTCTAATGGGTTAGGCGTATCTCCGTTATTAGTCCGCTAAACCTGCCTATATTATTAGGCTTTTTTAATTTTTTTTGTCTAATATATAGTCAGCTCGCGGTACCTCTTAAAAATGTGAAATCGTAGGCCAGATTTGGCCTACGCTACGTCAGCGGCATATTTCTAATATATCGTCCATGCAATGCCGGGAAAACGTACACATACCTATATATTGGGATCTTATATACTCCACTGCCCCCATGTTACATCCCATTTTTCATATTAAACAACTCTGCACAATGAAATACTGCCGAGACCCTTCTTTTTCACACATTTGTAATGGCCGCCGTATACACATTTAGTAGAGGCAACGGCAGCCAATCAACTTCGCTTCCGGTGTTATTTTTAAATATCCACGTGTAACAATTAAAAAATGTATTTACCATCATTGAGATCATATAATACGCTAGAGAAATTTTATTGTAAAATCTTGATAAGTTTCTCCACTTCTTCCAGTACCATTCAAATTTCTCTTCAGCTCCCTCACCCTTTTCAAACACTTCTGTATTTCTGCACTTTATAATGATAAAAAAATGCATATAGTAGTGCATTGTCAACTGACATTATATTATTTGTTGTACCAGACGGACGTTCGAGTGATCTCCCTTTAAGTGAAATGTAGGCCTATTTTTCTAGTCTCTACCAAGCCCCTAATACATTCCTGACGTAGCTTTATGTAGTTCCAATATTTATTACTCTACATTAAACATTTTAGTAAAAAGAACTTTCCAGAGATTTACATAATCTCTTGACCAAACATCATATTAAGGGCATCAATTTTTTTTAAATGTTTAGCATTATCAAACCATCAAAAGCATAGTCCTCAATAACAACGGGTGTGGAGTCTGTGTACATCCACTATATATGCGCAGGTTCCAACTGCGCACGTGATACCGGAAGTCACTGTCTTATATCGTTTAATAGATTTCGCCGTGATTTAGTGACACCAACATTTCACAGTGACATTAAACTGTGTTAAACACATTCGTTTTGTGTAAACTTCAAGCGGCGTATCATACAAACTCTTGCATCGGTCACAATATTCTAAGCATCTGATCGACTTTGGAAAACTCCGGAACAATACAATTCGAATCAGGTTTATGTAGTCAATAAAAGAAAGTGACGAAACGGATAACTTTTCGTACCGGCCAAAGACATTTACAGTGTTACTCAGCAGATTATATTTAATTTTTTCACATCATCCTTGGTCCTAGGTATACATATACAATGTACGTTGTACTATCGCTTACTAACCCCAGGCCAGTGACCATAGACCGTATTTGCTACGGTTCTAATAAATGTTTATAAAATCACCCAGCCTTGCGTAAGTGAAACAGAATGAAAAACAAAACATCATACAGTATCAGTCCGGGTGCCTGGGCTCTAGATATGATGTACCCAGAAAGGCATTAAAGCATGACCCAGGTAAGTCACCACGTGCACAGAGACTGGCCATGGACAGTGCTGTAGCGGACGACTATTTTGAACAGCGGAACAAGTCTATCGTATCAATATCAATAAGATAACAAATAAACTTCTATGTAACAAAGAACACAATTAACAAAGTTCAGAGTAATTTCACATTTATAGTTCTGATGACGTAATTTAAAGGAAATTATTTATTACAATATATCAAGGACATAAACCATCTCCAAGGATAATAAGCGATAATGCATATAGGCTTGTGAGTATGTATGTATATCTGCGGGGTACATTTTATCTATAAATTAGATGTTACGTGCAAAAGATCTCACCGCAATAACCTTATACATTTAGATGCATATCGTTCTAGAATTAAGGTTTTGGGAAGTAGTTAGCGAACACTTAATGTCTAACAGACATATTTCTAATGGGTTTTTTTCAATTTGGGTTCGGTAAATCTATTAATCTAAAATCTAAAGTTCGAAAGTCTGCGGAGTCGTAAGTTAAAATTGTCAGCTGTATTCAAATTTTTATTGTGGCCTGTGACCGACAAAAATGATGAGCAGAAATGTATTTCTTAGCTATTTTGAAAGATATTTAGATTGTCATTAGATTGTCGTGATTTTCACTTCAAATGGCAAAGTTTAATATTTTCAATTTTGCTATGTGTTTTTTTTTCAAATCAATAATACAGTTTATTTCAATATCAGTTTCCGCGACCATGAAATGTAATGCAAAATTGTAAATATGTAATTCCGCGAAAATGACCATCTACAAGTAAATTTATACGGTATTTTGATAAATATGATGATGGTACAGTGTACATGTATTAATAGTAATTTGATTTAATTCCGTTTTGCCAATATCGTTCGATTGTAAGTTATTGCATACTGAATCTGTATTGAATTTGCTTCAGATATTTTTGGCGCTCTGGTCTTTCCTGTTGTGAAGGTATACACTGGCCTTCTGGACAACAGTTCTACATGTACATTAAGCAATACATATTTGTCTGAGATCAGCTAATAGTCAGACTACACACCTGCTTAAGGGGCATGTATTCAATAATACAATTGCCGGCGATCTTATATTTAGAGTGTTCTATTTTATGTCACTGGGTCGCTAAGGATTGCCTATTACTGCATTTTTACGTAACAAAACAAGTTCGGAGACCTTTCTTATACATTTAACGTTAGCACGTTTTCGTCAATTTAGTCACACCAGACCTAGCCTAACCACATAATACCAAAAATATAAAGAAATTAACAAGTAATTATAAGAAATTACTAAAACTGGCCGAACAGAGTCGATAATTATTTCCGTATACACATGCGTGAAAATATTGTCTTTGGCATGTGGACAAGCAAACAGAAAGCATATCAAAAGATCGACAAAATTATCTCATTCTACTATACAACTATACTGTTTAATATTTTCATGCTGAACGGGTTTCAGGATATTATCTCGTTATCAGCTTTATGTCTCCCGGGGATGCAGACTGAACGGGGTCCACGGCATCTTCCCATCTTTTCAGCAAAAGCATTTCTCTTGGTAATGCACTTGCGTTGGCTCAACGAGTTGTATAAAGCACCTAAATCCAGGACTCCTGTTTTCTCCTCTCGGGTTAAACTATATGATCTGGTGAAGAATACTAGTTAAACCATGACCTTCTGTGACAGACTGTAAACCTCTTGTCTGTGTTTTCTTATAATACTTCGCTAGGTTGTCTCCTGATGGTAGCATTACCCGACTGTACGTGTCAAAGGAGATTATAAACATGTCCGGATGCTGTAACCTAGTAGCCTCGTGACCTGATCATTTGGAATGTTAAGGACCATCAGCTCCGGGCCATGAACTGGATGCGGTCTTTTTATCCACGAAGTTCATGGTTTAGAATTAGTTAAACCGTCTCTGCTACTTTTGGGTGGTCACATTCAATCCGTATGGTCAGTAAAGATAGAAATATTAAGAGACACAAAACCAATTCAATTGTCACAGTTTGATCAATATTCTTTAATTACGTTTCAAAACAATTATCTCTAATTATCCTGGAATTTCCTGAAGACATTAGCTTAGGAGTTTCAGAACATCGCAACATTCACAACATCGATGTTTTACCGCTTGAAGCAGCTTAACGACTTCAATGATTCAATCTCTTTCTTAAACTCTGTTTCTCCAGGATATAACGATTTAAAACATAAGAAAATATTTGCCTTTAGTATTCTCAGGATTTCTGCTGGCGATGCAGGCATAGCCAGTTCAGCGATAATATTTCCCTCTCAACAACTCCATTTCTTTGTTCGATGCAGGTTAAACAAATTCAACGAAATCCTCTCATTTTCAGCATCTCTGATTTCCCCTGGCGATGCGGGCTCAAGGAGGTCAATGATATTGGTTAAGGTGTGTCAGAAAATAAGTCATCCACAACATCAATGTTTTGCGGGTCAATTTTGCTTACGAGGTTCACAACATTTATCTCTTTCTCAAGTTCTATATATTCTGGAGATGCCGTTTTAACAAGATGAACAAAATAATGTTTTTTTTATCATTTATGTTTTTTCTGGATATGCGGCGTTAGTGATTTCCATGAATTCGTCATTTATCAATCTGTCGGTTTCTTCCGTTTTAATGGGATCTACAAAACCATCTCATTCTGAACATCTATACTTTTTAGCACCTTTCTGTTATCATGGCTGGTTAAACTATATGATCTGGTGAAGAATACTAATTAAAGTGTGACCTTTTTGTCAGAAGATAAATTCCTGGTCAAGAATATATTGGCTTAGGAGTTGCAGAAACTATCATTCAGAACATTGGAATTTTATCTGACGATGTGGGTTTAATGAGTTTTATGAAATCGTCTCAGTTTTACATCCGTAATTCTGTTGTCGATTCCGGCTGAACAAGTTCAACGAAATCACCGACCATCTCAACATCCCTTTTTTTCGTTCGATACAGGTGAAACAAATTCAACGAAATTCTCTCATTTTTCAGCATCACTGATTTCCCGCGGCGATGCGGGCTCAAGGAGGTCTATGATATTGGATTAGGAGTGTCAGAAAATAGCTCATCAACATCATCAGTGTTTTGCGGGTCAATTTCAATTATAAGGTTACGTCATTTATCAATGTTTCTGTTTCTTCTGTTTTAAAGGGATCTACGAAATCATCTCATTCTGAACATCTTTACTGCTTAGTATGTTGTGTTGTGTTTTGACACCTACCTATTGTATGTGTTCTCATGGCGAGTTAAACTATATGATCTGGTGAAAAATACTAGTTAAACTGTGACCTTTTTGTCAGACGATAAACTTCTGGTCAGTGATTTCTTATAATACTTCGCTAGGTTGTCTCCTGATGGTAGCATTACCCGACTGTATGTGTCGAAGGAGGTTATAAACATGTGCGGATGCTGCAACCTAGTAGCCTCGTGACCTGATCATTTGGAATGTTTAAGGCCATGAGCTCCTTGCTATGAACTGGATGCGGTCTTTTATATCCACAAAGTTTATGGTTTAGAAGTAGTTAAGCCGCCTCTGCTACTTTTGGGTGGTCACATTCATTCCATATGGTCAGTAAAGTTAGAAATATTATGAACAAAAAAAAAAAAAAAAAAAAAAATGCAATGGTCACGGTTTGATGAATATTCTCCAGCTGTGTTTCAAACAATACCGTTTATTGCTCTCTGATACGAGCTTAATGAGTTCCAGAAGACATTACTTAGGGATTTCAGAAAACAAATCATTTACAAAATTAATGTTTTCCTTCTTAAAGCGGTTTAACGAGTTGTTTCATGAAAATTTCCTCTTTCTCATTACAAGCTATGTTTCTCCGGGATGTGACGGTTAAAAATATCTACGATCACTTTTACTTCCTAGATGTTTATTGTGGGGATTCGGACCTAACGCGTTCTATTAAATAATATCCTTCTCAATCTCTCTGTTTCTCCTTGAGATTCTGTTTTAACCGAAATCTACTAAATCACCCCATTCTAATAATTTATGTTTCTTTGACATCGGCCATTTGTCAGCATCTCTGTTTCTATTGGCGTTACGGGTGTAAGCTAGCTTTTGATAATTGCGGATTATGGAGTTCCCAGAAATGTGTCGCTCTCATCATCTTAAGTTCAACACAATCATCTTGTTTTCAACATCTCTTATTTTCTTGGCGATGCTTGCTTTATGAGGTCAAGAATATATTGGCTTAGGAGTTGCAGAAACTATCCTTCAGAATATTGGAATTTGAAATGGCGATGTGGGTTTAATGAGTTTTATGAAATCGTCTCAGTTTTACATCCGTAATTCTTATGTCGATTCCGGCTGAACAAGTTCAACGAAATTACCGACCATCTCAACATCCCTTTTTTCATTCGATACAGGTGAAACAAATTCAACGAAATCCTCTCATTTTCAGCATCTCTGATTTCCCCCCGCGGCGATGCGGGCTCAAGGAGGTCTATGATATTGGTTAAGGAGTGTCAGAAAATAAGTCATCAACATCATCAGTGTTTTGTGGGTCAATTCCAATTATAAGGTTACGTCATTTATCAATGTTTCTGTTTCTTCTGGTTTAATGGGATCTACGCAATCATCTCATTCTGAACATCTTTACTGTTTAGTATGTTGTGTTGTGTTTTGACAACTACAATTGTATGTGTTCTCATGGCGAGTAAAACTATATGATCTGGTGAAAAATACTAGTGAAACTGTGACCTTTTTGTCAAACGATAAACTTCTGGTCAGTGCTTTCTTATAATACTTCGCTAGGTTGTCTCCTGATGGTAGCATTACCCGACTGTATGTGTCGAAGGAGGTCATAAACATGTGCGGATGCTGCAACCTAGTATCCTCGTGACCTGATCATTTGGAATGTTTAAGGCCATGAGCTCCTTGCTATGAACTGGATGCGGTCTTTTATATCCACAAAGTTTATGGTTTAGAAGTAGTTAAGCCGCCTCTGCTACTTTTGGGTGGTCACATTCATTCCATATGGTCAGTAAAGTTATAAATAATATCAAACACAAAAACAATTCAATGGTCACAGTTTGATGAATATTCTCCAGCTGTGTTTCAAACAATGCCGTTTATTTCTCTCTGATACGAGCTTAATGAGTTCCAGAAGACATTACTTAGGGATTTCAGAAAACAAATCATTTCCAATATTAATGTTTTCCTTCTCAATGCGGCTTAACGAGTTGTTTTACGAAAATTTCCTCTTTCTCATTACAAGCTATTTTTCTCCGGGATATGACGGTTAAAAATATCTTCGATCATCACTTTTACTTCCTAGATGTTGTTGTTGGGGATTCGGACCTAACGCGTTCTGTTAAATAATATCCTTCTCAATCTCTGTGTTTCTCCTTGAGATTCTGTTTTAACGAAATCTACTAAATCATCCCATTCTAATAATTTATGTTTCTTTGACATCAGCCATTTGTCAGCAATTCTGTTTCTATCGGCGTTACGGGTGTAAGTAGTTTTAGATAATTGCGGATTATGGAGTTCCCAGAAATGTGTCGCTCTCATCATCTTAAGTTCAACACAATCATCTTGTTTTCAACATCTCTTATTTTCTTGGCGATGCTTGCTTTATGAGGTCAAGAATATATTGGCTTAGGAGTTGCAGAAACTATCCTTCAGAATATTGGAATTTGAAATGGCGATGTGGGTTTAATGAGTTTTATGAAATCGTCTCAGTTTTACATCCGTAATTCTTATGTCGATTCCGGCTGAACAAGTTCAACGAAATTACCGACCATCTCAACATCCCTTTTTTCATTCGATACAGGTGAAACAAATTCAACGAAATCCTCTCATTTTCAGCAACTCTGATTTCCCGCGGCGATGCGGGCTCAAGGAGGTCTATGATATTGGTTAAGGAGTGTCAGAAAATAAGTCATCAACATCATCAGTGTTTTGTGGGTCAATTCCAATTATAAGGTTACGTCATTTATCAATGTTTCTGTTTCTTCTGGTTTAATGGGATCTACGCAATCATCTCATTCTGAACATCTTTACTGTTTAGTATGTTGTGTTGTGTTTTGACACCTACAATTGTATGTGTTCTCATGGCGAGTAAAACTATATGATCTGGTGAAAAATACTAGTTAAACTGTGACCTTTTTGTCAAACGATAAACTTCTGGTCAGTGCTTTCTTATAATACTTCGCTAGGTTGTCTCCTGATGGTAGCATTACCCGACTGTATGTGTCGAAGGAGGTTATAAACATGTGCGGATGCTGCAACCTAGTAGCCTCGTGACCTGATCATTTGGAATGTTTAAGGCCATGAGCTCCTTGCTATGAACTGGATGCGGTCTTTTATATCCACAAAGTTTATGGTTTAGAAGTAGTTAAGCCGCCTCTGCTACTTTTGGGTGGTCACATTCATTCCATATGGTCAGTAAAGTTATAAATAATATCAAACACAAAAACAATTCAATGGTCACAGTTTGATGAATATTCTCCAGCTGTGTTTCAAACAATACCGTTTATTTCTCTCTGATACGAGCTTAATGAGTTCCAGAAGACATTACTTAGGGATTTCAGAAAACAAATCGTTTACAAAATTAATGTTTTCCTTCTTAAAGCGGTTTAACGAGTTGTTTCATGAAAATTTCCTCTTTCTCATTACAAGCTATGTTTCTCCGGGATATGACGGTTAAAAATATCTACGATCACTTTTACTTCCTAGATGTTGTTGTTGGGGATTCGGACCTAACGCGTTCTGTTAAATAATATCCTTCTCAATCTCTGTGTTTCTCCTTGAGATTCTGTTTTAACGAAATCTACTAAATCACCCCATTCTAATAATTTATGTTTCTTTGACATCGGCCATTTGTCAGCATCTCTGTTTCTATTGGCGTTACGGGTGTAAGCTAGCTTTTGATAATTGCGGATTATGGAGTTCCCAGAAATGTGTCGCTCTCATCATCTTAAGTTCAACACAATCATCTTGTTTTCAACATCTCTTATTTTCTTGGCGATGCTTGCTTTATGAGGTCAAGAATATATTGGCTTAGGAGTTGCAGAAACTATCCTTCAGAATATTGGATTTGAAATGGGGATGTGGGTTTAATGAGTTTTATGAAATCGTATCAGTTTTACATCCGTAATTCTTATGTCCATTTCGGCTGAACAAGTTCAACGAAATCACCAACCATCTCAACATCCCCTTTTTTTCGTTCGATACAGGTGAAAGAAATTTAACGAAATCCTTTCATTTATCAGCATCTCTGATTTCCCCCTGCTATACGGGCTCAATGAGGTCAATGATATTGGATAAGGAGTGTCAGAAAATAAGTCATGCACAACATCAGTGTTTTGCGGTCAATTCCAATTATAAGGTTACGTCATTTATCAACGTTTCTGTTTCTTCTGTTTTAATTGGATCTACGAAATCATCTCATTCTGAACATCTTTACTGTTTAGTATGTTGTGTTGTGTTTTGACAACTACAATTGTATGTGTTCTCATGGCGAGTAAAACTATATGATCTGGTGAAAAATACTAGTTAAACTGTGACCTTTTTGTCAAACGATAAACTTCTGGTCAGTGCTTTCTTATAATACTTCGCTAGGTTGTCTCCTGATGGTAGCATTACCCGACTGTATGTGTCGAAGGAGGTCATAAACATGTGCGGATGCTGCAACCTAGTATCCTCGTGACCTGATCATTTGGAATGTTTAAGGCCATGAGCTCCTTGCTATGAACTGGATGCGGTCTTTTATATCCACAAAGTTTATGGTTTAGAAGTAGTTAAGCCGCCTCTGCTACTTTTGGGTGGTCACATTCATTCCATATGGTCAGTAAAGTTATAAATAATATCAAACACAAAAACAATTCAATGGTCACAGTTTGATGAATATTCTCCAGCTGTGTTTCAAACAATGCCGTTTATTTCTCTCTGATACGAGCTTAATGAGTTCCAGAAGACATTACTTAGGGATTTCAGAAAACAACTCATTTCCAACATTAATGTTTTCCTTCTCAAAGCGGCTTAAACGAGTTGTTTTACGAAAACATCCTCTTTCTCATTACAAGCTATGTTTCTCCGGGATATGACGGTTAAAAATATCTACGATCACCTTTACTTCCTAGATGTTTATGTTGGGGATTCGGACCTAACGCGTTCTATTAAATAATATCCTTCTCAATCTCTCTGTTTCTCCTTGAGATTCTGTTTTAACGAAATCTACTAAATCATCCCATTCTAATAATTTATGTTTCTTTGACATCGGCCATTTGTCAGCAATTCTGTTTCTATCGGCGTTACGGGTGTAAGGTAGTTTTAGATAATTGCGGATTATGGAGTTCCCAGAAATGTGTCGCTCTCATCATCTTAAGTTCAACACAATCATCTTGTTTTCAACATCTCTTATTTTCTTGGCGATGCTGGCTTTATGAGGTCAAGAATATATTGGCTTAGGAGTTGCAGAAACTATCCTTCAGAATATTGGAATTTGAAATGGCGATGTGGGTTTAATGAGTTTTATGAAATCGTCTCAGTTTTACATCCGTAATTCTTATGTCGATTCCGGCTGAACAAGTTTAACGAAATTACCGACCATCTCAACATCCCTTTTTTCATTCGATACAGGTGAAACAAATTCAACGAAATCCTCTCATTTTCAGCAACTCTGATTTCCCGCGGCGATGCGGGCTCAAGGAGGTATATGATATTGGATAAGGAGTGTCAGAAACTAAGTCATGCACAACATCAGTGTTTTGCGGGTCAATTCCAATTATAAGGTTACGTCATTTATCAATGTTTCTGTTTCTTCTGTTTTAATTGGATCTACGAAATCATCTCATTCTGAACATCTTTACTTTTTAGTATGTTGTGTTGTGTTTTAACACCTATATGTTCTCATGGCGAGTAAAACTATATGATCTGGTGAAAAATACTAGTGAAACTGTGACCTTTTTGTCAGACGATAAACTTCTGGTCAGTGATTTCTTATAATACTTCGCTAGGTTGTCTCCTGATGGTAGCATTACCCGACTGTACGTGTCGAAGGAGGTTATAAACATGTGCGGATGCTGCAACCTAGTAGCCTCGTGACCTGATCATTTGGAATGTTTAAGGCCATGAGCTCCTTGCTATGAACTGGATGCGGTCTTTTATATCCACAAAGTTTATGGTTTAGAAGTAGTTAAGCCGCCTCTGCTACTTTTGGGTGGTCACATTCATTCCGTATGGTCAGTAAAGGTATAAATAATGTCAAACACAAAAACAATTCAATGGTCACAGTTTGATGAATATTCTCCAGCTGTGTTTCAAACGATACCGTTTATTTCTCTCTGATACGAGCTTAATGAGTTCCAGAAGACATTACTTAGGGATTTCAGAAAACAAATCGTTTACAAAATTAATGTTTTCCTTCTTAAAGCGGTTTAACGAGTTGTTTCATGAAAATTTCCTCTTTCTCATTACAAGCTATGTTTCTCCGGGATATGACGGTTAAAAATATCTACGATCACCTTTATTTCCTAGATGTTTATGTTGGGGATTCGGACCTAACGCGTTCTATTAAATAATATCCTGCTCAATCTCTCTGTTTCTCCTTGAGATTCTGTTTTAACGAAATCTACTAAATCACCCCATTCTAATAATTTATGTTTCTTTGACATCGGCCATTTGTCAGCATCTCTGTTTCTATTGGCGTTACGGGTGTAAGCTAGCTTTTGATAATTGCGGATTATGGAGTTCCCAGAAATGTGTCGCTCTCATCATCTTAAGTTCAACACAATCATCTCATTTTCAACATCTCTTATTTTCTTGGCGATGCTTGCTTTATGAGGTCAAGAATATATTGGCTTAGGAGTTGCAGAAACTATCCTTCAGAATATTGGATTTGAAATGGGGATGTGGGTTTAATGAGTTTTATGAAATCGTATCAGTTTTACATCCGTAATTCTTATGTCCATTTCGGCTGAACAAGTTCAACGAAATCACCAACCATCTCAACATCCCCTTTTTTTCGTTCGATACAGGTGAAAGAAATTTAACGAAATCCTTTCATTTATCAGCATCTCTGATTTCCCCCTGCTATACGGGCTCAATGAGGTCAATGATATTGGATAAGGAGTGTCAGAAAATAAGTCATGCACAACATCAGTGTTTTGCGGGTCAATTCCAATTATAAGGTTACGTCATTTATCAACGTTTCTGTTTCTTCTGTTTTAATTGGATCTACGAAATCATCTCATTCTGAACATCTTTACTTTTTAGTATGTTGTGTTGTGTTTTGACACCCATGTGTTCTCATGGCGAGTTAAACTATATGATCTGGTGAAGAATACTAGTTAAACTGTGACCTTTTTGTCAAACGATAAACTTCTGGTCAGTGCTTTCTTATAATACTTCGCTAGGTTGTCTCCTGATGGTAGCATTACCCGACTGTATGTGTCGAAGGAGGTTATAAACATGTGCGGATGCTGCAACCTAGTAGCCTCGTGACCTGATCATTTGGAATGTTTAAGGCCATGAGCTCCTTGCTATGAACTGGATGCGGTCTTTTATATCCACAAAGTTTATGGTTTAGAAGTAGTTAAGCCGCCTCTGCTACTTTTGGGTGGTCACATTCATTCCATATGGTCAGTAAAGTTATAAATAATATCAAACACAAAAACAATTCAATGGTCACAGTTTGATGAATATTCTCCAGCTGTGTTTCAAACAATGCCGTTTATTTCTCTCTGATACGAGCTTAATGAGTTCCAGAAGACATTACTTAGGGATTTCAGAAAACAGCTCATTTCCAATATTAATGTTTTCCTTCTCAATGCGGCTTAACGAGTTGTTTTACGAAAATATCCTCTTTCTCAAGCTATTTTTCTCCGGGATATGACGGTTAAAAATATCTACGATCACTTTTACTTCCTAGATGTTGTTGTTGGGGATTCGGACCTAACGCGTTCTGTTAAATAATATCCTTCTCAATCTCTCTGTTTTCTCCTTGAGATTCTGTTTTAACGAAATCTACTAAATCATCCCATTCTAATAATTTATGTTTCTTTGACATCAGCCATTTGTCAGCATCTCTGTTTCTATCGGCGTTACGGGTGTAAGCTAGTTTTAGATAATTGCGGATTATGGAGTTCCCAGAAATGTGTCGCTCTCATCATCTTAAGTTCAACACAATCATCTCATTTTCAACATCTCTTATTTTCTTGGCGATGCTTGCTTTATGAGGTCAAGAATATATTGGCTTAGGAGTTGCAGAAACTATCCTTCAGAATATTGGATTTGAAATGGGGATGTGGGTTTAATGAGTTTTATGAAATCATCTCAGTTTTACATCCGTAATTCTTATGTCCATTTCGGCTGAACAAGTTTAACGAAATCACCAACCATCTCAACATCCCCTTTTTTTTCGTTCGATACAGGTGAACGAAATTTAACGAAATCCTTTCATTTATCAGCATCTCTGATTTCCCCCGGCTATACGGGCTCAATGAGGTCAATGATATTGGATAAGGAGTGTCAGAAAATAAGTCATGCACAACATCAGTGTTTTGCGGGTCAATTCCAATTATAAGGTTACGTCATTTATCAATGTTTCTGTTTCTTCTGTTTTAATTGGATCTACGAAATCATCTCATTCTGAACATCTTTACTTTTTAGTATGTTGTGTTGTGTTTTGACACCCATGTGTTCTCATGGCGAGTTAAACTATATGATCTGGTGAAGAATACTAGTTAAACTGTGACCTTTTTGTCAAACGATAAACTTCTGGTCAGTGCTTTCTTATAATACTTCGCTAGGTTGTCTCCTGATGGTAGCATTACCCGACTGTATGTGTCGAAGGAGGTCATAAACATGTGCGGATGCTGCAACCTAGTAGCCTCGTGACCTGATCATTTGGAATGTTTAAGGCCATGAGCTCCTTGCTATGAACTGGATGCGGTCTTTTATATCCACAAAGTTTATGGTTTAGAAGTAGTTAAGCCGCCTCTGCTACTTTTGGGTGGTCACATTCATTCCATATGGTCAGTAAAGTTATAAATAATATCAAACACAAAAACAATTCAATGGTCACAGTTTGATGAATATTCTCCAGCTGTGTTTCAAACAATGCCGTTTATTTCTCTCTGATACGAGCTTAATGAGTTCCAGAAGACATTACTTAGGGATTTCAGAAAACAGCTCATTTCCAATATTAATGTTTTCCTTCTCAATGCGGCTTAACGAGTTGTTTTACGAAAATATCCTCTTTCTCAAGCTATTTTTCTCTGGGATATGACGGTTAAAAATATCTACGATCACTTTTACTTCCTAGATGTTGTTGTTGGGGATTCGGACCTAACGCGTTCTGTTAAATAATATCCTTCTCAATCTCTGTGTTTCTCCTTGAGATTCTGTTTTAACGAAATCTACTAAATCATCCCATTCTAATAATTTATGTTTCTTTGACATCAGCCATTTGTCAGCAATTCTGTTTCTATCGGCGTTACGGGTGTAAGGTAGTTTTAGATAATTGCGGATTATGGAGTTCCCAGAAATGTGTCGCTCTCATCATCTTAAGTTCAACACAATCATCTTGTTTTCAACATCTCTTATTTTCTTGGCGATGCTTGCTTTATGAGGTCAAGAATATATTGGCTTAGGAGTTGCAGAAACTATCCTTCAGAATATTGGAATTTGAAATGGCGATGTGGGTTTAATGAGTTTTATGAAATCGTCTCAGTTTTACATCCGTAATTCTTATGTCGATTCCGGCTGAACAAGTTCAACGAAATTACCGACCATCTCAACATCCCTTTTTTCATTCGATACAGGTGAAACAAATTCAACGAAATCCTCTCATTTTCAGCAACTCTGATTTCCCGCGGCGATGCGGGCTCAAGGAGGTCTATGATATTGGTTAAGGAGTGTCAGAAAATAAGTCATCAACATCATCAGTGTTTTGTGGGTCAATTCCAATTATAAGGTTACGTCATTTATCAATGTTTCTGTTTCTTCTGGTTTAATGGGATCTACGCAATCATCTCATTCTGAACATCTTTACTGTTTAGTATGTTGTGTTGTGTTTTAACACCTATATGTTCTCATGGCGAGTAAAACTATATGATCTGGTGAAAAATACTAGTGAAACTGTGACCTTTTTGTCAGACGATAAACTTCTGGTCAGTGATTTCTTATAATACTTCGCTAGGTTGTCTCCTGATGGTAGCATTACCCGACTGTACGTGTCGAAGGAGGTCATAAACATGTGCGGATGCTGCAACCTAGTAGCCTCGTGACCTGATCATTTGGAATGTTTAAGGCCATGAGCTCCTTGCTATGAACTGGATGCGGTCTTTTATATCCACAAAGTTTATGGTTTAGAAGTAGTTAAGCCGCCTCTGCTACTTTTGGGTGGTCACATTCATTCCATATGGTCAGTAAAGTTATAAATAATATCAAACACAAAAACAATTCAATGGTCACAGTTTGATGAATATTCTCCAGCTGTGTTTCAAACAATGCCGTTTATTTCTCTCTGATACGAGCTTAATGAGTTCCAGAAGACATTACTTAGGGATTTCAGAAAACAGCTCATTTCCAATATTAATGTTTTCCTTCTCAATGCGGCTTAACGAGTTGTTTTACGAAAATATCCTCTTTCTCAAGCTATGTTTCTCCGGGATATGACTGTTAAAAATATCTACGATCACTTTTACTTCCTAGATGTTGTTGTTGGGGATTCGGACCTAACTCGTCCTAATAAATAATATCCTTCTCAATCTCTGTGTTTCTCCTTGAGATTCTGTTTTAACGAAATCTACTAAATCATCCCATTCTAATAATTTATGTTTCTTTGACATCAGCCATTTGTCAGCAATTCTGTTTCTATCGGCGTTACGGGTGTAAGGTAGTTTTAGATAATTGCGGATTATGGAGTTCCCAGAAATGAGTCGCACTCATCATCTTAAGTTCAACACAATCATCTCATTTTCAACAACTCTTATTTTCTTGGCGATGCTGGCTTTATGAGGTCAAGAATATATTGGCTTAGGAGTTGCAGAAACTATCCTTCAGAATATTGGAATTTGAAATGGCGATGTGGGTTTAATGAGTTTTATGAAATCGTCTCAGTTTTACATCCGTAATTCTTATGTCGATTCCGGCTGAACAAGTTTAACGAAATCACCAACCATCTCAACATCCCCTTTTTTTCGTTCGATACAGGTGAAAGAAATTTAACGAAATCCTTTCATTTATCAGCATCTCTGATTTCCCCCTGCTATACGGGCTCAATGAGGTCAATGATATTGGATAAGGAGTGTCAGAAAATAAGTCATCACAACATCAGTGTTTTGCGGGTCAATTCCAATTATAAGGTTACGTCATTTATCAATGTTTCTGTTTCTTCTGTTTTAATGGGATCTACGCAATCATCTCATTCTGAACATCTTTACTTTTTAGTATGTTGTGTTGTGTTTTGACACCATGTGTTCTCATGGCGAGTTAAACTATATGATCTGGTGAAAATACTAGTTAAACTGTGACCTTTTTGTCAAACGATAAACTTCTGGTCAGTGCTTTCTTATAATACTTCGCTAGGTTGTCTCCTGATGGTAGCATTACCCGACTGTATGTGTCGAAGGAGGTCTATAAACATGTGCGGATGCTGCAACCTAGTAGCCTCGTGACCTGATCATTTGGAATGTTTAAGGCCATGAGCTCCTTGCTATGAACTGGATGCGGTCTTTTATATCCACAAAGTTTATGGTTTAGAAGTAGTTAAGCCGCCTCTGCTACTTTTGGGTGGTCACATTCATTCCATATGGTCAGTAAAGTTAGAAATATTATGAACACACACACAAAAAAAAAATGCAATGGTCACGGTTTGATGAATATTCTCCAGCTGTGTTTCAAACAATACCGTTTATTGCTCTCTGATACGAGCTTAATGAGTTCCAGAAGACATTACTTAGGGATTTCAGAAAACAAATCATTTACAAAATTAATGTTTTCCTTCTTAAAGCGGTTAAACGAGTTGTTTTACGAAAATATCCTCTTTCTCAAGCTATGTTTCTCCGGGATATGACGGTTAAAAATATCTACGATCACTTTTACTTCCTAGATGTTGTTGTTGGGGATTCGGACCTAACGCGTTCTATTAAATAATATCCTTCTCAATCTCTCTGTTTCTCCTTGAGATTCTGTTTTAACGAAATCTACTAAATCATCCCATTCTAATAATTTATGTTTCTTTGACATCGGCCATTTGTCAGCATCTCTGTTTCTATCGGCGTTACGGGTGTAAGCTAGTTTTAGATAATTGCGGATAATGGAGTTCCCAGAAATGTGTCGCTCTCATCATCTTAAGTTCAACACAATCATCTCATTTTCAACATCTCTTATTTTCTTGGCGATGCTGGCTTTATGAGGTCAAGAATATATTGGCTTAGGAGTTGCAGAAACTATCATTCAGAACATTGGAATTTTATCTGGCGATGTGGGTTTAATGAGTTTTATGAAATCATCTCAGTTTTACATCCGTAATTCTTATGTGCATTTCGGCTGAACAAGTTCAACGAAATCACCAACCATCTCAACATCCCCTTTTTTTCGTTCGATACAGGTGAAAGAAATTTAACGAAATCCTTTCATTTATCAGCATCTCTGATTTCCCCCTGCTATACGGGCTCAATGAGGTCAATGATATTGGATAAGGAGTGTCAGAAAATAAGTCATGCACAACATCAGTGTTTTGCGGGTCAATTCCAATTATAAGGTTACGTCATTTATCAATGTTTCTGTTTCTTCTGTTTTAATTGGATCTACGAAATCATCTCATTCTGAACATCTTTACTTTTTAGTATGTTGTGTTGTGTTTTGACACCCATGTGTTCTCATGGCGAGTTAAACTATATGATCTGGTGAAGAATACTAGTTAAACTGTGACCTTTTTGTCAAACGATAAACTTCTGGTCAGTGCTTTCTTATAATACTTCGCTAGGTTGTCTCCTGATGGTAGCATTACCCGACTGTATGTGTCGAAGGAGGTTATAAACATGTGCGGATGCTGCAACCTAGTAGCCTCGTGACCTGATCATTTGGAATGTTTAAGGCCATGAGCTCCTTGCTATGAACTGGATGCGGTCTTTTATATCCACAAAGTTTATGGTTTAGAAGTAGTTAAGCCGCCTCTGCTACTTTTGGGTGGTCACATTCATTCCATATGGTCAGTAAAGTTATAAATAATATCAAACACAAAAACAATTCAATGGTCACAGTTTGATGAATATTCTCCAGCTGTGTTTCAAACAATGCCGTTTATTTCTCTCTGATACGAGCTTAATGAGTTCCAGAAGACATTACTTAGGGATTTCAGAAAACAGCTCATTTCCAATATTAATGTTTTCCTTCTCAATGCGGCTTAACGAGTTGTTTTACGAAAATATCCTCTTTCTCAAGCTATGTTTCTCCGGGATATGACTGTTAAAAATATCTACGATCACTTTTACTTCCTAGATGTTGTTGTTGGGGATTCGGACCTAACTCGTCCTAATAAATAATATCCTTCTCAATCTCTCTGTTTCTCCTTGAGATTCTGTTTTAAAAAAATCTACTAAATCATCCCATTCTAATAACTTATGTTTCTTTGACATCAGCCATTTGTCAGCAATTCTGTTTCTATCGGCGTTACGGGTGTAAGGTAGTTTTAGATAATTGCGGATTATGGAGTTCCCAGAAATGAGTCGCACTCATCATCTTAAGTTCAACACAATCATCTCATTTTCAACAACTCTTATTTTCTTGTCGATGCAGGCTTTATGAGGTCAAGAATATATTGGCTTAGGAGTTGCAGAAACTATCCTTCAGAACATTGGGATTTTATCTGGCGATGTGGGTTAAATGAGTTTGATGAAATCATCTCAGTTTTACATCCGTAATTCTTATGTCGATTCCGGCTGAACAAGTTTAACGAAATCACTAACCATCTCAACATCCCCTTTTTTTCGTTCGATACAGGTGAAACAAATTCAAAGAAATCTTCTCATTGTCAGCATCTCTGATTTCCCCCGGCGATACAGGCTCAATGAGGTCAATGATATTGGATAAGGAGTGTCAGAAAATAAGTCATGCACAACATCAGTGTTTTGCGGGTCAATTTTGATTTACGAGGTTACAACATTTATCTCTTTCTCAAGTTCTATTTATTCTGGATATGCAAAATTTCATTGTACAAAATAATGTTTTTTATCATTTATGTTTTTCTGAATTTGCGGCGTTAGTGATTTCATGGCGATTAATAGTTAAACTGAATACTAGTTAAACTGTGACCTTTTTGTCAAACGATAAACTTCTGGTCAGTGCTTTCTTATAATACTTCGCTAGGTTGTCTCCTGATGGTAGCATTACCCGACTGTATGTGTCGAAGGAGGTTATAAACATGTGCGGATGCTGCAACCTAGTAGCCTCGTGACCTGATCATTTGGAATGTTTAAGGCCATGAGCTCCTTGCTATGAACTGGATGCGGTCTTTTATATCCACAAAGTTTATGGTTTAGAAGTAGTTAAGCCGCCTCTGCTACTTTTGGGTGGTCACATTCATTCCGTATGGTCAGTAAAGGTATAAATAATATCAAACACAAAAACAATTCAATGGTCACAGTTTGATGAATATTCTCCAGCTGTGTTTCAAACAATGCCGTTTATTTCTCTCTGATACGAGCTTAATGAGTTCCAGAAGACATTACTTAGGGATTTCAGAAAACAGCTCATTTCCAATATTAATGTTTTCCTTCTCAATGCGGCTTAACGAGTTGTTTTACGAAAATATCCTCTTTCTCAAGCTATGTTTCTCCGGGATATGACTGTTAAAAATATCTACGATCACTTTTACTTCCTAGATGTTGTTGTTGGGGATTCGGACCTAACTCGTCCTAATAAATAATATCCTTCTCAATCTCTGTGTTTCTCCTTGAGATTCTGTTTTAACGAAATCTACTAAATCATCCCATTCTAATAACTTATGTTTCTTTGACATCAGCCATTTGTCAGCAATTCTGTTTCTATCGGCGTTACGGGTGTAAGGTAGTTTTAGATAATTGCGGATTATGGAGTTCCCAGAAATGAGTCGCACTCATCATCTTAAGTTCAACACAATCATCTCATTTTCAACAACTCTTATTTTCTTGTCGATGCAGGCTTTATGAGGTCAAGAATATATTGGCTTAGGAGTTGCAGAAACTATCCTTCAGAACATTGGGATTTTATCTGGCGATGTGGGTTGAATGAGTTTGATGAAATCATCTCAGTTTTACATCCGTAATTCTTATGTCGATTCCGGCTGAACAAGTTTAACGAAATCAGTAACCATCTCAACATCCCCTTTTTTTCGTTCGATACAGGTGAAAGAAATTCAAAGAAATCTTCTCATTGTCAGCATCTCTGATTTCCCCCGGCGATACAGGCTCAATGAGGTCAATGATATTGGATAAGGAGTGTCAGAAAATAAGTCATGCACAACATCAGTGTTTTGCGGGTCAATTCCAATTATAAGGTTACGTCATTTATCAATGTTTCTTTTTCTTCTGTTTTAATTGGATCTACGAAATCATCTCATTCTGAACATCTTTACTTTTTAGTATGTTGTGTTGTGTTTTGACACTTATGTGTTCTCATGGCGAGTTAAACTATATGATCTGGTGAAGAATACTTGTTAAACTGTGACCTTTTTGTCAAACGATAAACTTCTGGTCAGTGCTTTCTTATAATACTTCGCTAGGTTGTCTCCTGATGGTAGCATTACCCGACTGTACGTGTCGAAGGAGGTTATATACATGTGCGGATGCTGCAACTAGTAGCCTCGTGACCTGATCATTTGGAATGTTTAAGGCCATGAGCTCCTTGCTATGAACTGGATGCGGTCTTTTATATCCACAAAGTTTATGGTTTAGAAGTAGTTAAGCCGCCTCTGCTACTTTTGGGTGGTCACATTCATTCCGTATGGTTAGTAAAGTTGGAAATATTAAGAGACACAAAACTAATTCAATGGTTGGTCACAGTTTGATAAATATTCTTACGTTTCAAAAACCATATTCCTTATTATCCTGGCTATACGGGCTTAATAATTTCCAGAAGACATTAGCTTAGGAGTTTCAGAAACTATCTCATTCACAACATCGATGTTTTACCGCTCGAAGCAGCTAACGACTTCCAAGATATTAATCTCTTTCTTAAACTCTGTTTCTCCAGGATATAACGGTATAAGATATAAGAAATCTCCGGTTTTATTTCCTCCATGGTTATTTTTGGGATGCGGACTTGACGCGTTCCATGAAATAACCTCGTTCTCAATCTGTCTGTTTCTCCTTGAGATTCATTATTTTTCTTGTCACATTGCCTTGAAAAGAGCAAAATAATTAATTTCAGATTCGATATTTCGGACTTAATGTGTTCAACGAAATCACTTTTTTATATTTCGTCTAGCGGCACCAGAAATAATCGCTTTTTCAATCACTCTGTTTTTGCTGGAGATTCCATTTACACGAAATCTACGAAATTATCTTATTTTCAGCTTATCTCATGTCGATGCTTTAATTTAATGAATTCATCTAAAGCATTTTTCAGCCTCCCTGTTTCTCAATGTGATGTTCAACCCTATTGAGCCATCTCGATCTCGTGTCGCGATGCATGCAGAACTAGTTCCAACAAACTTATGTCTCCCGGGGAAGCAGACGGACGGATTACTCGGCATCTCTCTATTCTGCACAACATTACTTCCCCTGGAGATGCGTACGTGTTTCTCCTGTCGATGATAGTTCAACGTGGTTTACGAAATCATCGAAGTCCCAAACCTTATGTAATTCTCCTGGCGATGGGGACTTAAGAAGTTTCAAAATTTATCTTATTCACAACATCGTCGTTTCTCCTTGGAATGTAGCCTGAACAAACTCAACGAAATCATCTCAGCATATGTTGTCCCTGGTGATGCGGGTTTAATAATGTTATAACATCTTCTGTTTCCTCCTTTCTAATTCTTACATTGTATGTCGAATCGGGCATCTCTGATTCTCCAGGCGATACGGTCTTAATGGAGTTCCTGAAAATATCGGCTTAAGTAGTTGCAGGTAATATCTCATTCACAACATCCTCGATTTTTATTTTGGAGCGGGCTTAACAGAATAATTTCACCGCGATTAAAAACAAGCATACAGTGCTTTAGATTTTTAAGTATTAGTTGTGTATGTTAACACCCATTGCTTGTAAACATGTTGACATTGACTGAAGACTATCATCGAAAACAACACGAACACTCATAGCTGTCCTACTGGCAATGAAGCCACAATGACTAGATTTTAATAATTACTATGATTTCATAATTCTATCGGCCAAGTATAACTTATAAATCATTAAGTTTAAGAAACTGGTTGAAAAATATGATTTTGTAGCCGTTAGATAAGTTGTTGATTTATTTCGACTTTTATTTATTAATTCAACACAGGATATGATCCATTTATAAAATGGATAACAAATATACAATGTAAAATTCCACATGAATAGAAAATATCAGATTCGTAGATAAAAAGTCATTTAGTAAGTTTTGTTTACATATGTAAGATCGTCTTCGCTCGAGAATTTAGACAATTGACATTAAAATGCTGTTTTTATATATAATTGAGCATCATAACCAATAAGATTGTTAGCGTAAAAACAATATCCATATAACTTAACTAATACTAGAGAGCAGTGCTTTACTCCACTATCTTTATTTATTTTACAGGAATCGCAGCCTTATAAAATGAAGGTTTCATCGACACCGCGAGTTCACTATTTAATACCCTATTGACACCTAGGGTCATCTCAGGACGACATCTCCTCTGTACAATGTGTTGTTGGTATGAATATATGTATGCCTAGAAAGTTGCGGAATAAAAGCGTTTTCTTGTAGTAGTGCTATCTCATTGGAGCATACCACGAAAGACGACGAAAAAACACCCCACCCGGTTACATTATTCTGTCAACATGCAGACCAGTCGAACGACTACCTTAAAGCTGACAATGCAAGTTAAAAAATGTACATTTGAGATTAAAATGTTGCAGCGACCCATCTTCATTTACTTCCTTGCTGACATTATCATGAGTTTTCATGCGGACATTTTATTTACATGCACTGGATTTGCGGAGGGCATTGTGGAGGTCACGAAAGTTCAATGTTACATATCATTGTTGCATTCGGCCTACAAAACCAGACTTGTACAAGAGACAGAACGTTGGAATTTCCTCCCTCAATTAGGTTTTTTTGACATATTTGCACAATAATTGACATTTATTAGATAAGGCACATTTTTATTTGACATGTATATTATTCCAACTTTCAGGGTTTACATGACTTTTTTAAATGCTGATCGCTAAGCAGAAACAAAAACTGCGATTTTTAGACCATGGTTTGTTTCGGCCAGGGGACGGAACCCAGAGCTTTCCTCACAGAGGGCAAAAGTGATTGTGAGATGAAAAATGATGACGTCGGCAACCGGAAGTTATTGTGTATATATCATTCTCGTCGTCAGCTAGGTATGAATATAAGACAAGAAGATGATTATTATAGGTATACAATTCCTATCCAATAAGAATAAATAATGTAGTGCGTCCTTGATGCACATATCTACCTATTATCTATTTGAAGAGCAGCGGTAGTTGCGAAAGCGCTAGGGAAGGTAGATTTGTTTTGATATTTGATTTTTTCATAGTTATAATTATATAAACTAATGTATTGCAATCCGGGTATTTAAAGTTATAATTGACAATTGTGATCATGCTAGGATATCGGGACACAGAGTCTTTTTTGTCACTTTCTATCAGTAATTAATTACTAAAACACAATTATTATTATATGCACTCTTTGTGTATGTATACGACAATCCGATGTGGAAATATGATGGAATAGGATAAGATGAATTCCGGTACAGGTCAATGCTACTCGGTCATGCTGATTTAAACATGAATAAACAATGTTTTCATCAGCAAAAACTCCTCTCAAACTGTGGACATTCATGTATGAAAGTTTACATTAAGTACGTAGTTATGACGAAAGTTACTGTAACGTAATGATATAAATCTTATGGTAACAAAATAACGTGAATGATTCTGTTTCACACGCGACTCAAAACCGAATTTAAAACATTATAAGTAATTAGAATTACATGTATTACATAAGCAATGTAAAAAACATCCTTGATTAAGTAGTTTCCTGATGAAAAACGTTGTATATCACTATCAAAGGCGAATTTTAAATATGTACAAATCAAACCGATATTTACAGAATTTATCGAATAAAATATATGCAGTGATTAATGATGTCGTTGATAATATTGAATATATTGGTACATCACAGATGAAGAAGGATGACAAATGATCGAGCAAATGGGAATTAATAAAAAAACTACCTAAAAAGTGTGGGAAAATCACACCTCGAGGGACAAATCATAAACGTCAAACCTGAGGTAGGCGATGATTCTTTCACACTCATATGCAAGAAACAGATGAGAAATAGCCAGCCTTAAAAATGCATTTGCTCCGAATCATGAACATGCTTCCGTCGCCTGGACGTCAATATTGATGACACCAATGACAACACACGGCACAGTTACACCGTATGAAGCATGAAGTCACCTACTTGTTTTACCGGAATATAATCCGTTATAATCTAGATAGCTCTCACACGCGCTATACAATAACATGACGTCATCAAGACATTGTAAATTGATATTATAACAGCTTGTCTTCATTTCATTCCATATTATAATTACAACGTGACATTTACATGTTCTTGATACCAAGCAGTCTGCCATGTTCTACTTCTTTTAATTTTTATTTTTGATAACATGTTTCCAAAAATTGTACGCTTCGGGTTTTAAAACGCAGCTACCACCAACTTCAGAGCAGTGATACAATCGTTAGACCTAATTATGCAAAAAATGGATATGTGCGCTATATGGTTAATCTTTGCAAAATCTAGCAATAATGTGGAAACATCTGCTATTTAGGTCCGGAGAAACTTCACTTTGTATCCGACACTTACCTTTTTTCGCTGTGACTTGGCAGCCATCTTGAAGTTTCCACTCCATATTGGGCACATTGCAGTGGAGCATAGCCATGGAATAATATATATTGAAAGTCCCTCATTGGCGTTGGATGTTGGTGTACCAGTTACGATGTGTAGAATCCGGTATAATAATAACAATTGTTTAGTGACTGAGTCAAAGTGTATTGCATGAGTGTATGGCACGTATTCCAACTACTTCTGCCAAATGCTGCCTCAGTCCCTCGTTTTGCACTGTTAAACCGTGTGTTTTTTTTAATAGCTGACGACGTGAATGTCGACTAACTGGACTCCATAGACATCACTGTGAATTGAAATCTGGCCCAGACAAATTTGTAACCAACATCGGAGACTATGCTCAGTTCATGCACAGGATCAGAAGAAAGGGAAATCGGCGTTTTATGTCTAAGTATATCAACCAATCATTATAAGTTTTTTTTTGTTATTTTCAATCTTTCAATTAAAATGAAGTCTGAAACATTACAATAAAAATAATTATCAAGAATGTATGTACCTTATACATGAACACGGATATAAATGTATCATAACAAAATGGTTTAATTCCAAAGACAATTTCAATCGCATAGTAGTGTAAGTCGACTACATGGTTAACCGGCGATGATTACATACGGTAGCGAGATGAAATGGATGATCATTAATATAAAAGTTTAGGGTCTTTTATCGCTAAAAACGTTATAGGTTCGTTTTCGGGGGTAGCATATATTCTGGGCTTAATCTCACGGATATTATTAATGTTGATTCACGTATGTGTTTTGCTTTGCGTTTACCTTATGTTAAAAAATCAAAATTAGTTGCACTAATCAAGCAAGTTCCACATCCCCCATCAGTATGATATATGCCCCCTCATGCAAAGTCTAATGCTAGGTTTACACTATGTTCCCGGCAGCCACGGCAACCCCGTTTCAGACCACCGTGGACAAAACGTGGTGACCGCGAGACAACGTGAGACATCGCAGAAGGACGTGATAGTCAAACGTGAGCGGTCGTGATTTACCGTGGATGCCGTGCCAGATTTTTAAACTGTCAAAAAAATTTGCCACGGCAGTCACGGTACAGATGGTGAAACGCCACAGGACGTAATAAAAACGGCATTGACGTAACAAAACGTTACAGCGCGTACGAGGCCGTAACAAAACTTCCAGACGGTTCGTGGTGGAACGGGCAGCAAGCACGTTCCTGGGAATCTCACGGTGATTTCAAGTTTTGTGACATTCTGTTGCGTTTTTTCACGTTTTGCCAAGATTGACGCAGATTGACTGCACGTTTTGTGGCGGTTTGTCAAGGTTTGTCAAGGTTTTGACGGCATTTTTTTGACGGATGCCAAGGTGGATGATAGCCGTTTTGATGCGTTCTGTCAAGGCACATCACGGCTTGTAGCGGTGGAAAGCCAGACGTAATACGGCGTGTTACGTCCTATTACGGTCTTACGTTGCAAGCATTATATGATAGAGTATCATTGCCTTGCCTGGTGCATTTTGCTACTTTTTGGAATTATTTGTTTTAATAGATAGAAATAGTCATTATCAAACACATTTAAATCATCAAATTATAGGAAACCTATTATTG
This sequence comes from Argopecten irradians, assembly GCF_041381155.1. Lineage (NCBI taxonomy): Eukaryota > Metazoa > Mollusca > Bivalvia > Pectinida > Pectinidae > Argopecten > Argopecten irradians. The sequence continues at coordinate 18,461,338 of NC_091142.1, read as the reverse complement.
TAAAAGGCAGATTAAGTGATAACAATTACAGAAAAAAATGCGTAGAAACACTTGGCTATAATAATTATATATTTCTTTTAACACATTTTGTAACTAAACGTGTTTTAAATGACATTTTCGGCAATAAATATTGTTTCATTTGCTCCAAAAAAGCCCGTAATCAAGCTTTCATCCTTAGTAAGCCTTGGCAGACCGTGAAAAACGTATCGGAGCTTGATCAAAACGTGTAAAACGTAGCAGACCTCATCAGATCGTAACAGGACTAGAGAGAGCGTAGTGTTATCCTTGATAAACCGTGCTAAAGCCGTAGTGTACCTTTAACCTCCGGGAACAGCACTTTCCCATGTATCCACGGTCCACCATGTAATCCGTAAAAGACCGTGGCAAAAACTTCACAAGACCTAGCTCAACTTGAATACAGAGACAAAAATAGACAAAATTTCCACGGCGCACCACGTTTCGGGAAAACGGGGCTACCGTGGTCGCCGGGAACATAGTGTAAACCTAGCATAATTTGGAATGATGTTTGTGATCATTGTCTCACTGTCTTTTTCAAATTTATCGATGTCTAAGTCTTCAAAATCGTCTTAAAGCAGCTTATGATTCATTTCCAAGGCGAAGTTTTTCATTTTTTCAGGTTGATTGTAGTTCCTCATGCAAATCAGAAATTTGTAGCGAGTAACTCGACTTGTGTCATACATGTGTCAATTTAAGTATCTTCAAAATAAACTCACCATCCCTCTCAGATATCCTATATGGTACTCGGAACAATCCATTTGGCACACACATACAATGTATGAACAATTCCGTCAGGTTAATCGCAGTGAATGGAATCTAGTAAACAAGTACATTTTCTATCTGAGGTATCGAACGACGCTGCGTTATATATAAGATTTTTTTTCTTATTGTATTACTGTTTTCCTTCTCCGTCACATCGCAATTCAAGATTCATTTTTTCCAACAATTCGAGGTTTTGCGATCGGGATGAGTTTGTCACTTTGATTGATATCGGTATTTCATAAGTGGGTGCAGTAAAAGGTCGCATTGATAAAATATTATGTCTTTATAGCGACTGAATAGCTCGTAATACATGTAACAAACGTGAAAGTAGTTATAACGATATATACTTTATATCGCGACATTAATAGGTTTATTGATAAAAAACAACGAATAGCCTTTATAGATATAACAACGAAGTATTTCAAATATCAACCTAGATACGTGTTCGTCGTTATAAACGACATAAACATTTTTCAATGTGATATTTATGAGCCTTATATACGTTGTTTTGCTCTGACGTATAACGGAAGTATCCTTCGCCATCTTGAAAACATAACAATGATCATTGTATTATGTATTTATGTGTATGTTATACCTATATGTTGTATTGCATTTGGTAAATAAAAAACTTCCAAAAAACTTGGAACTTGAATGTTCAGGTCATGTAACGCTGAAGCCATTTGCCATTCACCTACTCAGCCGAAGTTCAATCCACTGTTGAGAAAAGGTCAAGCATCACCTACATCTATGACGTAAACACCGTGTTGTGTACGATATCTAGATATGCGCTGAAAATACATAAAAATACAAATGTAACAACGCATCTACAGCTTCTTAAGAAATTATATTTATTTAAAAAAAACAATAGCACACAAAGTTGATATATATAAACTTAATAAAAACTTGTCGGTGGATTTCGACATATTATCCCGATATAATTAATAACCGCATTGTCAGTTTCTAATTTACTGTAATGTCGTTTTAAAAATCACTTAAAAGTGGGATGTTAGTAATGTTATTTTTTCATATTATTTCGAATAATATTTCGTTATAAAACTTACGCAAGCGTAGCATTAACTTTATCAAAATATATACACTATTAATACCTCAAATAAATGTGTCTCAAATGCAGTAATGCGCTAATTATAAAATAACAAAATGAATACTTTCAAGAAGTTTCAGAAAAATTAAAACTGATTAGCCGATGTAACGTTAAGTATATGCTCACATTTACTTGTAAATCTTCAAGTTCTCCCAACTGCGAATCACTGCGTTTCGTCATTATAATTGCAAAACGATCATTCTGATAATGTCGTTTTAAAGTTATATGTACCGTGATTCCCGTACTCATGAATAAAAAAGTGCAAAATGCAGTGTTGTGGCTTATATTTACAAGGCATCATATGGTTTTCAATAGATTGCTGAAGAAACAGAACAAATATTTTCGCCCAGATACGGCATATATAACTTTAATTATCCAATTAGTACATATTTCCCAATAATATAGTGTCAGTGTATCTTGACTACTAAGGGCACATTAGTCGAGGTCATCAGACCTACTGTATAGCTGGATATTTTCGCGATTTTGATTGTTATGATCACGAAGATATGATAAGCGAAAGTTTAAGAAATTTAAGAAATTATTAAATCATATGCAAGCTTAAAGCCATATCGCATATCTTTTAGATCAAATCGCGAAAATGTAGACCCACATAAATAACCGACTATACGTTATAGTGCTTTTAACGCTTGCTTGTCTATGTTTTTCTGTTACTTATTAAACAAGTAATAGGTAATAGACAATATAATATAAATTTTCGTTATAACCGTAGAATGGCTATCTCTTCAAAGGTTATCTACAGACTCAAATACACCTATTAATAATACGTTAGCTTTAAGTACCATACTTGAAGACAGGACGCCAGTGATAGATACAACGCAAATGTTGATTTTTATTTACTGTAATTCCATCTAAATAAACAAAATATGTGTTAATATTGTATTGTTATTTTGTCCTGATAATTTCAAATATGATTTTTTTATAAAACTTACCCCAGCTGAGCATTAACAGTATAAAAAATATATACCATACCTCAGATATGTGTGTCTAAAATGCAGTAATCATCACAACATAAAAAAAAAACCAACAACAAGTACTTAGTTCAAGAAGATTTAGAAAATAAAAATTGATTGGGTATGGCGCTTTTTGTGTAGCATGGTACATGCAGGATAACAGATTTCTAGGCCTTCTAGATTTTGGGAAGATGTTTTAATGATTTGTTTTCGAAAAATTGCAATTTTAAACTTTTATCTTTATTTCCAATCGGAATGTTACAATTTACAACATCAGTTTATTTCCTTTTTTTTTTTGATTTAACAAAACAGAACCAAAAATCAAAGACATTCATCAACCCATTAACGAAATATTGAAATAAGTTTATAAACTGAAAGTGAGGTCTTATGTTAGATTTTTGACCTTCAACGCATGCCTTACAATTAATAAACAATATAACAGTTATCACATCATACTTTTCAACACGACATCCAAATAAGATAAAAAAAAAAAACTGGAAAAGCAAAACATCCTTAAACAAATACTTGGTTAAAAAACCTCCAAAGATAAAAACACAAAATGTATTAATATCATTCAAATATTCTAATATATGAAAATACATATATACGGAAATTCCAATATATCAGAAAAAAATACATTTCAAATACAAAATAAAAAAAAAAATCTGCTCGTTTTAAAAACATCACAAATACCTTTTCCACTTTACAGCATTAAGATATTAAATATTTCCCATCAAATATTTAAGAAATAATATTGTAACAATATACATTGGTTCCAGTTCGTGAAATTACAGAAACCAAACTGAAAAACATCCTTGAAATAAAAACTAGAATAAAAAAAAATAATATGTGACATCGAATTTCAAATCATTTTTAATAAGTAAAGTAATTGTTTGTTTGTTGTCTTGTCTTTTTTTTTTTGCAATGATGAAGAAAACGTCAACTGAAGGCGTCTGATAAATGAGAGCTTATCAAACTTAAAGCAAAACCATGGATACAAAATATTGAATTAATTGATCAATAGTTATTTTTTTTTATTAAATATCATTAGTGTTGGTTAGGCAGGTAGTTATGTGGTTATGAAGTTTGGTGTGTAGGTAAGTAAGTAGGTAGGTAGGTAGGTAGGTAGTAGGTATAGGATAGGTAGGTAGGTAGGTAGGTAGGTAGGTAGTAGGTATAGGATAGGTAGGTAGAAAGGAAGGTACATGTAGGAAGAAAGATAGGTAGGAACGAAGGTAGTTATGTGGTTTGGGTAGATAGATAGGTAGGTAGATAAGTAAATAGGTGGATAGGTAGTTGATAAGGGAGCGTTAATTAAATACATTAAAATTTTGAAACAGGTTAATAACAACATTATGCATAGATATATGAGAAAGATAAACATACTACTCACATCAATCAAATCATGACCATAATCAAACAAACCAAACAATAACAAATACGATTCCCCGATAAAAAAAAGCTCAATGACAAGTAAGGCCTTTTGTAGAATTAATGTTTCTCTGCTGTAAACGTTCTAATGCGGTCAAAACGCGTTGTATTTCCATTACATATTTATTAAGAATGAATAAACTAAGCCTTAAACATTTCCAAAACTAATATGGCTTTGAATTAGTATATCTACCATGATTTTTAAATTGAGGCATTACAATAAAAATAATCAGATTTAGAGAATATTTTCTCGGTCAATATACTCAAAAAGTTTTAAATGGGGAAAACGAAGTATTTAATCACTACCATTAAGAGTAAAATAGAGTTATGGCATTCGAGCACATTGAGTACAATAGGCCAATACATGTATGTACTTGATAGCTCTACGCCTAAGACTGTGCGTAGTAAAATAGTCTTGACCTTATTATTAAAAAAATCAAAACCATAATTTGCACCCTGATGTCAACAGTATGTATTGTTTAAATCACAGGCCTCTAATGTCAATAATGCCATACAATACATGTATTTAAATGGTTCGCCTTTGAGATTTGTTTTCACGCAATACTGAAAATAATTCACAGCAACACGTGTTTGCCCATATGCGTATAAATCAGGGGTTATTTTGTGTTCTGTGATAACAACGTAGGCTATATCCAAAGTTTGTTTGCACCATTGCACAATACATGTATAAATGAACAATATTATATGAGTGTTCCGTGTACCGAGAGAATCAAACCACATATCATGGCTGGATAGGCCAGATATGTAAAAATGAATTCAAATCAAATTATATAATTATTGGCTCTGTAAATGTACATGTACAGCAGAAAATAAGATTTGAATCTCTATGTATAAATTTGGATTGGAGCACTTGAATAGGTCTGCACGATTTACTTTCATATTGTGTTGCGACTATATGGAAAGAGTACGATTAAAAACGTTCATAAATTATAGAAACACAACAAACAAAACACCACAAGCACCTCTTTATGAAATATTTACAATATATTTGACGGATGATATTAAACTTTTGGAATTAAGAAGGCTTTCATTAAACGCCTTAAGCTGACCAATAGTTGTTTTTACGAACATGTGCGTTACCACTTGTACATGCACAGGGAACAGATTGGACAGTCGATGAATGAGTAATTAGGTATATCAATATCCTTCCGATGAATAGAGGTTAAGAAATAAGACTGAAATGATGACATCTCATATTTACAAGCCAACGCAAATGGCGCATATATAATCCATAAAATCTAATTCATTTGTGCAGTATGACAAAATTCTTTTGGGAAGGAATATATGAGATATAAATACTATAAATAGTTCGCGACTCTTGGCATCTGAGTAGTAATATATTGCCTCGGATCTAATATAGGAAATATTTCATTTCGATTTAATAATTTGTGGACTCAAATTTGAAATCTATGACCTTCGATTATATTCATTTACATTGCATAATAAAGAGGTGAGACAGAAACTAGTAATCAGAGATAAGTAACGAACTAAAATAGCATAAAACAAAAGCTTAGACTAAGCTAATGATTAACAATCCAATATAATATGGCACTACACTTAGGTGTCTTGTGGCCGTATCTATATGACATGCATTACATATTAATCATCATTGATAACAAATGTGAAGATACGAATGGCGTATCAGAGGCCTATGATTAGAATTTAAATGTTCATCCGGTGATTCTGAGGTGTCAAAAACCATTTATATCCCGTTTAAAGTAAAACACGATTATCACGAACTCTTGTTGATCAACAAAATCGCTTCGTCATAAGCATACATATGTACCTTAGTATATATAGCGGCTAATTTCACACAATTTGATAATGTTTTAAAACTTACAAAAGACACGAGCTTTAGCGAGTATCTTTTGTCACTTTTGAAATATAACGAGACCAGTGTGAACTAAATTCCACATTCAATAACCCCGAGTTGTGTGACATGTTTCTACAACAATTAACTCATTTAGAAGAAGGCGATTCCGGTATGCAAATACGGTGTAGTGATATCTTCATAAGCAGATAGGCACTCACTTATATTCTATGATTACTTACAGAACGTCTTTTCTTAAAATAAACTACTCGTTGCCGCACTACATGCTGGTATTTTACGGCAAAGTGACATCTCCCTCCCGCCAAATAATCATCATCTGATTGCGATCAAGCTCAAGTCCGGCATATGTGCGTCAATTCTACCAAAATCACCGGATCGGTCCTTGGACTGCTATATATAACGCTGATCAAATACCGGAGTGCAGCAGTATGACGACATTCGGTCATTGATGACGTTAAAAAATTTGTGACGTGACACTGAAATAAATGTAGTTCGGGTCAAAGTTTAAAGTCTCGACCAATTAACAGATTTAAATGCCATATTCTTTCAGTGGAATATCAAAGTATGTATACAATTGCCTGGGAGTAGAATAACACGACGTATTGTGGTAGAAACATGTTACAAACATATTAAAAGAGTTTTTGTGGAGAATGAAAACTACGTTATCAGCATGGATTCGTTGAAAGTGTGTTCGTTATAAACGTGTTTTACTGTATTAAGAAATCGGTCAGCTTCGATACATGCACAATTTACATTGAACAATCCTACAATTAAACATGGAAAAAAGATAGTATCAGTGGCATCTTGATTGCCGACAAATGTACATGTACATAAATGGATGGCAAGTCAACATGATATTTATTTCAATGCATTGATATAAGATATCTTGAATACGATACAAAATGTCTCAAATAGTATATGAGATATATCGTATAATATAGAATGTATATTATACACTATATAAGATAATTCTCATATATTATATAAGATATTAAGGTAGACCGTCCCTTTTGGTTTCCTATGAATGATTTCTTTCATTTTTTGATATTTTGATTTTAGGCATACCCTGATCTCAAATAGCAAATAAAAATCATATGTCACCGGGTTGAATTTTCTTCAAGGGTTGTTTAAAGCTATGTATTAATGATTTAATATTCCGGATTTTAAGGATTTTTAAATAAATAATTTTTCCTCCGTGTAACATCCCTTAAACATATAAAGAACATGCCCATATCATGTTCATCTCTTCAGTAGGTGATATAGAATTCATAACTATATCAAATAAGATAGGTTCTCCGTAATAAAACAAAATATCGATATTTTAAGATTTAATTCGGACCCAATTTTACTGAAAAATTGCATCAAAATAGTCATGTTTTCCTTTTTTTCTAAACAAATTGTATGAAGAAAAATCAAATTTTTAGAATTTCCATGAAGATTGACATATTTGCAATAAGAAAAAACAATAAAAAGTATACCTCACCACATATTTTTTTCAAAGTATAACCAATTTGCTTTCTAATACCTCTTAAAGTTTGGCCCCAAAATATTCAAATAGGCGAATCCGTCGCACCTTTCAACGTTTTAAGTTATTCATTTACCCTTGCTAGGGCTCTATTCTGTAAAAAGATATGTATACATTTATGATAATAACGGCTATTTATTTGTTACTAACGACGTGACGGTTTTCATTTTGGGTATCCGTAAATCCATGTGTATCCCATCTAACTGTTTAGCGACTACTATGATTTTTTAAATTTTACTTCATGCATGAATCTTCAAAATTATACTCTATTTACCGATTACCACATCTTAAGATTGATACACTTCAAATGCACTCTCGGAAAGCTTCCTGGCGAAATATTTGCTCGAATGCCGATGTCTGAAGCGAGTTATAAATAGATGGGTACGGAGAAATAAGATATGTTTGCCGAGATATGGATAGTGACGTTACGAACGTCGCAGAAGGGACGATCTGCGTAAAATGATACATGTATATCTCATATACTTAATGAGATATTTTATAAACTAAAATAAGAGATCTGATTTTATTTCTACATAAGATATATGCATAGTTTGATATATCTAATATGCTATATAAGATATCTTGAAAACTGTATGAGACATATTATATAACATATACGATGTCGTATATACTATATAATATATCTTATAAGCTATATAAGAAATCTTATGTTTTATAATGTGTCTTAATATATATATATTTTTCATTGGTTATGATATATCTTATATAATTTGATTAAATACGGGATACACCATGGCTTGCTCCGTCAATAAATGTTAATGCCATATGAATGTACAACGAATTAAACACGTATTCGTAAAAATTGTAGTTTTCAGTCATGTAATCTAAATATTTAGATATCGAGTTCATTTTCTGACTCAGTGGTCTGAAATGCATTTCGTCGTAACCAATCTAGAAAACAGTTTTCGCCATTTATTATGTTGTCTACTTTTCAAAGTCCGCACTCCTCAAAGCCCGATTCTCTCCGAAAACTCGTTTCACTGTTTCGGCAATCCTGTTGAGGCCTGTTTCTTTCAGCGCGTCACACAGTTTATCCGCTGTCGTCGTATCTAAACTTGGCTGATTGTTGAGCCAGTAATCCATAATGGCTACTTTGAGTTCATTGGGATTACCCACTTTAGTATTGAAATCCGTGTACACTGGTTTTGGTATTCCCAGGTGAATTGTGAATTCCCACATGACATCTACAGGGATCTGTTTTGCGAGGATAAGCATACTGCTATCACCGAAAATTCCTAAAATGCAAAATAGTCGATAATATATCCCTAGTATTCATATTGAACATTTTTTTGTCGAACACAAAAAACATTTAATACCTCAGACATGTTATACATCTGAAGGCTACCAAGTTTGGGGCCTTGGGGTCAGCCTTCAAAAATATAAACAAATGTACCCACACAGGAGGGCTTTTATTCACCACACCGCTTACATACATGTACTAAATGACTCATCACATTCATACAATAAACATAGACATTCATCGCAAAACAACATCACTTTCACTCAATCTTTTCATAGTCTATTTATGATTAACGGATAGATAAACAAATTGGAATGTAACAACTGTAATAGAATAACAGATCAGCATATAAATGTAGTCTATATAAAAAATACAAAAATTCATCTAAGGTTTCTCATCATGTTTATAGTATGTATATATTTGTAGAAGATAGATTTATTAGTTTTGTTTTAAACATTTAATATTTGGTGGATGTCCTGTCATATTAAAGTAAATTCCTGTGTGTTGTTTTGTTTTGGGGCAATTGTTTTATGTGCATTTTCAAAAAGTATGCTTTCAATTCAGTTATGTTTAAGTTAGCCTTCTTTCTTGACATCAAAAATATATAGTATTTTGAATAAAGTATAATAAAGTTGATTGGAATAAAATTTTCTTTTATTTCTACATTTGTACATCTGCTAAACCAAATAACACCCTCTTTATGTCTAAATTCAAATGCTATAGGCAATTGTATCACAATAAAAACCCTCTGGTGTAATATTATCCCATATTGGCTTAAAATTTTACGGCAGTTCCAATAACATATGTTCAATTGACTCCTATCTGCTTCATTACAAACGGGTTACAAGTGTCATTTGGCTTATTGTATTTTTCAATTTTTAAGTCATGAATTGGTGTGGAAGTATTTTAATTTGTGTAATTCTGTTATTTGAAAACCAGGTGAATATGTGTGTCTTCTTGGTTATTTTTGAAAAGGAATCTTGTAATGATATTGCTAACATTTTTGATGTTATAGTGTGTCCACCATTTTTTTTCCCGCATTTAATGTCTGCCTAAAGTTCTTCCAATGTATTCACTCTTACATCAGTTTATCATACATACTTTTGGTCCTTTTTGTTGTTTTTAGCTATAATCTAAATGTGAGTAAGGATATAAACGGTCGATTAAAGGGTTTTTAACTGCATTTTGAAGTTGTTATGTCTACAATAATGTTGAATCGATCGACAAAGTCCATTAAATAATAAGAAATTATCTGACAATATTTCAAAAGTGTTTTTAAATTCTTCGAAATTCAAAAAAGTGCCATTTTCAGTAGTGAGGTCACCAACAATTTCTTACCCCTTTTTCATACCATTCTTTACAGAAAATTGTTTTATTGTCTATTTGAAACAAGCTATTGTACCACAATGGAGATTTCAATATTTCATAAATATTCTGTGATGTTACTTTATTCCAGGCTATAAAAACATCTTTCCAAAACACCTTTCTTGTTTCCACCTTATTTAGATAATCATTTTATACAACGGGTCGAGTTTCCTGCCCTAATTACAAGATCAATTGGGAGATTTTTTTTTGTCCATATTGTTTAGATATTGCCTGTGTAACCTCTTTCACCCATATACCATTTCTACAGCGAGGCGTATATAAGAAATTTGTGAACGTTCAACTGCGGAACTAATATATACTCGCAGTCAAAAAGGTCTGATTTTATATCAATCATTAATATGGCTAGCTTAGGGTAATGGCACGATTATGTAGAATTTGCACAATAGGTAAATTGTTAATGGACCACTCTCGGGCCCGCATTAACAAATAGAACAAGGGGCTTTAAGTAATTAGTTCATTATGAAATCATTCTATGAATTTCTAGGTGAACCTCTAAATGAATACAGGCCATTCATCTTAATTCATAACAATAACACAGTAATTTTAACTGATAGTGTTTACTGTTTGTTGCTTTTTTCTTACCAAATGAATATTAGGTTAAACTAAACCAAAGGCGCATATTTCATATATGATCGCTATTTACAACAACTTTTAAGTTAAGGGTGACATAAGGACAATATCAAATGTGTCTGGCTTATTTTGTAAAGCATTGCATACTGGAAAATCATATATGTGTAAATATCATGTTATTAACAAATGCACATGTCTTTAATTGAAACTGGAACAAAACATGAGAATACCGGGTGAGACAACACATGAATGGACGGGCAAGGACATGTCCGAGTAATAATATGATTATATGTTTTACCCATTTCGTTGAGGGAATATAAATATCAGATACATGTACGTACAGTCTCACCTGTCTTAATACATCGCCAAAGGGACCTAGTGAAATGGTCTGTATAACCATGTGGTCTTTCTACACAGATCAAATTTTGATTTCGTATTCTGTAAAGCAACTACATTGGATGGTAAATATTTAAGGTATTGCATTAGGAACAATAGTAAAAGTAATAATCAAGTTACCTGTGGGGGTTTCAGACTTTACGCTTCCGAATGGTGACACGGTAGATGGTGTAGTTGTTGTTTTTATCTTTTCTTTCTCCGATTCGCTGAATGGAAGCATATTAGTACCACTTTTTGTACCCGGGATAGCCTTCGCTATACCTGCAACGATGGAGGAGGGGTCTGGACAAATGGCAACCATGTACATTTCTCTTGGGTCGAAACGTGCCGTATGAAGTTTTTTGCCTGAAGGTTTTGCGTTGAAAAATATTTTCGCTTCTTCATCGTTGTGTGTCTTTTTTATATCAAAGTAAGTGAATTGATCTTCCCCTCCAGATATAACTTCAATTGCAATGTCATCTTCCACGTAGTCTTCACACAAGGCCAAGGGACCATCCTTGCTGAGACTGACCTTTATTTGTGTTATCCTCACAACATTCAAACTTGGCGATCTACATTGTGGTAGTTCCAGCAAGCCCATATCCTTTCTTTTTTGGATTATTTTCTGTAGGTCAGATTGTCCCAGAACTTCAGCATACAGCCTCCATGTGCCCGGTTTATATCCTTTTCTGAGGAATACGGTGATAATGTGAGGACTCATTCCATGAAGTCTTTTGATTTCTTTCACAAGTTTATTACGACTTTTTCTGGTCGTCTTCTTCCTTACGTATAAACCGTTTCTGTATAAATATATCATAAGAACGACAATTGTATACTCATTGATTGCTGGTGACAATGACCTACAGGTGATACTGTGAATGGTGAAAATGTTGATAGTATTTTATTTTTGTCAAATGCAATTAATTCTTGTTCTTTACAACTCATT